>NC_136926.1:85137767-85442767 GCF_949752795.1 Hyperoodon ampullatus
GGAAGCAACCAAGATGTCCTTTCGTAGGTGAATGGATAAGTAAACTGCAATACATCCAGACAATGGATTATCAGTCAGCACTAAAACGAAATGAGCTATCCAGCCATGAAAAGACATGGAGGAACCTTAAATGCGTCTTACGAAGTGAAAGAAGACAATCTGAAAAGACTCCATCCTTTATGATTTCAACTGTATAATATTCTGGAAAAGTCAAAACTATAGAGACAATAAAAAGAGTGGTTGCCAGGGGTTGAGGGGGTGAGCTGGGGGACGGTTTGCGGCAGGCACAGGGGATGAATAGGTGCACCACAGAGGATTTTTAGGGCAGTGAAAATACTCCACAGGGTACTGTGATGGATACACGTCATCCTACATTTCTCCAAACCTACAGAATCTACTCCAAATAAACACTAATGAGAACTACACCCTTTGGGAGATAAGGATGTGTTACTGTGGGTCCATCAGTTGTGACAAATGTACCATCTGCTGGGGGTGTCGATAACAGGGGAGGCTGTACCTTGCGTGGGGACAGGGGTTTGTGGAATATCTCTGTACCTTCCCCTCTACTTTACTATGAACTTAAAACTGCTCTAAAAAAGTAAAGAGTTGATTTTTAAAATAAAGCAGAAAAATGTGAAAAATAGAGAAGTCAAACTCTGAGGACCTAAAGAAGGAAGAGCATCTATTAGGGGGTGGCATTGCAATACACACCTTTTCCATGAGCCGGGCCCAGCGGGGCATAAAGTGACCAGGGGCTCTCGGCCATCGGACGGCTGCACCGTAAGGTCCCTGGAGGGAAGCAGCTGAAGGTGGGGTAGGAATGTCCGCGTGGTCCCCCCTTAGCTGAGGGTCGGGTCTGCAGGAAGGATGCACAGCGGCGAAGCTCTCGTTCTCCCTGCCGCCTCCTCTCGGCCCTTCCACGCCCCCCGCCCCGCCAGCTCCCCTTGCCTCCCCTCCGCTGCGCCCCGTCTCCCATCCCCCCTGCCCCTGAGCCTCTCTCTGCTTCTCAGCTCTGCCACTGCTCTGCCTTCCCCTCACAGCCCAGCGCTGCGGCCCCAAGGCTGGTCTCCCGGGTACCACGGTGCCCCCTGTCGCCCTGCCCGAGCCTTGCCCCACCTCCAAGCCTGCTGTCCCGTTTCTGTTGCCTCCCGGAAGCCTCCCCGGGGCCTCACAACAACGCTGGGATGGAGCCTGGCTACGAGGAGAAAGGGCTGTGGTCAGGAAAATGTTCGCCCCTTTGCTCAGGAGATTACACCTCCTCCTCCAAGGGCAGGGTACCATTGAGAGGTCTTAAGAAAGAAGGTGACTTGTGTTGAAGATACTCTGGCAGCAAAGTGAAGACTGGATTAACGAGACGAGACATTAAAAAGAGGGGGGCTCGCTCAGAGTCCGTGCAGAGGTCGCAGGAGGTGACGGAGGCCTAATGGAAGGGACACCGAGGCAGAAGGAGACCAGGGAGATGGCAGGAAGGAGGACTGACGAGGAATGGAAATGTACACAGCAGAGACGGAGACCGGAAACCCGAGGACCAGCTGTGGGCAGCGCCACGCCCCTCGGGGGCTCCAGAGGGGAAACAGCATCTTGCTTGCCTCTGTGCACCTCCGGTGCTCTGGGTGTTCCTTGGCTTGTGCTGCGTCACTCCCATGGCCGCCTCCCTCATCGCATGGCCTCCTTCTCTCTGCGTGTCTCGGTCCCGCCCGTTCCCTCAAAGAGACACTTGTCTTTGGGTGTAGAGCCCACCCGTATGGGATGGTCTCATCTCACGCTCCTTAATTACGTCTGCAAGAGACTCTACATTATCCACAAGGACCTACTGTACAGCACAGGGAACTCTGCTCAATATTCTGTAAGGACCTACATGGGAAAAGAATCTGAAAAAGAGTGGATACATGTATATGTATAACTGAATCACTTTGCTGTACACCTGCAACTAACACAACACTGCAAATCAACTATACTCCAATATAAAAGAAAAAGTTTTAAAAAAAAGAGAGACTCTTTCCAATAAGGTCACAATCACAGGGTCCAGATATTCCAACAGGCACATATCTTTTGCCGGGGGAGGCACCATTTAATCCATGACAGGGCCCAAGAATCTGTCAGTTTTAATGGACTCATATCCAAGTAACATGGACCAATTGGGAACAACCGGCCAAGGGAACGCCCACCGTCGGCTCTACCTGCTGTAGCAAGCTCGTCACTCTCTGACTTTCCTGTTCATTATGGTGTCTCTCTAAGGAGGCCATCTTCTTACTGCGGACGAGAACCTTAGCAGGGGTTCGGTAAACACACAGTCCTGGACATCCCTGGGTTGTACTCGCACAGCTATTTCCCCTGAACTCAAATGTCACGTCCTTGTCCCTCCACAGCCATGCTTCCCAGGGCTCCGCTGCCATCTGCTAACGGGACATCTGTGGTCATTTAATAGACACTGGCACACAGACGGTAGCTCAGTTTGGGAAGGGCAATTAACCTGCCACAGAGGTAAATTATTTGACTATTCCTGGTGAGAGCAAAGGTTGCCTTGGACGCAGCTTCTGTCCGGCTCCCCGTGTGCCCAAAGGGAAGCAGCAAACAAAGGCTTTTCCTCCAGCCGAGCTTTCCCTGTGCTCCAAGCAGTGGAAGAGCCATTTAGAGCCAAGTGTCGGAAAGGAACAGACAGCAGGCTGTAACTGACAAAGCGCCACCACAGTCTTGACTCTAGTAGAGCTGTCTCTTTTTTCCCCTGAAAACCCTGAAACCACAGATGATGTTATTCCACAATTCTGCTGCCCTATAATTCAGCTGATCAGACGTTAAGAGCCTTGGTTAGAAATAATTGAAGGGATTTAACGGTAGATTATGGACATAGTCACGCATCTGCTCAAGGTTAAAACTGCAGTGAATTTCTTGAGTTCAAAAAAATAATTCAGGTCTTTGGCCACCTTAATGCCTTTCACAGATGTTACCATGAAGTACCCTAACAGGATTGCCAGAGGGAAATCCCACATGTGACTTTTCTGCTTACCTGCAATGGACTTCAGAAATACCCTTTGGCTCTTTATGGAAATTGTGACATTATGAAATAGTATTCCAAGAAACCAACAGTACATTACACTTTGTAGGAGACCAGCCTTCAGATCTGAGCATATTTGCAGAATGAGAAGGAAGATAGAACTGTTTAATGTGCTTAAAGGGTTTATAGCTTAATTAGATTCTGTCTCTTGGTCAAAATAACTTACATATCAAAAAAGAAACAGGGCTTCCCTGGTGGCGCAGTGGTTGAGAGTCCGCCTGCCGATGCAGGGGACACGGGTTCGTGCCCCGGTCCGGGAAGATCCCACATGCCGCGGAGCGGCTGGGCCCCGTGAGCCATGGCCACTGAGCCTGCACATCCGGAGCCTGTGCTCCGCAACGAGAGAGGCCGCAACAGTGAGAGGCCCGCGTACCGCAAAAAAAAAAAAAAAAAAAAAAAACCCTTAGCTCTGAAGCATTTTTAATATGCCATTCAAATACCTTGTTCAAAATTACATTGAGCAGAACAATTTGGAGAAGAATTAAAGCTATTTTGTGTGTCTGTTTTAAAACCTTGTCATTGAGTTCAACTATATTTTAAACTTAGGGTCTGAATTTATCCCTGAAAAGGAGAAATGGTTTCTTTGCGCTATGAAGTCTTTCCTCTGCATACTGCATAGAACATTTTCTTTTATCACTATGACTATCTCTTCCCACTGCCCTTGTTTGTTATTATGACTTTACTCGTGGGAGTCTGGTTTGGTCCTGCCCTGGGATTGTTTTCACATGTGAGGGGGCATCAGCTATACAGTCCCAGAAGCACGAGGAGGTGGGAAGACGGGTCTCCGATCTCACACTCCCACTCAGCATGCTGGCCGGGAGCGCTGAGCCACTGGCTGGCGGGAGAAAGAAAGATGCTTCTCCTTGTTGCTTTTGGCCGCAAGATAGTGTTAAACTATGATTTGAAAATCAGTAAATGTTTTTTTTAATCTTTAAAATTTTTTTGACATATAGTTGATTTACAATATTGTGTTGGTTTTAGGTGTACAACAAAGTGACTCAGTTATATATATTTTTTCAGATTATTTTCCATTATAGATTATAAGATATTGAATATAGTTCCCTGTGCTGTAGAGTAAATCCTTGTTGCCTACCTATTTTATGTAGAGTAGTTTGTATCTGTTAATTCCATACTCCTAATTTATCCCCCTCCTTTCTCCTTCAGTAACTATAGGTTTGTTTTCCATGTCTGTGAGTCTTGCTGTATATAGATTCATTTGCATTAATTTTTAGATTCCACATATAAGTGATATCATATATTTGTCTTTCTCTGCCTAACTTACTTAATTTAGTATGATATTCTCTGGGTCCCTCCACGTTGCTGCAAATGGCAATATTTCATTCTTTTTTATGGCTGAGTAATAGTCCATTATATATATTCCATTATATAGATTTATATAATCTCACTTTGTTTTTGAATTTTATTTATTTTTTTATACAGCAGGTTCTTATTATCCATTTTATACATATTAGTGTATATATGTCAATCCCAATCTCCCAATTCATCCCACCACCACCCGCCCCCCCATCACTTTCCTCCCTTGGTGTCCATACCTTTGTTCTCTACATCTGTGTCTCTATTTCGAAAATCAGTAAATGTTTTATGGTCAAGTAGCTAAGGGCACAGCAACATAGACCCAGAAATGGAATCCTTGTTCTGCCACTGACATGACTGAGTGACGTGGGTAAATTGACTTAACCTCGCTGAGTGTCAATTTATCTGCAGGTGACACAGCGACCAAGGAGTGTGAGGGTCAGAGGTGAATATACATATTCAGCTGAGCATGAGGCTTGGCATACAGTATGCTTGTAAACAGGATCTGCAATTACCACTTCATCTACTTGCCTTGTTCAAAAATAACTATCCACATTGACTAAGACTAGAAGTTTTGAAATTAGTGCCACATTTTTCTGCACAGTGGAAATGTGTGACCACAAGAATTCAATTTTATTTTCCAGGGACAGTCTAACATATGTAAACCAAGTATGCAGTGTCAAAATGCAAAAGGACGATGTAGAAATGAGAAATTGGGAAAAATCACACCACCACCACAACAGTATATTTTTAAAGAAAAATGTGCCCTTTATCCCCCTTCTACTTTATCAAATGTCATTTTTTAAAAAAAACTATCATTTTTTCTTATTCTATTCCCCCCTATAAATGACCTTCCCTCTAGTTAGTGATAGCTACTGGTCCTGGTTTTTAAATACTTGGAGAGTAGCAAAAATTTTGATGATTTTAACTGAAGCTGTGAACAATATAATGATTTACAATAATATATTTAGCAACTCTGAGCTAACTCATAATTTACCCAAAGGGAATATACCTTTAAAGGAAAGTAGCCCCCATAATTTCCTTCCCCAATCAGCATACTATAGGGTATGTTGCTTCTATTTCATTGCCATAAATTCTCAAATTGCTACACCACAGATGACCCTGAGAATTTTAGCCTAAGAATAAAGACGGCTCTGATACAGTAAAGGAGCTTGGAGGTGGCCCTGGCTGGTGGGGGACAGAGAGACAGATCAAAAATGAGTTCATACCTGATATGCTAGATTTCAGTGTCAGTATCCCGGTATCCCTTTATGCTGGGATAAAGGACAGGGAGCTGAACCTATTAGACCTTTGCACAGCTCAGGACTGGAGACCAGAACTGTGTGCCGTGCTTACGCATCCTCCCAGTGTCCGATGAGCCACAAGAATGAGAGTGAACATCACCATCTTACTCAGGGCGAGAATGGACGAAGAGCAACAGTCTGATGGACACTGTGGTCAGAGCCGCCCGTGGATGAAGGGAACCAAAGACAAGCCCCACACTGATCCTGTATTGCATTAAAGAGTGTCCCCAAAACTCCTGTTCGCCTGGAACCTCAGAATGTGACCTTAACTGGAAATTGGTTCTTTGAAGACGCAGTTAAGGTAAGGATTGAGGTGAGATCATAGTAGGTTAGGGTGGGCCTTGCACCCAATGACAGCATCCTTCTAAGAGACAGAGAGCGGCATCCAGAGAAAGGAAGGCCACGTGAAGGTGGACACAGAGATTGGAGGGATGCAGCTACAAGCCAAGGAACACTGTCAGAGAAGAGAGCCGCAAATACGAAAAGGGAAAAACCAAGAATGAGCCTTGTGCTGTTGGATCAGAGACGGAGGCGCAGGAAGAAACCGTGGCTGTTCATTCATGTGGATGGATGTAGAAATAAATATGGATTTAACATGTATGAGTACTGTGGTTGTGTATTGTAACTGTGTACTGTGCTTGTTGTTTACTGTGGTTGTATAGGTGTATTAGTTTGCAAGGGTTGTCACAGCAAAGTACCACAGATTGAGAAGCTAAACAACAGAAACTTGCTTTCTCACAGTCCCAGAATCTAGAAGTCAGAGATCAAGGTATCAGCAGAGTTGGTCCTTCTGCGGCCTCTCTCCTTGGCTTGTAGATGGCTGTCTTCTCCTGGACCCTTTCATTGTCTTCCCTCTGTGTGTGTCTGCATCCTGATCTCCTCTACTTATAAGGACACCATACTGGATTAGGGCTCACCCGTATGACCTCATTTTAACTTAACTACCTCTTTCAAGATCCCATCTCCATAAGTGCAACAGAAAATAACACAGTATTGTGAAGCAATTATACTCCAATAAAGATCTATATATAAAAAAAAAAGATCGCATCTCCAAACACAGTCACGTTCTGAGGTCCTGGAGGTTAGGATGTCAACATATGAATTTTGGGGAGACACAATTCATCACATTAAAGTAGGAGAATATCCTTATTTGTAGGAAATATTCAGTAAAGGATTTGGAAGTAATGTGGCATCATGTCAGCAGCTTATTCTCAGATGGTGTAAGAAAAAAGAGTTCTTTGTACTGCACTTATTTGCAACTTTTCTGTAAGTTGGAGACTGTTTCCAAAAAAAATGTTGAAGACAAATACTCAGAGAGGAGAATTTAAAATGTTAATAGGTAGGTGAGCCTACCATGATGAATGAAATGATGCTGTAGCACTTTGAAACCTCAGCTCTGAATTTATTCAAGTTCTTTCTTCCTATCCTTTACCAAGATAAATGCTTTACTAAGCAAAGCATTCTTCAGATAACCCATTACCAGCTGTCGGCATGAATTCTTAATACTCTGAAAGAAAATGATCCTGGAAAGTATAAAATATTTACAGCCTGCTGTCTGTTCTGCCTCACTTGAGGAAAATTCTCATCTGTACACAAATGTTCTTCAGCTTTTGGGAACAGATGGTGGAGAGTAATAAAAAGACTGAAAAATTAGAAGCAGGAGTGGAGCACAGTACCCAGCAGAAGGAAGCCATGCCCTGTGGGGAGCAAGTGTCTCTATGTTCTTGAGATAAAGAACCTGAACTGATATCTCAGTTTTAGTCCATCAGGTTCTGTCCGTTACTCCTCCTAATTTTATACACACCTCCCCTCTGTCCCCTAAGGATGTGTTACTCTGCATACTACCATTAATTTCCTCCCCTCTGCAGGACCTTAAGGTCACCAGGTGACCTTAATGAAGAGACCACACATGCTTTCCCCGTCATGAGTAGACCCTCTGCCATACCATCACCTCTTCACTCCCCTTTGCTCTACTAGGAACTGCCGGCAGTCCCCACACGAACGCCTACTTCTTACTTTCTTCAGGTCCGTCTGACCTAATCACGTTACTGCATCTTCACTGAGATATGCCGTCAAGAGATTCCACCGTCACATAACCTGCTTTGTTTAGGCTCGTTCACCTAGGCAATGCCACCAAAGAAGAACACAGCCGTACTTCATAAATAAACGTGGACCCAAAAGAATAATCACTCATGTACTCATACACTAACAGTCCCCTACTTTTAAAGACCAATGAAAATCAAAACATGCCCTATTGCATTCACAGTACTTTTTGGTACATTTGATATTAACTTTTCCTTCCTGAGTGTCATTACAAATTCACAGACTTTCAAAAATTTAACTTACTTGAATTAAGGGTGCCATTTTCTTTGTGATGCTCAAATTGTTGCACTTAGATTAGCAGAAAGCCCTTTGTGCTAGTTCCTTTGTCCTGATATCATTGAGAGCCCATCTATGGAGAAGATTACCTTTCTAGGAGCACTGGTGGGACGGGTATCACATTAGAGCCTATCGCCTGGACACCTAGCGTACACATGGGAGTGTGTAGGTGGGGGAGGACAGAAGTGACGCTCCTGCTGCCCTTACTGGGCCACTTTTTATGATGAAGCTGGAGAAAATATTTCTTTTCAAGGTCATACTTTTAAATTAAATTAATTTAACTTAATCAATTACAATTGAAATTAGTTTAAATATTGAACAAATATTTTTAAATTGTTAATTGTGTTTCTGTTTTATTTCTTCTAAAACCTATCTATCTCTTTTAATTTTTAAACCTCTCTTCAAAACCATAATCATGGGTCTTCCCTGGTGGCACAGTGGTTGAGAGTCCGCCTGCCAGTGCAGGGGACACGGGTTCGTGCCCCCGTCCGGGAAGATCCCACATGCCGCGGAGCGGCTGGGCCCGTGAGCCATGGCCGCTGAGCCTGTGCGTCCGGAGGCTGTGCTCCGCAACGGGAGAGGCCACAGCAGTGAGAGGCCCGTGTACCGCAAAAAAAAAAAAAACCCAAAAAACCATAATCATGCCTCCTTCTCCTAAATAAGCTCCACACTACTCATTAATCACCATTCCGTAGTCAGGCCATTGACAGCTCCATTCACGAAGCCCATCGTACTTGTGTTTGTGGAATTGAAATCTTACACCCAAGTACAGGATCATAGACTGTAGGGCACAAGGCACAAACCAGGGAGGAGGGGGGTGGTTTTAGGAGAACTGACCCTTCCCAATTTCTCTCAGTCCCTCCACCATGGGTCTGGTCACTCTGGCCACCACCACAGAACAGGGCTCAAGGATTGTCCCTCTAAATCTGCCATTTTGAGAACCTCTTGGACCATCCCGGCTCAATGAGGCCAACGCACGAGGTATCTTCTGTCTTAGAGAAATTTAGCAAAGCAAGGTCCTTTCCTTTGGTCTCCAGAAAGCCAATGTAGCAAGTTTCACTGCTCATGTGTTTTAATAAAGGGAAATGGCTTTAAGTTTTCATAAGTTCTTAGTAACGACAGGATTTCACTAGGAGTATTTTAGAAGATCTTTTTCAACTTGTCTCAGTACTCTTGAACACATACCTATAAGTAAATGAGCCTTGCTCCTTAGAAGAACAAGAGGAAAACACTCTTCTGGAGGTGTGACAACTGACAGGCTTGAAAGGGGCAATTTGCTTGAGTTTATTTATTATACTTCTTTTATTGACTGTTCTTCCCTGAAAAACTCTGAATGCACCAATTATGGAGAGATGACGTGCACCACGGAAGGACTCTTCTCTTCACCAAACATTTCAACCTAGTTTCTTTATAAAAGCAAGAACCTTGGCTCAATTTAGCAACGATTTATATACCATGGAATATTACTAATAATCATGCACAGGTGTGAAATTAATTTTGAAAGACCTCATAGCACAAAAAGGTGGAGAGTGCAGGTCTGACCCTTTCCACCAGCAATGCCAGCCCCGGTGGAGCTGGTGCTTCTCCTTCTGCCAAGAGCGGCAGAATACCCTAGAAGGTCTGGATGATTGTCACTTAGGATAGGTTCAGGCCTGTGAGAACTGGGCAACATGGGAAAGGTGAAAAATGTGTGCCTTTCTTGGTGGAATATTAAATGTAGGTAATTTGGTACTTCTGAGGTTTGGCATGGGCACCTAAGGCCTCTTTGAAATATTAAAAAGATTGTGAGCTCATCATGGTTTGGGGAGGAGACTTGAAATGAAAGGATACAGGAAAAGTATGGAAATGACTCTGAGTGAGGCTTGGTCCAGGATGATGTTTCCATGGCAGGTTGATTTCCAGTAATGATAAAAATCATGATCATTTTTTAAATCCCCTAAAATTCTGCCAGGCAGCCAAATGGTGTCTATTTGATTTTACAATAATAACTGGCATGTACTGAACACTTACTATGTATCAGGCATTATGCTAACTTACTTTTTATTCATTATCTCATAGTCAAGGCACAGTGATGAAGTTCCTGTAGAGAGCCACAGGGACAGTAATTTTAGATTATCACCCAGAATGTTAAAAAGCCTATAGCGTGGAGGGCTAGGACCCATCCTTGTGGCTCTAACAATTGATATAAATAACAAATAAGCCGAGATGCTGATAGCATTGTTCAGATAATGTACGTCTTTGCTGAATTTTGGTCTAGTTGCTCCACCAATTTCTTGAGAGAGAAGTGTTAAAATCTCAAGTTATATTATGGAATTGTCTCCTTCTCCCTTTAATTCTGTCAATGTTCACCTCTCAAATTTTGA
Source organism: Hyperoodon ampullatus (assembly GCF_949752795.1). Lineage (NCBI taxonomy): Eukaryota > Metazoa > Chordata > Mammalia > Artiodactyla > Ziphiidae > Hyperoodon > Hyperoodon ampullatus. The sequence goes on from NC_136926.1 coordinate 85,148,183, forward strand.
AGCTCCATTATTGATCACACACAGGTGAATGAGTGGCATGTGTTCCTGTTCAACTGACCCTTTTATTATTATGAAGTGCCCTTATTTATCTCTAGTAATGCACTTTGCTTTGAATTTCCCTTTATCTCGTATGAGTACATCCACTCCAACCTTCTTTGCCTCCTCTGTTTTTCATTCCTACGTTTCTCCTTTTCTGCCTCTCTTGAATCATTTTGATTTTTTTTTTTTTTTTTTTTTTTTTTTGCGGTACGCGGGCCTCTCACCGTTGTGGCCTCTCCTGCTGCAGAGCACAGGCTCCGGATGCTCAGGCTCAGCGGCCATGGTTCACGGGCCCAGCCGCTCCGCGGCATGTGGGATCTTCCCAGACCGGGGCATGAACCCGTGTCCCCTACATCGGCAGGCGGATTCTCAACCACTGCGCCACCAGGGAAGCCCCTCATTTTGATTTTTTTTTAAAGAAGTTGCTCGAGCCTGTTAAAGGTGTGATAAATCGGGTAAGCTGATTCTCTGCAGGTGAGAATCTCAATGGACACAACCGGCCAGAAGGGAAATCTGGTTTCATGTATCAAAATCCTTCATGACGTACTTGTCCTTTAGTCTAGCTAGTCTACTTCTGCAGGCTTATGTTTTTAAAAAAAATAAATCATAGATCCAGTCTAGACCCCAGACTTATGTTTCTGCTCCCAGAGTTGACAATAATTGCTGATATGATAGTAACACTGTGGATGTACTATCACCATGTAACACGTCGTAATAACTGTTGACAGTCCTCACCTGCTCCCCGCACCCTGACCTTCCACCGCTTTCCCTCTGCCGCTCATCTTAACGTCTCACTGGCATAAAATTGACAGTACACCTTTTAAATTAATTTTAACCCTTAGAATGTCACAAATTAAGAAAGAAGTTTTAGAATAAGTGGTACTTTCTTTGAACTATTTAATTATGAAATTCTTCAGGGAAAGAAAAAATATCCTAATCAACACCATGTGCCCATCATCTAGGTTAAGAAATAAAATTGTTTGTGAGCCCCTTCTCTCTTGACCTTCTCCACTGACTTTTCTCTCCTCGTCATTCCCAAAACTGCTCCTGTTAAGGTCACCGACACTGTCCCCGTGGCTAATCCAGTCATCCCATCAGCCTCCGTTACACCTGATCTACCAGCAGTGACAGTAGCCAGTGACATCTCTCCTGTCCTCCACGTGCTATTCTCACGGGCTTCCCTCATCCTCTCCACTATCCTTCTTCATTGCTTCAGCTGGTTTATTCTATTCTCTTTGACCTTTAATGGTTGGAAAATCTCACACCTTGGTCCACAGCCCTCCTCTCTTCTCGGTCTGCACCCTCTCCTTAGTCAATCACCCTGGTCCCATGGCCTTTAATAGCACTGATCTATGAATCCTGTTTACCCTCAGCATTGAGGAGGTGTCTTCAGCAGCAGATTCTGGGACGTCTCCTCTGGGGTCTCTAATAGGCATCTTAAACCTAACATGTTCAAAGCAAAGCACTGAATTGCTACCACTCAAAAAAATTCCCTCCTCCAGCCTTCCCACCTTGGTAGGTAGCATCACCACCCTCAGCGTTCGTACCTCGATCTAACTTTTCAACAAGTTTTACCCGCTGTCCCTTCCAGACAGCCCAAATATCCTTCCTTCTCCCCATCTCCACCACACCCTCTCCGATCCCTCTGCCTGCTGGTCCCAGCCCCTCTCTCTTCTCCCATCTGTTCTCCGCACGGCATTGGAAGGGGTACTTTTAAACGTGCAAATCAGCCCACAGCTCCCCATTAAGACCCCGAAGACAGAATTAACTAAAGCAATCACGACGTCTGTCTCTCTGTGGAGCCGCAGACGAAAATTTTCAATCCTTGGACAGGTTCCTTGGGTAACAACTCAGAGTAACAGCCCAAGCGTCCTGTCAGTCCAGCTACTTGTCTGAGAGCCTCCTTGCACACTTACAGTTTGTCTCCTCATCCTTTAGGGGTCCCTCAGACGTTTGCATTGGGTAAAGATGAAGTTGTGGCAGCCCTGATTCACAATGCGGCCTCTGGCAAGTCAGACACTTAGTGCTGGGCTCCATTAATTCTCCCCAATGTCTTATTTTCCACTGTTAGACCCACTCCTGAGTTTGGGCCTGTATCAAACAAGCTCTTTCCTGTAAATAGAGATTTACCCTAAAGGGATACTCTTGGATTCAAATAGTTGTTATTCATTTAGCCTAAGGAGTTGAACATTTTCAATACGGTTGTAATTCAATCTATAACATTATTCAAGCATTTTCCAGGTGTTCCCAACTGCCCTTCTGAGAATGTCATTACTCTGCTCAGTAATATGCTGTGTTTCCAAACTGCCTCTCAAAGACCAATCTCCACCCTCCACCTCATACTTCGAGAATTCTCTATTTCCCACAATATCCTGTCTCCAGAGCCAGCTATGATGAAGCCACCCTATTCACACACCATCTTTCACTTTCCAAAGAATGTTATCTTTCCCACCCCACATACCATAACTTCAACCCCCTTCTTTGCTTTAAAAATAAAATCATTCTAACTTTCAAATCTCTATTTTTAAAGTGCCTTCTCTTATGCTCTTACTGTGGAGTGAAAAAGTGCTTTTCACATATTTCAAGAAAAAAAAAGTGCCTTCTCTGGTGACCCTCCCGTTAGAAATGTTCTAATCACTCCAGCAACAGTTTCAGCCCACATTCTTGCAAACATTCTCTCTCTCCCGCCCCACGCATACATATGAAAATCTCGAATATCTGAAAGAAACACACACATTACCACAAAGAGTAAATTATAAATCATCCAAACCTGACGGGAACATAATGCTTCTATTTCCAAGATCATAGAATTCTCAACATGGCAATAATTACTAAGTAATCATTCAAGGTTATTTAACTCACCATCAGGATAGGAAGAGGAGCAACAAAAATACTAACAAGGAGCATTTTCATAGTAACTCATAGTAACATAGTAACTTTGCTGATTTCCCCCAACCCCATGCTCATCTTCATATACTATATAGGACTTTAAGTTAAAAAAAAAAAAGTATCAATACATCCACAGAGAATATATCAAAAATATTTCACTGTTAGATTTATCTTGCTTAAGTGGCTTTTAAAAAGTGATGGCTTTGGGCTTCCGTGGTGGCGCAGTGGTTGAGAGTCTGCCTGCCAATGCAGGGAACACAGGTTCGTGCCCTGGTCCAGGAGGATCCCACATGCGGAGCGGCTGGGCCCGTGAGCCATGGCTGCTGAGCCTGCGCGTCCGGAGCCTGTGCTCCGCAACGGGAGAGGCCACAACAGTGAGAGGCCCACAAAAAAAGAAAGAAAAAAAAAAAAAAAGGCCAAGGCACCGTTTGAGTTGATCACACCATTTCTGATGGGAATATTTGTCTTCCTCCGACCTTCTGATCCTTCCGTTCTGTCTCGCTTCCCCTGTGAGCTGCCATCTTGAGGGAAATTTCCCGAGACTTTAACCCTCTGCGCCCACTAGAGGGCCACAGACACCCACCAAAATGATTTTCAGACGCATGAAATTCAATAAATTGCCAATGGCTTACTCTACAAAGGCATTCTTTTAAGACAATTGTTTCTTTTAGACGGTCTTTTAAAGAATTTGTTTCTTCAGTATTCATTTTATATATAGTATTCATTTCAATCTCAAGATCCCCTAAGAAGTCTAATTTAAAATAAAAAGCTATTCACATAGCCTCCGAGTATTCAACAAACATTTAAAATAAATGCTGCGTCATGCATTCTGTAAGAGTGAGGCCACAAAACGGAGAAAGACTCAATCCTTGTCTTCAAGAACAGACGGATTAGAAGCGTAAAGAATTCATTACAGCATTGGATAGCAAGCGTCAGCGTAGACACAGAAAAAGGCAGTGCTGGTGAGAGTGGGATCAGTAGTGTGTGTGTGTGTGTGTGTGTGTGTGTGTGTGTGTGTGTGTGTGTGTGTGTGTGAGCTAAAGACCAGGAGCACAGAGGGAATATGACCTCTGACCCCGATGTAAAGCAACATGCATTTCCTGTGCAAAGTGGGGCAATCTATATACTCCTCAAGTGTTTATTACTTGAGAGTTAGGGAGTCTGTAATCACCCCACACTCTCCCAAAGAGATTTGTTCACCATTGGATTGATCAGAGAAAACAAACATACAAACAAAAAACCAGGGTCATCCCCAACACCCGACTGCATTAGAAATCTAAAGAGGCCTACTCAGCACCATAAGAAATGGAAGTTTTTGAAACCCTTTAAAAGATATTTTTAATTTTAGAAAGGGTAAAAGCAAAATGTGTTTTCTCCAAAAGCCATGCCATGTAGCCTGACAGGGAAACTCCCTCCCCTCCTGCTTTGAGAAGCCAGAGAAATCCGAACCCGGTGGGTGTCACGCTGTGTCCTGCTTGGTGAAAGGGAACGTGCCTTCTCTTTGGCCTAAGGAGGAGGTGACGGAGAACCTGAAGAAATGAAATGCCTGCCAGTCCAAAGGTGAGGACTCTTGCTGTTTGTCCCACTTACCTCTGCCCCAGGCTCCGAGCCAGCTCAGATCAGAGAACAGTCAAGGGAGTTCTAAGCCCTGAAAGGCCTTGGTTCAGCCCTTTGTCCCCAGCAGCTCCCAGGATTGGAAACCAGGGGCAGAGGTACCTGGGTATAGAGACCCACCTGGAAAACCATGTCTGATACCGGGTTCTGGCCCTCAACCATCCAGCCACAAGCTGGGGCAGCACCAGGGTCCCCCAACTCCGGACCCTGGGCCAGCGGGGGGATTCGCAGGCAGAGGGAGAGAAGGGTATCAGAAATGCTGGCTAAGCCCCGCATGGGGGACACACAGCTCAAGTCGGGGGTGTAGGGGAACAGGTGCCTCCAGAGCCCTGCAGTTCAGGCTCCTGAACAGACTTCACCGGGGCAGCAAACGCTAAGCTTTCAGGCAGGAAGGTGCGTGATCAGAACGGAAGGTATTTGTGGACATGAAGCAGAAGAGGATGATGGGGTGAGAGAGGACACTGTGCCTGAGGGCACCCCCCCAGGAAGGCCGGCTGGGAGGACACAGTCCAGCTCGGTGAGTGACCTCTGGGCCCTACGCACTTGTATTTAGGCCTAAACCCCAGGGTCCCAGGGAGCAGGCCCGGCCACGGTCACTTAGATAAGCACGCAGCTCCAGTGCTCAGGTAACAGCGGTGACGCAGACTCAAAGAGCCGCCCCCCTCCGCCCCCCACTCTGAGTCCAGCGCAGCTGCAGGGCACGACAGCCAAGGTGGGAGAGCCGACCCCGCGTGGAGGAGCGACCCAGTCTGGCAGGAAGTGGCTCCTGGGCAGATGCTGGAGGCCAGCAGATCCCGCAGCAGGGGGCCTGGGAAGGAAGTCAGCGGTGCGCCCCCATGGAGTACCCAGGCTGTCCGGGAGGCCAGACACGCCCTCTGGGACCCGCAGACATAATTACAGGCGCTCTGATGGGGGCTGGAGGTCCTACACTAGTGGGGGTGGGGGATGGCGGGTGGGCCAGCGAGGCCCAGGTGACATGTGTTGTAGCGGTCTCTCTGCACACAACGCAGAGGATGAGCTGAAACCGTAAGCTCCTTAAAGCGGGATCCACGTGTTCTCCTTTTTGTGTCGCTTTGACACTTCACGCTGTTGTGCAAAGGGGGTAAGCAAGGCTGCTCCCCGGCAGGCGGGGTTGGAAGGAGACGGTGGGCGCGGCAGCAAAGGTCCAGGGAGTTGGCAGGGGCTGGGCTGGGGCCACAGTGCAGATGTGCCACCAAGAGAGGAGGAGTTCGGCCAGTAAAATGAACAGGATTTGGTTTCTGAATGACTGGGAGGGTTGAGGGTTGATTCGAAGATGTCAGCAAGGTTTTGAAATCGGACAACAAGGACAGGTTGTCAAAGAGGAGTTTGGTTTGGGAAACATTGAAGGCCAGGGGCTGGGGAAAAGGCAGTGTGAAGTAGTAAAAAGCTGGAGGATAATATACGTCAGGTATACATCCAGGGTGATTACTATCTATTATATATAATAACTAAAATCAGGGTTAGTTGATTTTAGAGTCGAGTCGAGTCTTAGGGGACTCGAGCTGATGAATACACCCTGATTATAAATTATGCTTCTGACATACTTGAGGGCACTTAAAAACATTCCATCCATCGCTTCAGTGTTTAGAAACACTTTGAAATTGTATTTACACCACTAGCCTGTTCTGCCAACGCAGAGACACTTTCCTGAAAAAAGCTCAACTTAGCTCGCTCCATAAACAAGTTCATGAAGGCTGAGGGTGACTGTCTAATATTTGACAGGTATCTTAATAGAGGAAATGCCCAGGGCTACTGGAGGATGAAGCCTTGGTGATGGAGCTAGAGGGCCAAGGGATAAAATGGAGGTTTTTTAGATGCTGCATTCCAAAACAGCCTTTTATTCCTCTAAAGATGGGATCTTTGTTCCTGGGACTTTTTTAAATTTTGGATTTCATCTATTTCTACTCCACTTTGGTGCAATCGAGTTCCAAGAAGAGGCTCGTAACCTCCAGATATTTCAATTAGCAAGTACAGAGTAGAACTGGAAAAGCCTTATGCCAACATGGGGCACCCTTCAGAAGCATTTCCAGCTTGTCATTGAGGTGAAGAGGTTACAGAACTGGTAAGAGGACCAGAGCTCTCACTTTTAAGTGTCTATCTTGCCACCTCCCCACACCAGACACAAAGCTGACACACACACCACTGATCGGAGAACTGTGGACCCACTGATGGCTGTCCTCACTCAAATTCGAATGCCCTAGGGATGCGGGAAGTGTCATCACTGTGCTGGTGTGGCCTCTTTCTCTAGGTTGCTCCCTCCAGCTGCCTGAGTGGAGGTTTTTATTGTCTGGGGAGGGGACGGGAAGGCAGGAATGAGTGCAGGATGATGGCAGGCTAGACTGGCATGCCCTTCTGGAAACCATCGGACAACGCGGAGAAACTCTAACCATTCCCCTGTAATTATTTTACCTTGGATGATGAGGAGAGGAAAGCAGCTGTCACCTTGGGCACTGGGAAGTTTCCTGCACAAGGAGACTCATGGTGGTTAAAAGCATGGGGCCTGGAGGTCTTGTTAACTGAGAGACCTGGAATAAGCTCCTCAGTCTCTTGGTAGCTCTGTTTCCTCATCTGCAAGCCAGGATATTTGCAGTCCCTTCAAATCTTACTGGGAGGAGGGCAATGAGGGAGCAGACATCGAGCACTCAGGCAGCGCCTGGCTCAGCAAGTGCTAACAATCATTGTTATAATTACCTTCTCCCTGGAAAGAGAAGAAGTCATACTAGTCACGTGCACTGTGTGGCAATCGGCATAACAAGACAAGGAAAATGTGTCTTGGTGTAATAATCTTATTTCACAACAGTCACGTTCTGTGCCAATGAGGCTCAGGCTCTTCAGACCGGTCGTGAAGGAGATAAGCCCCTGTTATTGGGAAGAAGAGATGGGAGAGAAGCAGATCCTACCCTGCAGGCCAGGAGCAGGGGGCGCTCCATAAAAACGGTTGAGGTTGGGCTAGCGGGGAGGAACTCTGCCAGCCACCACCCTCTGCTCTCGGTCCAGCAGGAAGCACGATGCTGGCAGGTCTTCCCTGGGCTCTGGGCTCTGGGGTGGGCCAGAAGGTGCCACTTGTATCTTTGGTCACAAAACTCAAATGCATAGGTCTCCTGATTTTCTCAAATGTCTAATGTAAGGAGTGCTCAATTTAGCCAAAATTCATGAGAAAAAATAAAGACAGTTTTTTAAAATCTGTGGGGAAGGAAAAGTTGAAATACGGTGTCTGTAAATTACTCAGATTACTACCCCAATGTTCACAGCAGCACTATTCACAACAGACAAGACATGGAAGCAACCTAAGTGTCCATCGACAGATGAATGGATAAAGAAGATGTGGTACATATATACAATGGAATATTACTCAGCCATAAAAAAGAATGAGATGATGCCATTTGCAGCAATATGGATGGACCTAGAGATGATCATACTAAGTGAAGTAAATTAGAAGCACAAATATCATATGATATGACTTACACGTGGAATCTTTAAAAATGATACAAATGAACTTATTTACAAAACAGAAATAGACTCATAGACATAGAAAACAAACCTACAGTTACCAAAGGGGTTGGGGAGGGGAGGGGAGATATAAATTAGGAGTTTGGGATTTATATATACACACTACTATACATAAAATAGATAAACAACAAGGACCTACCATATAGCACAGGGAACTATACTCAATATCTTATAATAACCTATAATGGAAAAGAATCTGGAAAAGGATAGATATATATACATGTGTAACTAATCACTTTGCTGTACAGTTGAAACTAACACAACATTCTAAATTAACTATACTTCAGTTAAAAAAAAAAGAAAACGATGTAAATGACTCAGATCCCTGCCAGGCGGAACAGAAAGGGGAAGGGAAGATGATCCAAAAAGCTCCCTTCTTGTTTGGAACAAAACCTCTTCCGCAGGCCTCCTTTCCTGGGAGAGGCGTGAGGTCAGAGCATCTGTGTATCTTCACTAAGACATTTGTTAAATAAGTAAAGTGGCTTTTGCCCTTCCTCATGTTCCTCCTGATTTCCTAAACATCACAATGACAGAACAAAAGGCTCTTGGGGGCTTCCCTGGTGGCGCAGTGGTTGAGAATCTGCCTGCCAATGCAAGGGACACGGGTTCGAGCCCTGGTCTGGGAGGATCCCACATGCCGTGGAGCAACTAGGCCTGTGAGCCACAACTACTGAGCCTATGCATCTGGAGCCTGCGCTCCGCAACAAAAGAGGCTGCACACCGCGATGAAAAGTGGCCCCCGCTTGCCACAACTGGAGAAGGCCCTCGCACAGAAACGAAGACCCAACACAGCCAAAATTTAAAAAAATTAAAAAATAAATAAAAAACTTAACCTGAGTTGCCAAAACTCAGGTTAAGATAGTGGTGATTCTTCAGATGCCTCTAAAAAAAAAAAAAAAAAAGGCTCTTGGACTTGACATTCTCCTTGTCTTCTCTTAGGCCGTGCATAGTTTCTCTTACTGCTCCAAGACCTTCCAGTTGCCTGAGCGTTGACGGGAAAGCCTAGGCGACAAGGTCCTGTGGGTTCTCTGCCTTTGGAAGGGCCTCTCCCCCGAGAACAGAGCCGGCTCTGCAAGGGTCCTTGCCCTGGCCTGCTGCGTGCAGTCCGGGCATCACCGGCAAGGCTGATCTCACCGCCCAGCCGTCCTCGTGCTTGGGTGTCGCTCCCACACGCAGGCTGTGTAGCCACCTTCCCTTATAAACAAATGCTGTGGAATCGTAGCTGAGTTTGTTGTGGAGAAGCTTTTGTGCAGGTGCTACAGGCCTGGAAGCAGACTGCGCTGTGGGTGAGGGAGGGCTGCCCCGCCCAGCAGGAGGGGCACTGATTCTACTTGCACAGAGTTGGCTTTGGATCCTGCCTCCTACAAAAGAAAACCTGAAAAATGACTTAACTGTGCTACACATTGGCTCACTCATCTGTAAAATGATGGTAACTCTTGGGGTTAGTTGTGTCCCCCAAAAGGATATGTGAATGTGGCCTTATATGGAAATAGAGTCTTTGCAGATGTAATTAATATGTAAATCAAGATAGGTCAGACTGGATTAGGGAGGGCCCTAAATCTAATGACTGGTGTCCTGACAAGAGAGGACAGAGAGACACAGGGAAGAGGGAGGTAGACTGGAGTGATGTGGCCACAAGCCAAGGGTCACCAAGGATCTGCCACCAGAAGGTGGAAGAAGCAGGAGGCGTCCTCCCCTCGAGCCTTCAGAGGGAGCCTGGCCCCGCCGACACCCTGATTTGGGGCTTTTGGCCTCCAGAACTGTGAAAGAATAAGCCTTCCTGGGATACTTTGTCATGACAGCCCTGAGAAACTCATACGGTAACCTAGTTCACGGGCGGGTTGTGAGGATTAAATGTGATTACGTAAGTAAATGCTTACTGAGTGTTAAATATCATCCCTTTTCTTTCCTCTTCCCCACGGACTGGGAATATGAATACTTTCAGGAAGGGCTTTGATAGCCTTGCTGTCACCCGAGAACTCAAAAGTGAAAGCCACTGGGCTTTGATTAATCCTCTTTAAAATGCACAAATTACACACAGCTGCGGGCAGCTTCTCCCCTGCATCTTGCCTCACAGGAGAGATTCTAGGCCCGAGCTGGTGACTGGATGCTTCCACTGGCCCAAGTCCTGCCTAGCTTGGCCCGGGAAGTTTGGAGGTGAGCAGAAAGAAGCTACTGAGCTGACTGTCCTCCTCTGTGATGGCAGAGGGACCTGGGGTCAGTCCCGCCTAGCCTCCAGTGACAGGTCTGTAACGTGAGGGACGCCAGCCAGATGATCTCCAAGTCCTCCTCAAGCTCTGACTTTCATGGCATCAGGAGTCCAAGATTTGGGGGTCCAGGAACTCCAAAAGACTGGCCCCCAGGCTGGTGGCACCTTACAAGTTGTGTTCTTCCAACAAGAACATTTCAAAAATGTTCAAGAGTTGTCTGCATTGTTTCCCAGGTTCTGGGACAAAAGTATCCAACTTATTTTAAAATGCAAGCATATCCAAATATAAAAGGTACTAGCGAAAGCACATTAATGAATCAGGGAATAATGGTAGTTTGTTATAATTGAGCAGTTAAATAACTTATAATCATGAAAGTCTCCCCAAAAGAAAAGTTCTCTAATGAACAAAAGTCATGAGACAAAAGTCATGACTGTGAAGTTACTGAAATTCAGCAACAGGCAAATCTCTAAATGTGGCAACTTAGCTTTGTAGATCTCATGCACTGAGGAGGGGAAAGAGTCCTTATGTCGAGTTTTTATTAAGAAATAAAGAATACATCCAAATAAGTTGGAGTTTTAGATTCCTTTAAGCTTGGAAATGGTTTAACCAAATATCAGTCTGAGAAGAAAGTTAGCATGTAGCTACATACCAGGAAAAAGATCAAGTACCTTCTGAGAATATTTCTAAAAGGAAACTATCCAAGAAAGATAAGTTTAACATCTCCTTATACATCTTTAGAAAGCAATTGTCTCACTTAAATGTAATTTGATAGTTGAATATAAAAATATATGTTTTCACAAATGTTAGGATTTCCTTCTTTCTCATGCCTGAATAATATTCCATTATATATACATATATAATATAATAATGGAATATTATATGTATATATTTGCCACATTTTCTTTGGCCACTCATCCACTGAAAAACACTTAGGTTGTTTCCATATCTTGGCTATTGTGAATCGCACAGTAATGAACATAGGGGTGCAGATAACGCTTCCATATCCTGTTTTCATTTCCTTTGGATATATACCCAGAATTGGAATGGCAGGATGATATGGTAGTTCTATTTTTAAGTTTTTGAGGAACCCCCATACATAGCGGCTGCACCAATTTACACTCCCATCCACGGTGCACCAGGACTCCCTTTTCCCTACATCCTCACTGTCACTTATCTCTTTTCTCTTTGAGGGTAGCCATCCGTACAGGTGTGAGGTGACAGCTCATTGTGGTTTGATCTGCATTTCCCTGATGGTTAGTGAGGCTGAGCACCTTTTCATGTACCTGTTGGTGACAACGTGGATGGATTTTGAGGGCATTATGCTAAGTGAAGTAAGTCAGAGAAAGACTAATACTGCATGGTATCACGTATATGTGGCATCAAAAAAAAAAAGTCAAACTCAGAGAAACAGAGAGCAGAAAAGTGGTTGCCAGGGGCTGGGGGGTGGGGGAAATAGGGAGAGGTTGGTAAAAGGGTACAGATTTTCAGCTATAAGATGAATAAGGTCTGAGGAGCGAGCGTACAACATGCTAACTAAAGTAGGCAACACTGTTGTATAACTGAAATTTGCCAAAAGAGTAGGACTTAAATGATCTCACACACACACACACAAAAGATAAATATGTGCGGTGGTTAATTAACTAGATACATATACACTCCTTGCCCAGCATATATGTATATCAAATCACCACTATGTACACTTCAAATATCTTACAATTTTATATGTCGACTAGACCACTATAAAGCTGAAATTTTAAAAAAAAACATATGCTTTAAAAATATGTCTAAATTAAGAAGGATGATGTTACACTAAGAAACGTGTTTAGGAGGGTGGTGAGCTGCACAGATGCTAGAGAAAAGAACACTGGAAGGTGAGAAGCCGTCAGCTCGTGTGTTGCAGGCCTGAGAACCAGGGCTATTGGAAGACCTGCCGCCATGGGGCAAGCACAGCCCAGATCCCTCTTCTCAGAAATCTTCTCACCTTCCAAGTGTTAACTCAGCTTCTCGGGTCAGAGGCAACACCCATACATATCTGGATGCACGCATGGGTGCTGTTCATGAGTAAACTGACACCATGCATAACAAATTAATCTCCTGCAAGTCAGGCTTTTAGCTTCAAATGTCCGAAACCAGATCAGCAAGTTTGGGCATAAAAGAAATTGAACAGCCCCTGGAATCCGGGCTTGAATAGACAAATGTTAGGGAGGTCACCTCCCTGCCCACCGCCTCTGAGCTCAGGGGACCGGCTCCTTCTCAGCAGAAAGTCCTAGGAGACAGCCACCCCCGACCACCACGTGTGATCTTAGCGGGAGCCCAGCAATTCCGCCAGAGCCACGTGGTTAGAACTGGAATGGCAGGGGGAGGGGGAGCCATTCCCCAAATAAGTGGCAAGCTGTTGGGCGGGGGTGAGGAGGAGGGAGGATGGTTCTCACCTGGCAATGCACAGAGAGGTGTATCCAAATGACAAGTATGTAAGCTGATTTGGGGTGTTCATTTTGTTCTTCCTTTTTATTTGCGGTACGCGGGCCTCTCACCGTTGCGGCCTCTCCCGTTGCGCGGCACAGGCTCCGGACGCGCAGGCTCAGCGGCCATGGCTCACGGGCCCAGCCGCTCCGCGGCATGTGGGATCTTCCCGGACCGGGGCACGAACCCATGTCCCCTGCATCGGCAGGTGGACTCTCAACCACTGCGCCACCAGGGAAGCCCCTGGGGTGTTTATTTTTTTGAGACAACTTCCTGGGGTCAGATCATACATAACTCAGTTTTTTGTCCCTTTTTTAATCAAGAGCGCTCTATGTAGGGACCAGCTGTTCAAATCCATCTTTCCTTCAGCAGCCATTCAGGGTATGCCTAGCATACTTCAGGGCTCATGACCAGTGCTGAGAGTACATTGATCAGGCTCACTTCGTGGGAGCCTCTTACATGGTCATTGGGTGACTTAGCCTCACAGAATCTCAGTTTCTTCATCAGAATAACTGAGACCATTAACACCACCTTCTCTGTTGTAACAAGGAGACGTATGGCGTAGTGCCCCCCACTCTAAAGCATCCACGATCAGTTATGTTCTATTAACGGGTGGTGTTAAATATGTATTACTCTAATTTATTTTCATTTTGGAAATCCGATCATGGTAAATATTGTTTACCTTCCATTTCCCACAATATTAAATTTATAATGATGATAATTGTAATAAATTCAAATTACATTTGAAACATAATTGACAGTTTGGGACAGTTCCAGTTATCTAATTAAAGAAGTTAATAGTTCATCAAAGATATCATGTCTCAATTATTCTGAATAATTAGAGGCTGACAATCATAATAGCTGGACAAGAAAAATTGTCTTTGTAAGTGAAGTTAAAGAAAGGAGAGTTTAAAATAATACTTAAATTATCATCAAGTTTTTTAATGTGAGTAATGTCACTCAAGTGTAAGAAACACTACATGAGGTGCAATGAGGTAGCCTTTGATCTTACTGATATATTTTTTAGACAAAACTTAATGAGAAGTTTTGGTCATGGTCTTTAGGTTTTAAAAGCACTATTGAACTTCCTGGAGATTAAAAGCTGCTATGCTTAAGTGGTCTGGGAGTGAGCAACTCACTTTTTCTCAGAGCCATGAGATTAGTAAGAATTTTGTCTTTCACTGACTATGACTGAGCACCCAGGAGTCCCTTCTAGAAAATTCTGCCACATAAAGGGCAGCAGGGACAAGGGATGGGAGGAGGTGGCAGAGGAGAGTAGCAGGTTCATGCAGACATTGACACCAGGGTATTATCAGCATGAGTCAAATTGTGAGACATTTAGTTTTTCTTTTCCAAAGAGCAAATGCCTTAAGATCTTGAGTATTGTCAACCAAAAATAAATCAGTGTGGAAGAATGAGAAATGGCATCTATCAGAAAAACTATACCATGTGTGCAATACGGGAATATTATTTCTAAGCCCATGACATATAATCAAAAGAGAGCAGCATGTCATTCAAATGGTAGAAATTAAAAAGCCCAGGGAATTCCCTGGGGGTCCAGTGGTTAAGAATCCGCCTTCCAATGCAGGAGACTCAGATTCAGTCCCTGGTCAGGGAACTAAGATCCCACATGCTGCAGAACAACTAAGCCCACGCATGTCCTAGAGTCCGCGCACCACAATGAAAGATCCCACATGCTGCAGCTAAGACCCGACGCAGTCAAATAAATAAATAAATAAATAAATAAAAAAGCCCAGAGAAGACAAGGTCCAACACTTTGGTTCAGTAAACAGTGTAAACAGTGAAATCACTCCTACTCGCGTCTGCTCAATTCCACTCAGTGCTAGAAGCAAAAGCAGCTTAAGAAAATGAATACCCACGTTTGATAACAAAAATGCTGAGTGTTTAACAATAATTTTATTTAGTTTCTTGTAAACATTCATCAGTAAGGTAATATACTTGCATTATGCTGTAAGCACTCAGAATGAAAGATCTTCATAGGAGAGAAATAATGTAAAATAATAGAATTATTACAAAATGTTTAATTTGAACTAGTGTCTGCTGTGTAATTCTTGTTACCTTTGAAAATGCAATTATATATTAAAATAACCAGACATAGTTCTAACTGTGGGACATGATGTATAAAAGAAATCTTGTTTTTAGATGTGCATGTCCAATAATGGTCTTATTATTGCAATCTTGGCCAGTATTCTAAATTTAGAATATTTTCCACTCTCAAAATAAAGCATGTATTGCCATGTGAACTATATTTCAATAAAGCTGTCAAAAACCAAAACAGGGCATGTACTGTATTTAAAACACAAACATACCAACAAAAATCGCAGATAAAGCCTGTATACCTTCAAGGAGTATTTTCTAAACTATGGTTCGTTATTTAGATTTCATCAATCTAAACATGTTAAAACTCTGGCACAGAACTTGTGCCTAGATAAATATCACTTTACTACCAAAACCCAGGTAAGAGCTAACATTTATTGAACACCTACTAAATACTATGAGATGCTCCAAACCCTTTACATGAACTAACTCACTGGATTCTCACAATTACTTTAAGAAGTAGGCTCCATTACTGTCTCTGTTCTATGAAAAGAGGAAACTCAGACACAGAGTTTGTACAAATTGCCCACGGTCACCCCGCGGGCGAGGGACAAAGCCAGCCTCCGAGCTCAGGCAGCATGGCTCCAAGTGCAGACACTTAAATCGGGTCTAGGCTAGTAGAGCCCGGAGAACTGAGGTCAAGTGCCTGCTCTGTCATCCAGTCAGAGCCCACCTGGAGTCGAGGCCTCCCGGTGGCCCTCTGGCCATATCCCCGCACCACTGTGTGCCCTTTCAAAGCTCCACAAAAGATGCCATGGAAAGACATTGAACTGGAAGTCAGAATAAGGGCCCCTGGAATAAAGTAGCTGTAAAACACTGAGGTTGGCCCAGAGGGCAGCTAGGACACCTCTCAGCACTACCATCACTGACATCCTATAGCCCTAGGAACTCCATGGACTTCCTTCCAGAGTTGATTTGGGTCAGAGTCCCCTCTAGGAATGAATTTGGACCAGGGACTCCCAAGGCCACATGGAGCAAGGCAGGGCTGCATGACTGTCAAGTGACCAGGTGCTAGGTTGGCTCCACCACGGGCTGGCTGAAGCCGAGGGCTGCCAGCTGTACTGTCCACGTCAAATGCTCCCCCAGGACCACGAGCCTGGAGGAAGGAAGCAGGGCCTGCTCCCTCCCTTTCCTGGACCCTAAAGAGCGAATTCTGGGAGTTGCTCTGTGCATTCTTCTCCATCCCATCGCTATTCCACCCTGAAGAATGGAGCGACCCACACGGCCCTGCTGCATGTCTCTGATGGGCTGAAAACTTTCTAGAGAGGTTACTCGGCTGTTCCAGAAAGATACACCAATGTTTGGCAGGTGGAGACGTCCCTAACTAGCCCCTAAGCCTCTCTCCAAGTCATAATGTGAAAACCTGAATCAGTAAAGGTGCCCGCCTTCTCCCCACGTCTGCTCTAAACTCCTGCTGCTGCTAATTACGAATCAACCTAATTAGTGCTTTCTCTTCTGCATTCAAATATTTGCTTGCTAAGTTTATTAAGAGTTTACCTAATGTCAACCCTTCCCTCCAGGTGATCAAAACATGGTATTACTCCACCTTCAAACCTTCCCAGGTGATAAAAAGGTAGCTAAACAAAGTTTATCTAGAATCTCTCCTGTAAGGCAAGATGCAGGGGAGAAGCAGCCCGCGGCTGTGTGTGGCACAGGAATTCAAGACAGGTGGCGATCGAGGTAACTTCCAAATTCATGGAAACACGGTGGTATGTCCCTTAATGGAAATTTCCTCTTTTTTTTTTTTTTTAATTTTACTGAAGTATAATTGATTTACAATGTTGTGTTAATTTCTGCTGTGCAGCAAAGTGACTCAGTTATGTCTATGTCTATGTATATATATGAAAAAGAATATATATATTCTTTTTCATATTCTTTTCCATTATGGTTTATCACAGGATATGGATTATAGTTCCCTGTGCTATACAGTAGGACCTTGTTGTTTGAAGCTTTCCTCTCTTGAAATGAGAACTAAGGCATCTAAACCAGCAGACCTCAAGGCTGTGGGAACAGAAAGCAAAAACTCTTCAATGGGTTATTAGGTCCCACCCTGTTGTTCCCAGACTGTGGGACAAAGAGTGTCATCAACCCATCACTGGCTTAAGACATATACCACAGGCTTCCCTGGTGGCGCAGTGGTTGAGAATCTGCCTGCTAATGCAGGGGACAGGGGTTCGAGCCCTGGTCTGGGAAGATCTCACATGCCGCGGAGCCACAACTAGGCCTGTGAGCCACAACTACCGAGCCTGCGCGTCGGGAGCCTGTGCTCCGCAGCAAGAGAGGCTGCGATAGTGAGAGGCCCGCGTACCACGATGAAGAGTGGCCCCCGCTTGCCGCAACTAGAGAAAGCCCTCGCACAGAAACAAAAACCCAACACAGCCAAAAATAAATAAATAAATAAATAAATAAATAATAAACAAAGACATATACCACGTCCTGTAGGATGGTACCCAACTTCCCAAGGGGCTGCCTCCCAGCCAGCACTGGCTGCTCCCCTGTTCTTTCAGGCCACTGATGGGGTATGTGATGATGGCGTATATGGTGAGAAGCGAGAGGCCCAAAGCTGCACTTCTTCACCTGAATGGACAATACTCCCCCATGCAGGGTTCTATGACCACGGGCAAGGGGCGTCTGAAGTCCATAAAAGCATTTCAGTCGAGGAGGGCAAATCCATACCCAGAAAAGATGCCTTTCCATTCAGGATGAATCCATCACGATAAGATGAGCATAATATCATCAACTCACCACTAGGTTTCCAGCAACACCTCCCACCCCTGCCCCCCACGACCACCAGGCAACAGCAGCCTTTCAGGGACTCAGTATTGGCCTTGCTGTTGGCAGATTGGGCCCTCAGCGGTGCTGGTACCCAGGCTGACTTGAGAAAGAGGATGTCCGTGCTGAGCCGTAGAAAACCTCCATCCCTGCTGCCATAGCCCACTGAGCCTCCAGGTAGCTGGAGGAAGATGCTGTTCTCCACAGAATGGACCATCTTGTCCACTGATTATTGAGTCTTATCTGCAGCAGAGATCCTTCTCTGCAGCACCTACAGGGAATAAAGATGCTGGGACCCACTGTAGTTATAGGTCTGGAGGCAAAGACAGCTGGTGAGAACACACCTCAACACACAGTCCTTATGCAAGAAAGCCTTTCCTCAGACAGGGAGGAATCTAGCAAGACAGGCTGGAGGAACTGGGGGTAGGGGTTGTCAAGGTTCTTAGTTGAGGCCACTCAAATGTCTCCTTCCCAAATCCCTGGGTCCCACCTCTCCCCAACTAATGCCACAAAGTTAACATAAGGGATTTAGTATGGTTGTCATTTCTGCTGCCCACACAATTAGTCATTGGGCCTGATCCACAGCCATGCCTGCCCTGTGGCTACAAGAAATGAATGGTTGTTTTAAGGCTGACCTCTGGATGCATTTGCGCCTAACCCAAGACTTCCAGCTCTTGCAATTCAGGACTGTCGTTTTGGAAACTCTCCAGCACCGTCCTCGTGATCATTATTACTGCACATCAGTGGAATGCAGCCTCTAGTTAGTACCCCAACGCCTTGAACCCAACCAACATCCCAACTCAAACGACAGGTGATGGTTTAGGCAGTCATGACACAAATCCATGTCCTCAGTGAGGATTCCCCTCCCCCATCTGCAGGAAAGGCACCACCGTGTGCTCAAGCAGGGAAGCAGCCCAGTCCCCTAATCCCATCCCAAAGATCTGATTCCGGCACTAATTTTGGTAACAAGAACTCGATCAGCCAGGGGCCAACTTGAAAAACAAAGATCATTTAAAGATTAAAAACAGAGGGAATCTAATGAAAGGAATTGGTTATACAGGTGATGGAAAGGCAGAGAAGCGAAATCAAGGACCCAAAGAGATCAGTCACACAAGAAGATACCCCCATGATGGGCTGGAGGGACAAAGGGAAGAGGTGGGGCTCCTAGAGCCCAGGGAGGTGGGAACCATGGCAGGCCCACCCGACAGAAGTTAGTACCGAAGAGAAAGTGCAGCCACTGCCTGAGACACCCCAGGAAACACAGGGAGGGAAACTCCTGTGGCTTGTCCCTTCCCCCTGCTTGGCCAAGCTCTGACCCTGGTCCCCACTGGCTGAATCAGCTCTTCTCAGAGTCTAGGAAATGAAGCCTGCCGGGGTCATCCCCAAGGGACACAGAGCCAAACAGGGGACAGGTGAGGAATAGATCTGATAGCAAAAACTGCCAAGAACCAGCGCCCTGCAAGGCAGGCTGG
This sequence comes from Hyperoodon ampullatus, assembly GCF_949752795.1. Lineage (NCBI taxonomy): Eukaryota > Metazoa > Chordata > Mammalia > Artiodactyla > Ziphiidae > Hyperoodon > Hyperoodon ampullatus. Next base: position 85,167,291 of record NC_136926.1, read on the forward strand.
GGATGAGTAGAACCCAAGTACGTAAAGCAGGTTGTGCTCAAAAGAAGCGCTCTGGTGTGCAATGACCCCAAAGACTTGGAGTGATGCTTCTGAATGAACTCTTGTGACTTGTAAATAGAACTACTGTATGTGAATAAATGTCAAGAGGAAAGAAAACATGATGTAGAAAAAAATCGAACAAGCAAATATATATGTCAGATAAGGAGTTCATCATTCCCACTGTGGTGTTCTGGGCTCAGCAGATCCCTTCAGTACACAATGGAGGTGAGCATGGACGTGCTCTGGGTAGAGCAGGAACGGGGCTGGCCGCCTAGCTCACTCACCCAGTTTATGGTATACTTGGAACTATGCACAGGCAAACACAGGCCACAGATTTCAAACACCTCTTTTGCAACCCTGTACATATCATTTCAAGACATATCAAGTATCTCAAAACATGTCAGACCGTCGATGCTACCGGAGGCTAGAATAGTGGGGGTCAAACTTATAAAGCTGCAAGAGGTCTTAGAGTGACCTCATCTAACGAGGAGTCACCTGCAAGCAACACACTACTTTCAGGAGAAAGAAATCTCAGAAGTCACGTTCAAAGGCAGATACAGTGCTGCGATGCCTGATTTTAAAAGTTGCCGTTTCTTTCCTTTTTCAAAGGAGACCTGTCAACCGTGTTTTCCTTAAACTGGCTTTTGTGCAACAAGACATGCTCATCACCAACCACTGCTCTACAGCTGAAGAAATCTGTGCCCAAAGAGGAGCGTGGCTTGCTGCCCAAGGTCACAGAGTCAAAGGCAAATCCCAAATTTAAAACCTACCTCTCCCAACTCCTAATCCAGTGCTGCTTTCTGTTTCAACCAGTGGTGGCTGCCAAGAACTTATGGCCCGGGAGATTAAAATGAGGCAACAGCCATCTCGCCTGCCCCAGTGGCCCCTGAGGCCAGTCAGCCCTGCACACAATTGCACCAGTCCAATCTGTGTCGCAAGAGAGCTTGAAATATCAATCACGATTGTAACAGACAGTACTTCAAATGAAGAATTTGAGAGAAGGCCAGACTTGGACAACCCTGGCTCTCATCTGGGAAGAAAGCACAGGGTACAGTATTTCGAATTCTACGTGTCACGTACATTTAGTTATCTCGTCTGCTTCTCATTCTGGGCTCTCGTGGAATATGGGGCAAAACGTCTGTGACAGCAGACCACTGCTCTTCCTTCCTGCACCCGCCCTCCACCTGCACTAGGTGCTCACAGTTCTGTGTCTCTAGAAACAAGTGGTTCCAACACATAGTAGCCCTTGAAAAATACTTGCTCAATAAATGAATGCACAAATGAGTAGAAGGTGATGGCCAGTCATCACACTTTTTGGAGACTGACAATTCCTATAGCTCTAGAGATGATGTGTCACATGTACCTATTTTGCTGGTATCTTCAATCAACCAAGCAATCTATGTGAAGTAGTAACAAGTTAACAGTCCTTGATATTGATTTCTAATAAACCTAGAGCTGACAAGTATAATTCCTAAAATATTTGTTGGAAGAATATTTACAGGTAGTTCGTTCTTGTCATATAATAATATTATATAGCATTATACCTTAGCACTATATAAAGGGCTAATATGAACATTCTTGCTTTTAATTCAGAAATTTTTCTTAAGTATGTTAATATGTCCCTTGATATCTTGGTTTTTTCAAATTAAGACTTCATTGAGTGATTTATTTAGAAAATTATTTCTAAAAAGGAAAATGAAAAGATAAACTCAGTGAACATTAGCACAGACACAGACTGGATGCAACCTGAGTTCGTGAGCTTGGGCTGCTGCTGGAGAAGCCCGTGGTCTCAAACTGGGCATCCCCGAAGGTCGACCCTGGGACAAGCCCACAAGTGCAAGGAGTGAACGTGCCAGGTGAGCCAGGGAAGGGAGGACAGGCAACGAAGGTTGTAACAGTGAGGCAGGGACACAGGCACAGGTAACAGGGACTCAGCGAGGGCATCGAGCATGCCTCAGCACCATCCTGCCCAAAGGCTCCCAGGCACTTTGAGCCTGCCCACCAGCCGGCCAGCTATGGTCCCAGAAAGAGCCAGAGAACACCCTCAGGCAGAGAGATGCAGGAAGCCGACAGCCCCAAGGAGAACAGGCCTTAGATGACTCCTCAGGTAGGCTGAAAAGACACAGGTCAGATGCCCTGCCCTCTGCCCTCACTAGGCTAGAGAACCCTGGGGCATCTACACAGACTCAGGCATCGTCAAGGTCTCTTCACAGGTGAATATCCACTGCACTGCCCAGTCATTCTCTAGAACTTACCGGGCCCGCCCAAGCTTCCTGGATGGTTCTGACCACCCCAAGAGAGGAGTGCTATAGCGTGGTCCAGTGATGACAATGTTGTGGAAATACTACACTTTTATTAATGAAAACCACGCACTCCAATTATATACACTTCTGTATCAGAAATGCCATTTCAGAAACAAATATTTGAGAACCCAGGACACCAAAGGAAGAGATTCACTCGTAAAAAACAAAACCAGGGAAGCTAGTCATTAACTACTCTCCAATGTCAAATGTGCTAGAAAAAATATGTCTTTTACCTCACCAACTGGCAGCCCATCTACTAAGTACGAATGAACAGTTCGTACCTTTTGGCACTTTTCAGGGAAAACTAGAGGAGAAGAGAAGCCCTGGCCTGGGCTCGGCTGGAAAGGACAGAGGTGCAAGGAGGGGTCAAGGGCTAGAAGCGTGGAAGGCAGACCAAGCAGGGCAAGGGTGTCCCAGCTCCTGACGGGCAGCTCCTGGAAACACGTGTGCAGCGGACACAGAGGACCCAGTCCCACCCCAGGGCCCTTCCAGGGCTCACAGGACACCCTGCAGCCATTGTGAGAAACACTCCAATCCCTTCCTACTGCCAGGGCACCATCTGTATTTTGATTTTGCCAGTGGACCCACAGAGCCTTTTACCATCATTTTCCTTCAGCACAGCACAGCACCCAGGATCTGGTACTGCACCCATTCGCCACGTCTCCTTAGTCATCTTTACTCTGGAACATTTCATCAGCTTTTTAAAAAATATTTTATGACACTGTATTTCTGAAGAACAATTTCCTCCCCCCTTTTTAATGGAATTGCCCTCATTTAGGGTTTGATGCATTCCTGGCCAGTAAACCACATAAGCGATGCTGTGTCCACTGCAGACATGTGGGGTCCATTGACCCATCTCTAGCAGCACCCATCACAGGTATCACCCAGTTTCCCTACTGCATGGTTCTATTGCTTCCCCTGCAGTGAATAAGCAGGCTATGGGGAGACACACGGAGGCCGGTCCTCATAAAATATTCCCCTTAGACTCAGCATCCATCAGTAATTCTTGCCTGAGTCCGTCTTTACTGTGATGGCTGCACACGATTTCCCATCGCTGGCACCCTCACACATCACCAGCCAACACTCGGCATTCCTGTAGCCCTCCTTTCTCTCCCATTTATTTATTTATTTATTTAATTTATTGTATTTTTATCTTATTTTTGGCTGCACTGTGCCTTCGTTGCTGCGCGCAGGCTTTCTCTAGTTGCAGCGAGCAGGGGCTACTCTTCGTTGCGGCGCGCGGGCTTCTCACTGCAGTGGCTTCACTTGTTGCGGAGCATAGGCTCTAGGTGTGCGGGCTTCAGTAGCTGTGGCTCACGGGCTCTAGAGCGCAGGCTCAGTAGTTGTGGCGCACGGGCTTAGTTGCTCCGCAGCATGTGGGATCTTCCTGGACCAGGGCTCAAACCCGTGTCTCCTGCACTGGTAGGCGGGTTCTTAACCACTGCGCCACCAGGGAAGCCCCCCCCCATTTATTTATCCTTTAATTATCATTATGAACTCGAGGATTCTATTTTTTTCGAACAGTTAATAAGTCACTACTGTACTTGTCTGGCTGCTGAGATTGGGCCAGATTTAGCCAATGAGAGTCCCATCAAGTTGGCTCCTGTGTCCTTCCGACATGCCCCATCTTTTCTTTTTTTTAATCACTCCTTATTTTGTGGCATAAGGTACCCCACGCTCATGGACCTACACTGTCTTAGCCCTGAAATCAGCCATTTCTTGGAGGAGTCCTGGCTCCTTTGGGTGGGAAATAGTATTTGACACCAAGGTCTGGGTACAAGGTGTTCATTGCCACCGAGGTGTACTTGCTTCTAGGCCTTTCAGTGGACTCAGCACTCAACAATGTCTTGAGTGACTGAACAAATGAGTGCATTTCTATCATGGGGGTGTCCTTTCCAAGGTCAGCTTTTATTGGAACCAGCATTATATAACACGGTTCTTTCTATGTTCTCTCCCAGGAACAAAGAGGCCTAGAGTTCAGGCAAAGAGGAAAAAATCAATAAGGACACTGTGATAAAGGACTGGGCTCCCAGCACAAAAGGGCACCGCTCTGGGCCGGAGCTACTGGGACCGAGGGCCCCACTCGGGACGGGGCTTTCAAAATCTGATCCCCCGCACTGGTCACTGGATTTGAACCTTTCCCGTGACTTTGGACAGCAAGCCACCAGGTTATTTTAACTAGAAAACGGAGCAGTGAACTTTCTGGGATACTCGTGGAAATCACAGGGAGTTCCTTGAACCCCGCACCTGCCATCATGTCGATGAAATGAATTCCAGGATGCCCAGACTCTGGGGCAGCACCAGCACCAAAGAGCACGTGGCCCATGTCCTCTTTTTAAAACGTGGTATTATAAACCATTTCAAACACACGCAATCGTGAAAGAACCGGTATGGCCTCACCCACCATTCTTAGTTCATCCACACCCCTTCCTCCCCCATACATTTTGGCAAAACGATTTTAAAGCAAATTGTAAACATACTTCAATATGCATCTCCAACAGTAAAGGACAACACCATTATCATCTGCAACAAAATGAAAAGCAATAATCTCATTATCTAATATCTAATAGTACCCAGTCCATGCTTAATTTTCTCCAATTATCTCAAAAATGTCTTTTTATACTTGGTTTAAATTAAGATATAAACAAACAAGGCCCATACATTCAACATGATGGATCTCTTAAGAGTATTTTAACCCATAATAGTGCTCCCTCTTTTTCAATCCCATTTACTTGTTGCAGAAACAGGGTTCTTACAGAATTTCCCACATCCTGGACGTGGCTGATTGTCAAATTAGCTCTTAATATATGAGGAATGTTTAGCTCGGGAGAAATTATCCAGTGACCCAGTGAGTGGTAAACCCGGTGGGTGATGTGGTGATAAGTATGAGAGAAAGGGTATGTTTCTGGGGGCCACTGAGCAGGTGACCAAAGTCCAAAGGAAGAGACAGAAAGAAAGAGGCATTTCTAACTAAGGAAAACACCTCTAGGAATGTGACCCGGGTTCAGCTGAAAGAAGGCGGCCCCCGCAGGTAGGTGATAGCTGGGCACCAACGAACTGGTGCACATTGATCACAGGAAAACCCAAGTCCTCTTTTCCAAAGCTGCGGAAGGAGAGTCTTCGACAGGCTTCCACCGTGTGGCTGCCAGAGTGCATTTCTGATAAACTGCTCTCTCCGTGGTGGTTCGTATTACAGACAGCAGCGCATTACCACCATTCTTAGCAGGAACAAACAAAAACATACTAGTTTTACAGCCTTTAAAACAAAACAAAACACGCCTTAAAACTGCCTTTTAATGTTCATTCTTATCTAATTGACACCTTTTCTTTAATCTTTTTTGTCTGTTTAAATATCTGGATTTGTTATGAGGCCAAGATCCACGGGTACAGAGAGACGCATGACCGGTTATCATGCGGGAAAATGAGGGCTGTCCAGATCCTCCTAACCAGCCGTCTCAAATAGGGCACTTCCCGGTTTCTCCCCTGATTTAGTCTCCTGGGGCTGTCATAACAAGAGGCCACAAACCAGGTGGCTTAAAACAACAGAAATTGATTCTCCCGCAGCTCTGGAGGCCAGAAGTCCAAAACCAAGGTGTTGGCAGGGAAGGGAGAAGCCTTCCTGCCTCTCCCAGCTTCTGGTGGCTGCTGGCAGCCTTTGTCATTCCTGAGCTTTGGCTGCATCCCTCTTTTTCTCTCCCTTCATCAGCACAAGGCGTTCTCCCGCTGCACCTGTCTCCATGTGGCCGTATTCTTATAAGGGTACCAGTCATTGGATTAGGGTCCACCCAGCTCCAGTAGACCTCACCTTATCACACCTGCAACCATCCTATTTCTGAATGAAATCACATCCTCAGGTACTAGGGCTTTGGACTTCAACATGTCTTTTTTTCGGGAGACGTAATTCAACCTATAATGTTCCTCTCTCACATATGATTTCTATATAAATAAGAACACAGGTGTAGCTCCAAATAAAGTACAGATTATCAACCTCCCCACAACTTAAAATCATATGTCTGCCTTATCCAGACCGACATGTGAAATTCTACAGGCCACCAATACCTGGAGGTCTTATACAATGCTGCTATCCTAAAAACCAGGGCATCAACATTCCTTTACCTGTAAAGAATAAATGTAGGAGCTCCTACAAGCCAAGCTGGAGGAAAGCTTGCCAGGGAGGAGCATAGAGATGCTGGGCACCAGAGGCGAAAAGGATGCAGAAAGCAGAGCCAGGACCAGAGCCTGCACCTGTGTGAAGCCAGAACGAAGAGGTAAGACTCAGAGACGTGTGCGCCCTCCGAGCCGAGCAACCTTCTGCAAGTCACCGAGCTTTGCTGAATTTCAGTTTCCTTCTCTGTAAACTAACTGCGCTTGCAGGGTTGTTGTGAGGGTGGAGTGAAATGATGGATGCCCAATGCTTAGCACGCAGTGGTCGGGAAACGGTAGGTACGGCCACCTGCTTCCGTCAGGCACAGAAGCATAGAAGAAACGCTGGAACCAGATCCAAGGACTTGCAATCCCTGGGGGAATGTCTGTGTCCCCACCTCCTCCCACTTCAGAGGCAGGCTCAGTGGGGACGTCATCCCTGCAGGGGGCCAAGGGGACACATGGCAGGGCAGCCCTGTCATGGTAGCCTGGGGCTTAGAGAGCCATCATGGGTGGTTTGAACCTCAGACCAACAGAAAGGAAGCGTGTGGTTCACCCAAGCAGCACCTTGACCAGGTGTTCATGGACTAAACTTGGACATTTAAACTCTGCTCCGTGGAGAGATGTGGAAAAAACAAAGATGACCAAAGGGTATGTCTGGGGCATTTGTGAGAAGGTGAGATGACCGGCCAGGGATATTCCTGCAGGCGAAGTGCCTCGTCAGCTGGGGTAAAGAGGTGGAGAAGAGTAACAGCACTCCTTGTGTGGATGAGAACTAGGGTGTGTGGCTGTCCACTGGTGCACATGGACGCAGGTCGTTATAAAGGGAAATGGTTCTCAATTTGGGGACTGACATACATTGTTCCATAGAATCATTGCCCCAGACACAGGCAGAAATGAGCAAGAGGCTCTGGGGACTGCAAGTGTGAGAATGCTGTGTAGTAAAGTGACTGAGTTCTGCACCCGATGCTTCCTGGGCTATTCCCCAGTCCAACAAATTGCACCCACTCCGAACCGGAGGTAACGATCATGCGTGACCAAGGACTGTATCAAAGGTCTAGATGACGCGGCAGGAACCAAGAGCAAATAAACACCATACTGATAAGACAGAGCAAAAATCAAACAGGCGTGCAGTGCCTACCAAAGGCTTTTGACCACCCTGCTTGACTTTAATGCACTCAATGCACACTGACTCTTCCTCAGCTGAACTCTGTTGAGCAGCTTCAAGGGGCTCACCCCCGACTCCACACCTGTGACTTCCATCCTGCATTCACTGTGGTGCACGTATCAACAGATTCATTACTTCAGTGTACATTCTGGGGGAAGTGTCTCCCCAAAACACTATAGGTTGTTCCAAGTTAGGGGTCAACATGTGAAACATGAGAAAAGATGTATCATTCTTTGGAATCAAATAATTTATATTCATATGTAGGAGACATGTGAGTTATAGGTTCTCAATGCTATCAGACCCCATAGTCACCCTTTTAAAACTAAGATTTTCTAATGCCATCTGAATCTGAAATAAGATCCCTAGATGATATCACTTATACACACTTTTGAAAAGAATCATCATAACAACCTAAATCTAATATAAAGGGAAAATAAAATGAAAGCCGTTCGTAATCGAATAATAATATATATTTTAATACATAAACGTTAGAGGGCAGTTTTACTAGAAGACAAAAAGGGCCCCACATGTTTCCAAAACACCCCCCAGCAGGAAGTACCACTGTCACCGGGAAGCACTAGGGCTGCACGCTGTGACCAGGGCCACCCATTGGACCGTGGAGATCCCCCGACCCAGGAGGGCTCATCCACGGGGTGCAGAAGAGTCTAGCCAACAGTTAGCAGAGCCAAAGATGTCCTCCCAGCATCTGTACTGGAGACTGCAAAGCAAAGCGGCCACCAGAAGTAAAGGGGAGGGCTGGGGACAAATTCAGTGGGCAAATAAAGGTACAAAAAGAGAGAACGCGGGCTTCCCTGGTGGCGCAGTGGTTGAGAGTCCACCTGCCGATGCAGGGACACGGGTTCGTGCCCCGGTCTGGGAAGATCCCACATGCCGCAGAGCGGCTGGGCCCGTGAGCCATGGCCGCTGAGCCTGCGCGTCCGGAGCCTGTGCTCCGCAACGGGAGCGGCCACAACAGTGAGAGGCCCGCGTGCCGCAAAAAAAAAAAAAAAAAAAAGAGAACGCAACAGAAATAAACAGGAAGCCACTTGACCCTGGAGATGGCTCTGACCCTGCTGGCTCCCAGCTCCGGCTCCATCCCATACACTCACTCTCCTACCTTCTCCTTCAGATGGCTTGACTCAACTTCTGTGCCCTAAAATCAACATGGTCAAAATTTTGGAGTGAAAAGGAAGTTTTGACGAGGTTGGTTTGTTTGTTTGTTTTAATCTACTCTTGTGCTGGCTTGAGAAGTGATTTAATGGCGAGGTGAGCACCAGAGGTGTGGAGTTGTAATTTCTAATACTTTGTCAGTCACAAACTCAATACAGAGCTTGAGGCAAAAATACATAACATCATATCCATTGCAAACACCCCTTCCTCCGAGGTAAAGACTGAAAATCTGATTCATTTGACTACTGGTGACCTTGAATTGGAGTTGCTTGACACGCACCTGTACTACACCTGCTCAGAGCAGGTGTGCCCACAGGCTTGCCTGGGTCTGCCCGTGAGCCTTGCAGCACCTTTCAGCCAAGCTCTTCTCCCAGTGGGTGCTGAGTCATCTGCAGGGAACTGCCAAGCAGGGAAGAGGTTGCCAGCTGAGAAGGGACAGCAGAGCCTGGGGGGACCACCTGTGGCCCAAACCATTCAAGACGAAAAGATGGAACAGTGTAGACGTGTGGGATTTTATTCTGAGCTCCATTCTGTTAACCAAAATTTTAGAAACAGAGACCTGATTAGGTTCTTATGATGATTCTTTTCAAAAAAGTATGTATAAATGATATCGTCTAGGGATCTTATTTCAGATTAAGGTGGCATTACAAAATCTTAGTTTTAAAAGGGTGAATATGGGGTCAAATTAAAAGGTTTTTATTTGGAGTTTGTTAGGACTGCAGCCCTGGATACACAGATTCAAGAAGCACTTGAATTGTGTTCTGCCAGACTAAAAAAAGGGGGCGTTTATAAAGGTAAAAATCACAAGATTACAGGTGGTTACATGAGTTGTTTATCAAGAAGTATCATTGGAGCTGGCAAGAAATGGGGGTGCTTGTTAAGTCAGGGTTGGCTGGGGACTGAAATGGTTGTATAGTTACAAGGGGAGGCCTTGAGACCATAAGGTGACAGCTGGCAGGTGTTGCTGGTGGTGTCCTTGGTACAGTTCACAGGCAGTTCAAAATCTCAGTGGTGCACAGATGTGTCTGCGACCAGATCCTCAGTGGCCATCCGACTCCATTTTTGCATGCCTGAACTGTGATGACTTTATTATAATTTCCCTTTGTCATCACTGCCAAGTCCTGGTGCTTTGCAATTTGCAAAACTCACGGCGGCATACCTGCTCGCTTTGGAGCCATGTTCTCCGTCGCAGCTGAAGTCTGTTTCACATGCTGCACCTTCTACCTGCCTTGCTCTCGGCTCACCTGGGTTTTGTGAGGTCTCCTAGGACCAGACGGAGCCCAAAGAGCTGGGTGCCCTGTAGAACCACCTGCCCTTAAACAGCGCTATACATGCTCCTCCACAGAAGACATCCCAATCAGACGGTTTTGGGCAGCACCCCCTGCACGAACGGGCACTAGAGTGCTGTCATGATGCCACTTTCCCAGGACAGGTATGCCAGCCTGGATCTAGTAGCTATTTCATTTTCATTGTTTTTCTTTCCCCTTATGAGAGGTATAACCAATTTCTGGCACAGTACTTTTCTGCTTTAAAAATTAATTTTTAAAAAATGGGCCCTGGGTCACATTTTCCCTGAAAATCTGGCCCAATATTAGGTTTACTCATGGTTAGGGGTTGAATTGTTTCTCCCCAAATTCATATGTTGAAGTCCTAGCTCCCAATGTGAACTTACTTGGAAATAGGGCGATTGCAGATGTGATTAGTTAAGATGAGGTCATACTGGAATAGGGTGGGCCCTAATCCAACATGACTGGTGTCATCAGATGGCCTGTGAAGACACAGACACACAGAAGGAAAACACCATGTGAAGATGAAGGCAGAGATCGGGGTAATTATTCCACAAACCAAGAACACCAGAGTGCCAGCAAGCCACTGGAGGCTGGGAGAAAGACATATATATATATAACATTTATATATGTAACATAAATCTTGTTTGTTATTTTCTCCTTTGGCTATACTTAAGACCAACCCTTAAAGTCAGGCACACTGGGCATTAAATACATCATTTTTCTTCTCTCCTGCCCACAGAAGAATCAAAAGCAGCTTAAAGCAGTGCAAAGGAAGGAGTTGGTTCCACGTTTGGCCTCTAAGGGGAAGAGATTAAATTGAGAATACTCATCTCATCTGAATATCAAACAGTGCTGCAATTCTGAGGAATCAGTCTCCACAATGGGAAGGTGAATGCTAAGAGATACTCAGAATCTGACTCTCACTTTAATAGTGCAATTCTTTGTTTCCACTCCTTAGGCATAAGGTGGATGGATTTTTTAAAAATATTTATTTTATTTTTTAAAAAATTTTTGGCTGCATCCAGTCTTCGTTGTGGCATGCAGGATGTTTTTGTTGTGGCACATGGGCTTCTCTCTAGTTGTGGCGTATGGGTTTTCTCTCTCTAGCTGAGGCGCACGGACTCAGTAGTTGTGGCGTGTGGGCTTAGTTGCTCTGCGGCACATGGGATTGTAGTTCCTTGACAAGGGACTGAACTCACGTCCCCTGCATTGGAGGGTAGATTCTTTACCACTGGACCACCAGGGAAGTCCCAACGTGGATGGGTTTTAATAGTCCCCCGATCGTCAGCCTCGGCAATGCAAGAGATTGCCTAACAGTATGTGTAGCAACAAATTAAGCTGTCCCCTGTGGGTTTTGGCTTAGCAAGGGGCATGTGCATTTTTTTTTTTGAGACAGAGTTTGGAAGCAGACAAACTGATGTCATCGACAGCAAGGCAACCATCTTCGACTAATAAACAGAGCTAATTAAACCTCCCTGACTTGAGAAAAGAACCATGAAACCACGAAATCAAAGAACCTTTGATTTGAAAGGTTTGGGCTCTGAGGCTTTGTCAGCAACATGTTTCACCACATCCTTGTGCTCAAGTTACTCTTTGATGAGTGGGAAAGCAGGAAGTGCTAGAGGCCTCCACTAACCTTTGCTGGACTAAGAAAAGCCAATGATTTGCCTTCTTTGGCTTATGAAGCAAGCGTTGTCCCTCCTGGAGACCAGCTCCTACCCCAGCAAGGGGCAGGGGGGCAGGAGGTGAAGAGGCCCAGGGCACAGCTCCCAGCAGGGTGGCCCTACCTGCCCAGGCTCCTGCTGGCTCCGTCAGGAGAAGTGAGTCAAACAGACATTTTATGGAGGAAGAGCATGTATGCAAACACTGACTTAGGATTCCTCTTCCCTCACATAAGCAAATGACTGCTACCTGATGAAACATGTTGGGTTGATACTAATGAACTATGGTTTCAAGTGAAGCCGGCAGCTTACTGGGCACCACCAGCAGGAAAAATCCACTGCCTAAAGTGTGCATATTCTAACCTAGAAAAACTTCCTTCAGCCCGCACAACTGGCATTGGTCTGACTTACCTCGCCACACCAAAATCCTTTCTGGCTATTCCCAAATATTCACTTTGAGTTAAAAATTCAGACCTCTGCGGGCACCTGGAGGTCCCACCATCCATCCTCAACACATTTACGGAAGGAACTTGTTTTCAGCCACACTGATGTTTAAGAGGAGGGAACATTCACAGCAGAGCCTGTGACTCTCAAAGAGAGGTGTCTGTCTTCCTCACCCTCTGAGCCTGCAGACATTCCCCAGACGCAGGGGGACTCCTGTGCATGAACGCACTCTGACTGGCTGCGCTGAGCTGGGATTTGCTCCAAATCATAATCCTCCCGGGCTGGGGCTCATGGAAACCTGGGGTCAGTTAAGCCAAGCCCGCCCCACATCTGTGTCCCTTGGGCATCATCAGAGCAGCCGTGGCCATCGCTGCTACAGCAGCAAGCTGACGCATCTCTTGTACTGGCCAGGTGTGAGCAGCAAGAGGAACCGGTGGCAGCAGTGGCACCACAGAGACGTCCTGCAGCAGTCAGCACCCGGGGTTTAGGGGTGAGCTTCTCCTTCTCTGGGCGTGGTTCTGAGTTCCAGCTTGTCTTAGCAACAACTCACCTCAAACTGACTTAGACAGTCAAGCGGGTTTATGAATGTTGACTCGCAGTTTGAACCAAAAGAAACTGCCATTCTTATAAGTCAACATTTGTAAATTTATCAGCAGTATTAGAGGCTTCTGAACTGAAAAAACGCCCCATGATCTGGAAGAGAGGCATGATCCAGCAGCTTAGTCAGTGTCTCCAAGAACTCAGATTTTCCCAGTCCTTCCAATCTGCCTTTCATGAGGACAGGCTCATCCCCAGACCTCATGAGTCCCCACCCCAGTAGGACCCAAAATACCTCATGATGCCAAAATGGCTGCAGCAGTCCATGACATACATCTTTACACCCTATCATCCAGGAGAGGAGAGATGGTCTCTTCTGACAGCGCACACAGAGGAGGGAAGGTGTTTCACTTTCCCATGAACACTGGCAAACAGCTCTTCTGCCTCCTTGGTTCTGACAGAACAATATATCTTCCCAATATGGCCAAGAGATAGAATTTTTCAGCTCAAGCAAATCTGGGTTCATCCTGGATTTAGGAGTGGGGTCAATCCTACCCATATCACATCACTGAGAATGATGAGGCTGGTCTCCTAAGAGTCAGATCTGGGTCGTGTTACCAGAAGCACTTGAACTCTGGCTCTGTGCTATGAGCCTGCTATAGCACAACCTTTTGCTTTTTGATACGGACAGAGTTCTGCAATTTACTGTTGAGTGAAAAGAATCTTCCCACTGTGATTCCACTTATCTAAAGGAATGTGAGAAATAATTCTGGAAGAATATATATATTGAAATGCTAATCACAGGTATGTTCAGGTGGCCATCAATTAAAATTTTCTTTTTATCGATTTCTGATTTATACGTTGTTTCATTTTTCTATTAATATATATAAAATACTATAATTTTAAAATTCCCATTTTGAAAAATTTAAATACATAAAATGTATTCATAAATATATGTATTTATTCCTAGGCTTAGGCACCTGCTCTTGGCCACCCATATAATCTCCAGATGGATCCCTCTAAATGTAAATCAGATCACATGTGTTGAAGCCAGGCTGGCCTCCTCCTTCTTCTTCAAATGTCAGGCACCCTGCTGCCTCAGGGCCTTTGCACTTGCTATCCCTGATCTTGGGGATGCTTTTTGTGAGAAATTTGCATGGCTCATTCCCTCACTTCTTTCAGGTCTCCACCCAGATGTCTCCAATTCACAGAGGATTTCCTAATCACCTAATTAAAATCACACTCCTCTTCCCTTTAGAGGGCCTGCTTTACTCTTTTCATAATACTTTTCACTGATGTTCCACACGTCTCTTTATTTACCCGTTATTTGCACACCTCCCAACAGAATGCAGCTTCCAGAGGGCGGGGACTGTGGCGTACTGGTCAGGGCTCGGTCCCCAGGCCCAGATGGTTCTGACTCATAGCAAGAGCTCAATGCATAGTTGGGGGGTGGATTTTAGGCAACAGTTGTGAAGTGAAGAGGAACACTTTTTCCTTCATTCTTACACTTACATAATGAGTGGCTCTTGATCTTTGGGGAATAACAGACCCCTTAAGAATTTAAGAAAACTTACTAATACGCTTCTCAGAAAAACATGCACATGAACAGGACATTTCATATAATTTCTGGGAGTTTAACATCCGCTGGAGCTGCTTTTTAAAGTTGCAATCAGCTGCCCCAAACTTCAAGTGCCACTCATTTAAGCCTAATTGCTATTCAGCTGGGCCAGAAGTTACTAGAAAGCTCTTTCCTTTGGGTTTCTCCCACTGACAAATAACTACTGCTGTCACAGGATGGCAATTGATTATGAGAATGCACATAACACCAACACACATTATAAATGAAAATTTACAATTTGAACTTGAGATGGGTAAGAATCAATAGGCTAGATTTAGCAGTATAAATTATAGTAGGAGCTCTATCAACCTATCTCTACTGAATCTAGTCACCAGATTGTCTCTTTCCTCATCCTTTGAAATACTTAACCAACGCCCATGACACACTGATACGCTCAACGGAGTCTGCCTTCCTGAGGGCCTGCACATCCCAACTCTAACTAGTTAAATGTAGGTTAATCAGTTGCGTTAGTTCCCAGTCTGCTTATCGTAGCTGTATCTATAATTGCAATTACAATATTTAATTGTATGTAATGGACCTGTTCTCAAACAAAAGCACTGGACAAAAGAATGAACATTTGAATGAACTTAAAAAAAAATGATGATGATGTTCCACTTTACCCGACTTTGAGTAATCAACCATCTAACCATACAGTTAAAGGGGCTTCGACTACATTCTAAAAATAGGAAGAGGAGACAGGCAACCCAAAATCATAAACGAAAGAAAGGACATCCTATGAGCATTATGGAATTAATTTTTATAAAGATGTAATGCATCAGAGCTGTTTTGTTTTTCCCCTGGCATGACTCAGCAAACTGAGGAAGAATAGGTCTTCTGTAATCCCTCAGCGGGGGAGAGCTTTAAACAGAAGAGGGGCACAGGTGAAAAGGGCCACACATTGGCTCTGGAGGGAACAGGTTCATGAGAAGAGAAATGAAAGGGTTATGGAATCCCGTCTGAACTTGAAAGAGAACCAACCAAGAAGGGGCATAATGCCCAGGAGAGATGATTCTGAAAAATAACAAGCAGTGAAGAGCATTGGAGATAAAGGCAATGATCAACCCCACGATTTCCCTAAAAGGATTTTGTTCTAATATATGAAAACTTTAGCCAAAAACACTGAGAGATGCTCCTAGCTGTATCTGCTGGGAATTTGCCTATGAGTTAGTGTTTCAGTGTCTCGGGGCAAATCAGTGACCAAGCTCACACCAAGAGGAAAGAGAAATATGCTTTCTCTAGTTACTGTTGGCCTCAGTGGTAAGTCTTGAATGCTGAAATAATCACTATGTTCCCAGGAGGACAGTGTCACTTGGGGCCCCTAAAGCCTATAGGTTTTAGTTAAAATGAAGGCTTTTAGGGACTGGGCTTACTGCCAAGTAAACTTTACCAGCTTGGAAGAGTCTACAGGCTCAGGTCTGGGGCAGGTTTGCTGAAGTCATGAGATACTGCAGCTCGGCAGAGATAAAGAGTAACTAGCAGAAGTTAATCAGACTCAGCTCCAAGAGCACAGAACTCTCCTGACCTCTGGGTGTGTAACCAGCCTTGCCCTCCTTCCTGTTTGCAACTGATAACCTCCCACCCTCCCTCGCCCTCCATTTTTGGACAGGCTCCAAGGTCTAGGTACTAACCTAGCCTCACCAGCTAACAGGATCCGACATGCTAAGAATATCAGGGGCTTGTCAGATAACGTCTTTCTCCGCCTCTTGCCACTTCTGAGAAACTACTAGAGTCTAAACGCACCTGTACTCCAATATACAAAACTGGGAGCCAGCCTTCTGGCTGCTGTTCTTAAAGCTCAATATCCTTTCAGGCTGAGGAGCAGTTTGCCAAGTGCCTTCAGCACCGCCTTGGACTTGGTGCTATCGCCAAGGCTTTTGAGCAAGAGTGATATCAAAGTGGTGTCTCAGTAAAAATAATCCGATAATGGGAATAAGAGATTAGAAATAGATATGTGAGGTGGGAGACCAGCTAAGGGACTTCAGTCATTTATTAGTTTAGTTATTCAGTTAACAAAGAGACACCTCCTATGTCCCAGGAATTGGACAAGCTTTAAAAGATACACCGTGGAACAGAAATAACAGCATGGACAGATCCAGATGGGAAAAGCCAGGGAGGATTTGTAGCAAAAATTTAGAAGAGCTGAAGGCCTGAACTAAGGCAGTGACACTGCAGGTGGAGAAGCGAGATGGATTTGGGTAGAGAGTAGACAGACCATTAGAGCTATTTCTTATTTTTAATTGCAAAGGCATACATTTTCATTCAAGTAATATATGAGGCCAAAATATAAAGTAAAAAAACAAAAGTCCCTTCTCTAGCTTCACATCCCACATCTCACAGGAGGCCACTTTTAACAGAGTGCTGATTTCAGGAAGTGATGCTGTGGGTGAGCAGGATGTGAGCAACTCCCGCTGCTGGCATGAACTGGGCAGATGCTTCTAAGACAACGAACACGGGAGAAGACCAATTTCTTGGGGGTAGGGGATGTTTACTTTGTGCTGAATTTTTAAAATAACTGCTTTATTGAACTATATTATAATCCCACACCATACAGGTCGCCCATTTTAAATTACACAATGCAATGGTTTTTAGTACATTCACGGATACGGGCAGCCATCACCATAATCAATTGTAGAACATTTTCATCACCACCAAAAGAAACCCCATACACATCAGCAGTCACTCCCCATTTCTCCCCAACCCCGGGCAACCACTGCCTATTCTGAGCATTTCATATAAATGGAATCATACGATATGTGGCCTTTGGGGACTACTTTCAAAACAGAGCAGCACCCTATGGTCCTTGTCCCCCGACCATGTCCTCAGCCTGCCTTTTGTCTGTGGAAAAACTTTAGCCAAAGAATAAGTTTAATCAGAGAAGTGAGAAAATGCAGAAACAAAGTCCAAGGAGACCAGACAAGAATAGTCTAATCATTAAGCACAGTCAAGGACCTTTAGTTCCTCCTTAAGGGCTGTGGATAATATTCTGAGCCATCTCCTGTGAGCTGTTTTGCAGATATTGAAGCCCCCCCACCAGGGGGAGGAGGATGACTACACGATGACCAAACTGAAGCCATGACATAAGCTGCCACAATTCCGAGAACTGGCCTCAAAGAAATAGGAACAAACCCTGGAACTAAAGATTAACTGTACTTAAAACAACCAAGGTGACGCTGATCAGACCATCACATTACTGGTTTCAAGATGACTGTCAGAACAGACTGTGCTGTTCTGCTCCCTCTCTCCTCCTGAAACTCCCCTTTAAAAGCCGCTGTTCCCTGAGTAGCCATCCGGAGTTGGTTCTCCGAAAGGAGTCCACCCTCTCCCTGGGCTGCCAGCCTCCGAAATAAAGCGAACTTTCCTTTCCTACCAACACTTGTCTCTCAAGAATTGGCTTCCGAGCCTTGAGCAACCGGACCTGGGTTCGGTAACACTTTCACTTTGCATACGTTTCCAAGGTTCATCCATGTTTTATCACACATAGTACTTTTTGTTCTCAAATAATTCAACACTGCATGAATGTAACACATCTTTTATCCATTTGTCTGTTGATGAACAAATACTTGGATTGTTTCCACTTTTTGGCTATTATGAATGCTGCTGCTGTGAACATTCATGCACAGGTTTTTGTATCAGTACCTGTTTTCAATTTTCTTGAGCATATCGAATTTTGGGGTCATAGGTAACTCTATGTTTAACTTTTTTTTCATTGAAGTATAGTTGATTAACAATGGTGTGTTAATTTCTGCTGTACAGCAAAGTGATTCAGTTATACATATACATTTAAAAAATACTCTTTTCCATTATGGTTTATCACAGGAATGTTTTTTTAAGGAACTGCCATGTTTTCCACAGTGGCTATACCATTTTACATTCCCACCAGCAATGCACAAGGGTTCCAATCTCTCCACATCTTTGTCAAGGCTTGCTATCATCAGATTTTTGTATTATGGCCTTCTTAGTGGGTGTGAAGTGCTATCTCATTGTGGTTTTGACTTTCATTTCCTAATGACTAATGCTGTTGGACATCAATTCATTTATGTGCTCATTGGCTTTGAACATCTTCTTTGGAGAAGTGTACAATCAGATCTTTTGCCAATTTTTCAAATGGGTTATTATTTTTTATTGAGTTGTAAGAGTTCTTTAAAAGTTCCTCATTAAACATGATATGCAAATATTTTCTCCCATTCTGTGTGTTGTCTTTTCACTTGCTTGATGGGGTCCTTTAAAACACAGAAGTTGTTAATTCTGAAGAAGTTCAGTTTATCTATTTCTTCTTTTGTAGTTCGTGCTTCTGGTATCATTATCTAAGAAACCCTTGCCTACTCCAAAATCATAAAGAACTATGCCTATGTTTTCTTCCAAGATAATTATGAATCTGTTGTTGTTCTTGAACTGGTTAACTGAGAAAACGAATGTGAAAGTAATGCAATTACTTATGTATTAAATATTTCCATCTGACAATTCTCTAATGACTTCTTCCTGAAGAGCTATTGACATGACAAGCATAATCATAAAGGTGAAATAAATTCAGTTTATCAATAAAATATTAGGACAATGAAACAAGAGTTTTCAAAGTTGTTGAATGTTCACCACAGGATAAATGTTACTTAAAAGTATCGGGTAAATTCTTTCTACCAGAACTTCTAATTGTTCAGTTATTTCTAGAATTCCCCCATGGCTCCAAGAATATTAAAACAAACAGAACTTTCTTATCTAAAAATGACAACATGTCATTTTAATGGCTTCTTAAATTAACGTGGATTGAAGGTGAAATTTTTGCAGTTGCACCTTTTGCATCATTTTTCTGGAGGACCTACGCTGCAGACAGAAGCAAATGTGTTTCACTTGCTTCTTTCTTCTTTAAGGGGAATGATGAAGGTGGAGTCAACCCACGGCCCCACCCCTGGAAGTATAACTGTTTCAAGGCCCACCTGAAGCCTTGAGTCAACTTCAGCTTGGTGCTCAAGAAGCCAAATGCCACCAGATGTGGAGAGACCACCCGTGGGACCAGAAAGACCTGCTGCCCACCCACCCTCCTTAGAACAACCAGCCTTTATTTAAGAAACTCTGCTTCCAAACTTCACATGGGCTTTGTTTGGTTCATAGTGAATTTCATGACTTACGGGATTCTTTGCGTCATCTGCCTTAGTAGGAAAAAGGAGTGACTAGGTAGAGATACCCGGGCATGAGGCAACAGTAGACAGAAGCAGGAATACAAGGGTTACCTATTTCTCCATTTTTTAGGACTTTCCCTGACAGGGGCATCATTCCCACCTACAACTTGGGCTTCATTTTCTATCTTGATGGAAATGTTCACATTTGACAAAAAAACATATAAGACTGTGATTTAGTTTTAAAACTTACATAATGATTTCATGATCAATGAAATTCTCGAACATATGTTGATCTTTTACAAAATGTGCCTCCAGATGAACCCTCTGCTCCTCCCCCACTCACTACGGGAATCCCTTGTTATCTTTTTCTACGGTTTCTGAGACTAACGCCAAGCTTCGTGCATAAACATCTTCCTCTCCTGTTGCCCCTCCCCCAGCCTGCCCAGCCTTTGAGCAGCTGGACACGGCAGACATAGAAGTCCAGCCCGATCCCCACCATTATGTCTTCTCTTCCATGCCTGCTCCTCCCAGGAACTTGGTAAGGCCTGCTGAGAGCAGGGACAATATGAAAGCTTGTCTTTGCTAATGCCGATGGCACAGGAGTGGACCCTGACCCCTAAGAGCAATGTTGGGCTATCCCAAGTACCAGAGCTCCCCACCCTGATACGGAGCCAAACCAAACTGGGCCTCCAGATAAGGCGACAGTGAACACACATGCAGTCAGAAAGAGCAGAAAGGAGTCTGGAGGTTGGGTTGACCCAGCCTCACAGAGATTTCTGCACATGGACAGGACATGGCTTTTAACTGTAAGTATCGCAATTATTGTACGATTTGCTTTGTTCAAATTTCACACACCAAGTATCTCATCCAAATTTAAAGCAAGCTCTTCCCTAAGAGATCCAGATGGGGGACATGCAAACATTCACTGCGCGTGTGGGCCTGGCAGAGGAGTGCAAGCTTGGTGGTCATTTCATTCCAAGCTTCACAGGAACCTGCAGAGCCCCTATATCTATGGTGAGGTGGGGTGGGGGAGTGGAAGAGGGCAGATGCAGAAACGCTCGCCAGGGCACTAATTTCTTGCCTTAATCCCTTTGGTTATACTGTTTATTTCCAGACACACGCTTCATAATGATGCTGAAAACCATGCCCAGAGCAGTGAACCGACTGCTCTCCTATCTTAGAGGAAGAACTGTGGAACTCGACATGGATATCCTTGGTATGGTAGCATCAAAAAGCAGAGTGAAGGTCCCACAGTCATTTTTATTTAGCTACTGACCTATCCATGATTACACAGTCATGACGGCACGTTACAGCACAGCCTGCTGACTCGTCTGTCGATGTATCAAAATGCAGAGGGATGTGTCGGGCACTTCAAGTCCATTACAAGAGGCATGATTTTGTTCCAGGCTTATGTTTATTAAAATCTAAACAAAGGATTCCTCTGCAAGGTATTTTCCCATGTGATAGAGACAGCTGCCCCACTGCCCTCCTACATTCGCTCTAACTTCCAGTGACAAAAAAGGCAGAGGGTAATACATGTCTTTGATTATAAAAATCTATGCTCTGTAATTTAAACAAATTCCTTTCCAATGTGTTTAGTTATTTCTGAAGACCTCCATGGCTCGCCAGTCGGCTAGAAGGTCAATGGACAATCATCGCTAACTACAAAGTACTTCGAGTCTATAAATTCAACTCTCAAGTTTCGACATTTAAAGAAAAAAGAACTGGGAAGAGAATAATAAACAAAGACGGGATGACTGAATCAGTCCACTGAATCAGTCCACACCAGAGTTCTTCATGGCCCATCACCAGAGCTAAATTTCTCAGATTCCAAATGTCCCACAATCTCTTTCAAATGTGTGTTTTTACAAATTAGGGAATCAACATTTCTTTACAGGAGCACGTAAACAGTTTTCACCTCCGAAGGAGGAGTCTGTAAAACCTGAGAACCTGTATAACTGAGAATCTCTTCGGAATGACATGTTTAAGCTGAGAGAATGGACAGTGGTAATGTTCTCTCGTGGTTCACAGGCTTTTGTGATGTTGCTGGTGTTTTTAATCAAAGAAAAGATGGAGTATCTTTTCTAGGTCTTGCAGGCCACTTTCTCTTTTTATCATCTATATGATTGTTCAAGTAGAACAATTATTAGAAATCTTTAAGCTATTATTTCTGGGCCTTCCTTAATTTCCTTTAAAAAAAACACTACATTGGAAACATGCAATACCTGATTATTCAATTAGATGAAGCAGCACAAGAAGAGATCCAAGGACACCCCTGATCACATCAGACAGACAACTTGGATCTGAAAGATTAGCACATTAAATGACCGCCAAATAGTCAGATTCCAAACATTAAAGACAATTACATATCAAACAGACAGCCAAACATGGTGGTATGTTTTAAAAGATTGTGCCCACAATAAGCAAATGACATAGTGATGGAATATCAAAACAAAGCTGATGGATAAAAAGACACACTCTAAAAGTTCAGGAGTAGAAAGAACAATTCTTTGTGGTTTGTTCTGTGTCTAATGTAGGAGGAAAGGAAAACAGGTGTATTCAAAGCATTTTCAGGTGAAGAGTTCTGTCAGTTGAAGCAGTTAACGGTGGCTTCTTTCTCCCCAGACCAAAGCAGTCTTTTCTTCCATTGGCTTCTGAGAACGTGTTTAGTGTTCCGATGTGTAGAAGTGATACATCAGGGCTACAACCAGTGCTGAGATGGCTGGGATCACCCAATTGGTCCACCAGCTGGAAAGAAACAGCAGTGATGCTTGCATGGTGTTCGAAGGAGAGGACTCAAAACTGTGCTCCTTCTCTTTACCATGAAAGTCACCATGGCATGTTTTTATTACCTAACTTTTTTGGATGAAAAGGTAACTCTGAATTGCTGAAAGTGCAGTGAGTACAACACATGTCCTGGTATACGGGCAACTGGTCTGTCCTTCCAGTCTTATAAGAAAACTAATGTCCTCCCAGTTCCATCTAGGTCTGTTTCTGTGTACTTATACAAAGAGCTATGAATCACTCCCCCAACAGATGCCACCTAGAATTAGTGACTTATCGAAAAGACATCAACTCTGGGTTACACATCACAAGTTCACGAAAGTGAATATTCCTAGCAGGTTTTATTCTAGTTACATCCGTAAGTGAAGAACTGAAAATGGCACTGAACTGAGAACCAGAAGACCAACGTTCTCATTTCAAGAAAGCCATCAGCAAGCTCTATAGCCAAGGGCGAATCACATCCCCTGAGAATAAAGTTAAGGAGTTTGAAGCATGGGATTACTATGGTTGCTACTAGCACCACAGCTCAACATTCTGTGATTCTGTTTTGAAAATCTACTCTTTACATGTGTGTAGTAGGTTTAACGTGTAATAAACAACATGCCCAAATAACTTAATCTGTGGTCCATAGGTGTAAATTCACAAAAATCCCTAATTTACACATTGTTCAGTCCTGATGCACAGAATTTTTGATCTACTGTAAATGACAGATGATATCAGGGGCAGGGTTAGGAAGATCTTCAATACAGATTTGAACCTATAATTTCTTAGAAAACAGAAATTAATGTATAGGTTTTAGAATGTGAATAAAGAGCTGGTAACAGCTATGTATACATATATTTTGTCATAAACTTTCTACCCTTTAATATTCGTCACATATCAACCCATTCAAAGATCAAGTTCAAAATAAAGATTTAAATTGCAAAAGGATTATAAGTGTAACTTGGTAGGTTTTCACTTTCCATTTAGAAGGAGACTGACATTTCAGGGGAAAGCAAGAGGAAATAAGGAAATACTGCAGGGAATGTACCAGAACACTGGCAGCCTGGGGGCAGCAAAATTTGACAGGGGAAAATTAATAAGGAGGACTGTGTAGCTTTGAGCTTGGGTCCAAAAAAATGTATATAATGGCAACTAAACAAGTCAGGATGGTAGAGCTGCCAAAACTGTCATTATGATCTTAAACTATAATAAACGAATCTAGTCCCTAGAACAAGTGATTCATGCTACACTGGATTACTGCGTTCGATTTTAAGACCAACCTAAAAAAGGGACAAGGGAAAACTGAGCCATGCTTAGGGAGGTATAATCATGACAATTTCAGAAACTGACCACATATCAAATGAGGAAGGAAATGAGGAATGTCCGTCTGGAGATTAAAAGATTGCCCGGGTCACAGGACTGCCACAGGGGAACAGGAGACTACATTTGTTCTGTTCCTTAAGGTAGATGCAGCGGGGTCGCTCTAAAGTGTCCACGGTAGGAGCTGTCAGACAGTTGAGGAAGGAAGGGCCTGGGTAGTCCGGTGCTAAGTGGACATGACCCCTGGCCTGTCCACTGAGAGGCACACGGTGGGAGCTGGAGCAACAGAGGTGCCTCGGATGAGGGGAGAGGCCCCCAGTCCAACTCCGATTTTAGGAGCCTTCTGATCACAATAATGCTTTTAAAGAAAACTACCACATACCTGGAATTAGAATCAATAGTAGTAATAAGAGTTTCCTGAAACGCAAGAGAAAAAGTAAAGTAAGTTAAAGGGAAAATCTAAACATTTATTCAATTGACTAAAACCTGTTTTAAAACAAGATCACAGGGCTTCCCTGGTGGCGCAATGGTTGAGAGTCCGCCTGCCGATGCAGGGGACGCGAGTTCGTGCCCCGGTCCAGGAAGATCCCACATGCCGCGGAGCGGCTGGGCCACTGAGCCTGCGCGTCCAGAGCCTGTGCTCCGCAACAGGAGAGGCCACAACAGTGAGAGGCCCGTGTACCGCAAAAAAAAACCCCAACAAGATCACAATAGTGTATTCAATTCATTCTTCTTATTCAGTGCATTCTTCAAAAAAAGTTGAAAGGGAAAATTATACCATAAATTTCTCACCTGAATACCTAATTTCACCATTTTTTCAGAAGAAAAAAAAAATAGATAATTTGAAAGAAAATGTTAAAAATTAATAGGCTACCTAAAATATTCTGCACATCTAAATACTTCAACATAGAAACCGAACACAGGTATCATTTATACATACACAGAACCTATCATTATCTTTAAGGTTTCATTACCTTTAAGTTTCATTCTTCAAAAGCATGAATGAAATGTTCAATAAAAACATCAGTTATTTCATCAAATCTCATATGAAGTAAAAGTGTACCCAGATTATATAAAAAGACATGTCAACCAAAAAGAAAAAATAAGAAGTATCATTTAAATTATAACAGTCTGGACCACCTTTCCTGGCCTTCTTTAACTCTGTCAAGAAGGCTCTAAAAAGACACTGGAGGCGTCACAGGCTGACTTCACACTGTCACCCACCAAGAAACCTTCAAATGCCACGGTCTTTCACAGTTACAGCCTGTATTACTTTCCAGCACTTTCTGAGAGGGGTCCTTCCTGTCAGTGCCATGAAAATGAACTATGGATGGCTCTAGGAAGACGCATACTTCCCCAAACAGTGGGGTAACTAAGGCCTAGTGAAATGTAAGCTTTTTCGGGCTTAAAAACTTGTTAAGAAGCATTCTTTTGAAGCGCCACACCAGCAAAAGTATTAGTGCCTCAAAGAAAGGTAGCCAAAAATAAGGCAGCTTCACAGAGAGTTCTATCTCTGTAGTTTCCCAAAACACAAGATAAAAAACCATTAGCAAAACAATCAGCGATTTGCAGTGAGGCAAAGCTACACACAGCAAGGCGAGTTAAAGACATTCCCATGAAAAGGCAGAAACCTTCCAGGAAGAGCAAGCAAAGCAGTTATGAGACCCACCAACCTGGTAACATGGCCTTTAAGATTCCTGACACAGGAGGAGGGAAAAAAATAGTCATTTAAAAGAAAACTTCACAGTTATTATCTTTTTAAGCAATATTAAATCTTAGAGACTACAAAAAGTATTCATAACTACTGCAAGATTAGGTTTCAAATTTTGTATAGATGAATAAAATTAGTAAGTAGAAGTAACTGGACAATGAGAAAATATTATTTAGCTATTAGAGACATATAAAGAAAGACATAATCAGTTCTGAAACAAATACAACAGTTCATTTAAGGTAAAATGTTATTGTCACACTAGAAAGCTAAGCCTGAAGTAGTAAACAGAAGGCAAACACGGATCTGTTATTTTGTTATACCGAGCACATGCATTTCACCAAACATGCTGACAACTCGGCATGGAAACTTGGCTGGCTTGCCCTTCACTACTAGTGCATCGTCACCACCAGCAACAACAATGATCCTCTAAAGAGCTGAACTGTAAAAGATAATATGCATTTTTGATTGCTTATTGTCTGTTGGACTCTTAACCCAGGGATGCTTAAGAGTTAAGGCAAGTTTGAATTACCACTTAGCACTTGGGCCACAGTTGGGTTTTGGTATGTAACTAACAAATTTGTCAGAACAGGGAAAAAAGACTCTGGTCTTTATTACAGGCTGTGCCTCCTGTTCACTCCGTGACCTTGAGGGGTTCAATTTCAAGTAGGAAAAGGTTAACAATGAAATCAGTACATGATAAGCTCTCAATAAAAGCATGCAAAGCCCATCGAGCTTTTGCAACTCAAAGTCACCTCATTTATAACTTCATCTCACTTAGCCTATTTCTTCACTGGAAGGCTTTCCTAAAAATACTGCTGATGGAGTGATGCCTTTTATGTGAAGGCTAGAGCCTACGGAGGCATGAGAGACTTGCAACTGCCAAGCCTTAAGTAGACGCTAGCAGTGGTTCTGCAGTGTGTGACCTTGAACAAGGTCAAAGCTTGGAACAAGGTTGAGTTTCATTGCCTTCACCTTCCCTAGAAGGTCCAGGGATTCCCCCATGATATCATGAGAACCAAATCAATTCACTAACATAGCAATGTTTTGAAAACTGCAACCACAAAAACCTATCAGTAGGTATTGCCACTAATGATATCGTCCATGCCAAATTGATAGATATGGATTTGCTTACTTAAAAATGCGTCTCGGGCTTCCCTGGTGGCGCAGTGGTTGAGAGTCCGCCTGCTGATGCAGGGGACACGGGTTCGTGCCCCGGTCCAGGAAGATCCTACATGCCACGGAGTGGCTAGGCCCGTGAGCCATGGCCGCTAAGCCTGCGCGTCCGGAGCCTGTGCTCCGCAGTGGGAGAGGCCACAACAGAGAGAGGCCCGCGTACCGCAAAAAAAAAAAAAAGCATCTCTGTGTCTACAAATATCTTAACTTGGCAACTTCACCTGTTTCCCTTTGGGCAGGTTCAAGCTAATAATCTTTGGTGCAGCTTATTTCACAATTCGAATATATTCAGCAGGCAAAATTTCAAAAATTCAGACCACAGTGTACATTTATCAGACTGGAGATAGATGGAATGGTTATAAGACACACCCAGGGCTTCCCTGGTGGCGCAGTGGTTGAGAGTCCGCCTGCCGATGCAGAGGACACGGGTTCGTGCCCCGGTCCGGGAAGATCCCACATGCCACGGAGCGGCTGGGCCCGTGAGCTATGGCCGCTGAGCCTGTGCATCAGGCTCCGCAACGGGAGAGGCCACAACAGTGAGAGGTCCGCATACCGCAAAAAAAATAAAAAAAAATAAAAAAAAAAAAGACACACCCAACAAGGAACACTCTCTTCTGATAAACTAGAAGCACAGAAAAGATAAATCTAGGAAAGTGGTCATGTATTTTCTTTCACTGTGTTTGCTTATGGCCTCTAAGAAAAATAGCAAGTTCCTGTCCCATATTCCTCCAGTTCTGCTCTGAAGTCAGCAAAGTCACATATGTTCTAAAGGAAGAGTCTGTCTCTCAGAAGTAAAACAGTTATGTAGGAGATCTTAGCTCTAATTGGTGCTTGCTTCTGCTGGTAGGAATCGTGGTTCAGGACATGGTTGGACCTACATTAGTTCCAAGTTCAGGTAACAAGCCTTAGCAAATCCTTGTTTGACTACAGCTGAATGATATACACCAAGCTTACTAACATACCAAACACCTAATGGGAAAAATTACACTTTTTCCCTGACAGACTTCAGAGAAAAAGCAAAAAACTTCATGTATCACAGAATTTCAACAGTCCAAAAAGGAGCCTCAAAAAAGGTACTAAGTCATCTAAGTAAGGTGATCAGTTCAGAGAGAAGGGCTAGTGAACCAGGGCATAAAAGTAGCACTACTAGAATTATTTTCCTTCCTTAAGGAAAAACACATCAAAAAGTTCTTTAATTAGCATTAAATTCAACCAACAAATATTTACCGAACACCTATTATGAAGATGAAGACACAGGTAGTGTCCTTAAAGGTTTAAGTATTAAGACCTCTGCTCAGATTTTAACTTCTCTGAAAAGAAGGCTTACGTCAAATCTTTCAGATCAGAAGCACAATGCTACTTATAAAAAGTACCTCTTCAAAAGGTATCTGTTGATCATTATGATGAAAAAGTTATTTTAAGTATTGAGAGTCTTGTGACGAGAATACACATGCTATCCTAATGAAATATACTGAGCGGCCTAAACAAACAAAAAATTTTGCTGAGACAACAGGGTACATATTCATCTAACCTAGAAAGACCTATGCTGGCCTCAGGTAAATAAATGCCCTCCAGTTTGACAGGTATGAAATACAGCGCAGATAACTATAGCCGAGATACTGGAGATGGTCACACTTACCGAAGGCTTGGTTATCTTTGACCTGTCGTCCTGCAATTAAGAAAAAAACAAGTAAGGCCCATTATGAAAAGAAAAACATCTGTAAAACTACCATTTCCAAAGTACTCGCTTTTACTGAGATTTAAAAAAAAAAATTATTGTTCAGTAATTAGCGTTTTAGGTTCCATCTAGGTTATCAAATACACAGTTTGATCCATCTGACTGCAAAAATCAATAGCAGATTAAGTGCCTAGACTTACTTCGATCTAGCGTTCCAAAGTTTAAAATAGCATGATAGTCATATTTAAAATAGCATCCCTGATAGTCATATTTATATGCTGATCTGTATATATATTTATGAGACCCGGATTCTGATCTGTAATTCAGGAAGCAGCTGAGACCTAATTAGATTCTTCCCTTCTATCCTCTGAAATTCACTTTGAGGTGGGGGGTGGGGTAGGGTGTGTGTGTGTGTGTGTAATTTGTGTGGTATCCTCAGTGAATTCCTGCGGTCTCCCAATTATAGGGTTATAATCTACTCTCTAAAGGGTGATCACAGGTGAGGCAGAAACGCTGCAGTCACAGCCTGAAATCCCACCTGCTCTACCCTCACAAACTTTGGAATGGAAAGAGTAAGGAGAGGATGGAACATTTTAAGGGAAGGCCTTTCCAATTACCATACAACTATTTCGCTTTGGTGACATATGAAGATAAAGATGAAAATATGTGGATGAATAAACCTTCCTGATAAATGAAGCTTCGTTTCTCAAAGTACCATCTCCCACCACCAAAAAAACCACATCCCACTCAACGGAAACTGCTCTAAAACAGATTTCCTACCTTCAGGCTTCCCCAAAGAGCCTACTTCAACCTTCCCTTTATTCACAGTCACTACAAGAAGCATCAATCAGACGCAACAAAACTTTTTGTATGGCTGTTTTTCATATGGTTTCTAGGTGTGCTCACTGGGATGGAGGCTACTTGCTATGCATTTTTCTTGCTGGAGGCCGCTTCTAAGAGCACCTCCACCCCTTCGGGTTGGCCACTGGTAACATGCCCAGAGCTGGGGGAGGAGGAAGGAAGGCACTGGCTCGGAGGAGAGGTCCAGGCTCTCTGTAGAGGTGAGAGGGATCTACCTGTCTGCTCCAGACTCCAAGTTTGCACATCTCCAAGTTTGCAGCTATATTCCTGATAACTTTGGGTGACAGATGAGTGAAGTTATAAATGTACATTTTAAAATGCTGCAGAAGGGCCTAAATTCCTATTACAGCCCTGGATTTACATAAAAGCCAAAACAAGCCTACGTTTTTGCACAATCAGTCCATGGGTTGCCACCAAAGGTGATGCTCTCAAAGGTCTCAGGTAGAGTGAGAAGGAGGAGGACCATGTGTGGGTTTTACAAAAGGCAGCATTTATTCATTTAACAGAGCTATTTTTCTTTAATTTCTAAATCATTTTTTAGAATTTAAGTATCCTCAAACTAATGAAAGTGGAAAGGAGTTTCTTAAGAAAAATATTTTGGTCAGAGAAGAAAGAAAGACAAAATAACCCTACTCTGGGTCAATACCCCACCTTCTAAAATCTGCTGCTCAGGGAAACTTCAGAGTCTGAGACGCACCGTCCCCAGGATGTGACCCTGGAGTGAGAGGATTCTAAGTGCTGGTGAAAAGTGCAACCAGGAAAATACATAGACATTTCTGGTCAATTTATTTCTAAAGTCAGGAGGAACTGTTTTTTGCTTTTTTCCTTTTTAAATTTTGTAATATGTAAGCCTACAGGCTCGAGTAAGGTCAACCCACAGCTTTAAAGAGAAACAAGGCCCCCAAAAGGTGCTTACTGGATGCAGCTCTCCAATGATAAACGTCTTGGACAATTCTCGAGCATCCGTAGAGTGTCCGACATCCTCAAAGTTTTCAGTAGCATCACCTCCAGCTTGTTCCCTTAAGACTTCTTCCCCACCAGGGTGCTGTTTGAAGGACAGACAGAAAAATGAGTATGTTTTCCAGGCAAATGAGTTAAAAGGAAGTGGCCAGTTTACTTAACCAAACAGGCTACTCCAGAAGTCACAGATGACAATGTGGCAATATAAATCATTCATAACCTGGATGAAAACGATTCCTTTGTATTCAGTTTCCTACTTGAAAGTGCAGACAAACTTTCTCCAATAGTAAGACATTTATTTCCCGGTTATTCACATGACAACAAAACCATTAGGCACACATTTTTCATCCTTTGGGAATGTCCTCTTTGCTTTTCCATAAAGCTCTCAAAATCTCAAAAAGATTTTCTCAGTCTTTACCCAATCTACATCTTGAACGCATTTCCACACTTATTTAAAAGCCTTCCACTGGGCACAGAATATGAGTCCACTTAAACATGGGAAGCCGCCCTGGAGGTACAGGCTGTTGACTGGCTCACTCTGAAAGCGAGCTTGAAGCTTCCTGATGCATCTCCAAGGCTGTGGCAATGACAAATGTGGTTTGTTAATTCTCGAACAGTCTGTTTATTCTTAGGCACAGCCTGACAGGCACAGAAGCAACAACGTGGGAGACACAAAATGACTAACTTATGCAGCACCCACAAATTATGCAAATTCACAGATTGTTGTTTCTTCTGTGTGGGTGGCTTCATTCATCAGTTCCTTAACTTTTGGGTCCTGTTAAAGATATGTGACCATAGACCAGTCTCCCAAATTAAATCATTATTTTCCAGTTACAGCCCATCTTCAAAGGAAAATTTCAAATGAGGTTAAAAACATAGATTGGCCTTTTGTAAACAATCAGAAAATTATACAAATTTTAAAAATATAGAATTTGGGGACTTCCTTGGTTGCACAGTAGTTAAGAATCCACCTGCCAATGCAGGGGACATGGGTTCGAGCCCTGTTCCAGGAAGATCCCACATGCCACGGAGCATCTAAGCCCGTGCGCCAAAACTACTGAGCCT
The DNA here is from genome assembly GCF_949752795.1 of Hyperoodon ampullatus. Taxonomy (NCBI): domain Eukaryota; kingdom Metazoa; phylum Chordata; class Mammalia; order Artiodactyla; family Ziphiidae; genus Hyperoodon; species Hyperoodon ampullatus. Next base: position 85,198,311 of record NC_136926.1, read on the forward strand.
GCACTCTAGAGCCCATGAGCCACAACTACTGAGCCCAGGCACCACAACTACTGAAGCCTGCGCGCCTAGAGCCCGTGCTCTGCAACAAGAGAAGCCACCGCAGTGAGAAGCCCCGCACTCCACAATGAAGAGTAGCCCCTGCTCGCCGCAACTAGAGAAAGCACGCACGCAGCAATGAAGACCCAACACAGCCAAAAATAAATAAATAAAATAAATTTATTTAAAATATATATATATATAGAATTTTATCTTTAAAGTGCTAAAATAAAGAAAGTAAACATTCTACTTCATAGACAGTAACACAATAGGCTTCACCTAAAACAAAAGGACAACTTCTCAACTTAATTTCTCATCAAGCACAGGAAACAAAAAAGTATGTGTCTACATGTATGTATGCACACATGCATTGCATGTGCAAGTGTGTATGCATTATGCATATGTGTATGCATGCACAGATGTAACCATTTATGATTCAGACCCTGCCTAAACCATTTATAAGGCAGTTTTCTAAGGAAAAAATAGAGAATGAGAGAAACATCTTGGGTTATATTGGTTTGAATGACCACTGTTTAGGAAAAAATATAGAATAAATGAATTGATGCTAAAATACATTTGCTCTACTTTTTAAGATTTTTTTGTTTTTTTTAAACAAGTAGTAAGGAAACAAAGCCTGAACATTGATTTTTGGAAAAAAATAATTCAAGTCTTGGTAAGACAATAAACATGGGACTGGCTTGTTATGTTGCAGGGAGAGACAGAGAGAGACACGTTGCCAAGGAAATCAAGTCTAAATCATGATGGTGTGGAACTCCGCAATTCATCTTGTCACTGTCCTCACTCTTGTGACTAAGTTCATGCTGCCGTTTTAATAAGCAACCATCACATTTGAAGACTAAAAGAAATGCTCTTCCTTACCTGCTGGCGCCCGAAAGTGACAAAGAAAGAAAACTGGGAATGCTGGTGTTGGCGCCATCTTGGTTATTCCCAGAGATGGTCTATGTCTCCCATTTCCTTCCAGAAACTCTCAGAGAACATACTACTATCTTTGGGGCAGGTTATAGAATTTGGGGTAGCCCAAAGAAAAGGCAAGGCTTTGAAAAAGGAAAGTGATATAAGAACAGGCATGCAAAGCAAAATTATCTGAGGATTTTCTAAAAGATTAAGGAAAAGACCAAAATGCCTAGCTACAGGCAGGCAAGATTAGAGGTAACAAAAAAGAGTCTGAGACAAATTTTGGTGAAGTCTGTATCAGAAATCTGTCCTGATAAAGGGTCACTCGCTAGAACCTCCACTCATCCCACTGTGTGCAGTCAGCTGCTGTAGAGCCCAGAGAGAGAGAAAGACGGGAGGGAACGTCAGCGGTGATGGTAGGAGGACCCAGGAAGGACAGAATCAGCGGCAGCCATGGCAAAACAAGCCATTCCCACTGGAATTGTCCTTCTAACAAAAAATCTCCCATTTTTCCAGAGGAAGATTCCATTTTCCATGTGCATAATTCCGTCTGCTTCTGTGAAATCTCTACTTATTATAAGGTCCCCAAGTACCACCTTGCGTTGATAACATATGAGAATCTCCAGATACAAACTAGGGAATACCAATAAAATAACTGGAAATAGCTTTCATTTTTTACATCTTTTTGTATATAAGGGTTACTTGCAAGCAAATAAACAGGAAATAGATTTTAAAAGATGAAACACTGGCATAATCCATAATTCAGAAGACATCAACTGTCACAATCTCTACCCATTCCTAAGAACACTTTCAGAAAGACGTGGTAAATTCTTGTGATATAAAGAGAATGGTGGCTACCAGGTCCTGAAATTACAACTGGCTTTCTACTGCTCACAGCATAAATGCTTTCAGCAATGCTGGCACAGTGGATCTCTTCTCCTTGAAATGTTTTCTTCACGTGGCTTCCAGTACAACAGGCTCTCCTAGTTTCCCTTCAACTTTATTTCCCCTCCTGATCTCCGAGTCTCAACCCCAACGCTCAGTCCTTGGCACTCTCCCATTCCACCTGTACTAGCTCTCCTGGTGATCTTACCTGGTCTCCGACCCAGAATATCACCTGTTCTCCAGCGAGTGCAGTTCATTAGGCCTCCCTTGAGCTCCAGACTTCTCCCAAATGCAACAGCCTACTTACCTGTTCACTCAATGTCTAATGAGCATCCTGAACATAACATAACCAAAACCGAACGTTTTACTTTGCCCCCAGATACACTCCTTCCCAGTCTTTCTATTCTCAGTGAATGTTGCCACCATGCAAACAGTTGCTGCAGCCAAAAACTAGAAATCAAACTTCATTCCTCTTTCCTTCTCACTGCCATCCATCAGCAAATCCAGCTGGCTATCTTCACAACATATTCAGAAGCTATCCACCTCTCCCCACTTCCAATGCTACCACCTTAGACCAAACCAGCATCTCCTGAATGGACAACCACAACTGACCCCTAATGGGTCTCCTGCTTCTTCTTGATCATTCCCACCATCGACTGTGCTTACTCCATCATGCCTGTACCTGTTTACCTGTTACCTCTCTCGCTTCCACTATGACCAGCTACCCTGGACTAAGCTAACATCCGAGGATTTTCAGATGTTAGCTTAGTCCAGGGTAGCTGGTCATAGTGGAAGCGAGAGAGGTAACAGGTAAAATCGAAAAGCAAAACAGGCACACTTCAGTGACAGGTCTTCTGACAGGCCCTCAGACTTGCCAAACTAGTTCCCCATCTCAGAACCCCTACATTTGCCTCTGTGTGGAATGCTCCTCTCCCAAACCTTGATGAGATTTCATCTGCCCCTCGTTTATCCCTGCTCACATGTCAGCTTTCCAGAGCCCTTCGCTGAGTTGCCCGTCCAGAAGGGCCTACCCCATCCTCACACCACGGTCTCTATCCCCTCCCTGCTCTTGCCTGCACAGCACCTAGCACTCCTGAAGCTCTATTTTATCAATCATTTGTAAGATTCATGAGGACAGAGGCCTTTGTCTGTCTTACTCATCCCTGCTGCCCAATACCTAGTTCAATGCCGGGCACATGGCAGATACAAAGAAATATTTGTAAGCAAGTTTGGATACATAAAGGAGATGAGCACAGCTGATTACACATTGGTCTTAGAACTAGCATATACAACTGGTTAAGTGACTGACAACTTTCCCATTCCAACTATTCTAGTTCACACCCCTTTCCTTCTCCTGAACTATAATAGTTCTTACCATTCAGAAACCATATAATTTCATATTCACTTTTGTTTAATTCATTTAATCAAAATATTTATGAATACTATGTGCAAAGCATTGCATGGGACACACAAAAGTACATTAAAAATAGACATGATTTGACCCTGAAAAAGCATACAATTAATTTGAGGTTAAAGAAGAAAAACACAGATATAGCCTCAGAGTTTTGACTATTCATGTGTGACCCACGGCAGTGATTGCCACCATTCTATCTTCCAGGTCACTTACCCATTCTTCTGCCTCAGTTATTCTGCTACTGATTCCTTCTAGTGTATTTTTCATTTCACTTATTGTATTGTCCATCTCTGTTCGTCTGTTAATTCTTCCAGGTCTTTGTTAAACATTTCTTGCATCTTCTCGATTTTTGCCTCCATTCTTTTTCCAAGGCCCTGGATCATCTTCACTATCATTACTCTGCATTCTTTTTCTGGAAGGTTGCCTATCTCCACTTCATGTAGTTGTTTTTCTGGGGTTTTACCCTGTTCCTTCATCTGGGACATAATCCTCTGCCTTTTCATTTTGTCTGTCTCTCTGTGATTGTGTCTGCCCTCTGGTGGATGAGGCTATCTAAGAGGCTTGTGCAAGCTTCCTGATGGGAGGGACTGGTGGTGGGCAGAGCTCAGTAAAACTTTAATCCACTTGACTGTTGATGCTGGGGCTGGGTTCCCTCCCTGTTGGTTGTTTGGCCTGAGGCAACCCATCACTGGAAGCTACAGGCTCTTTGGTGGGACTAATGGTGGACTCCTGGAGGGCTCATGCCAATGAGTACTTCCCAGAACTTCTGCTGCCAGTGTCCTTGTCCCCGCAGTGAGCCACAGCCACCCCCCGCCTCTGCAGGAGACCCTCCAACAGTAGCAGGTAGGTCTGGTTCAGTCTCCTGTGGGCTCACTGCTCCTTCCCCCTGGGTCCTGGTGCACACAAGACTTTGTGTGTGCCCTCCAAGAGCGCAGTCACTGTTTCCCCCAGTCCTGTTGAAGTCCTGCAATCAAATCCCACTGGCCTTCAAAGTCCGATTCTCTGGGGATTCCTCCTCCCATTGCCAGACCCCCAGGTTGGGAAGCCTGACGTGGGGCTCAGAACCTTTACTCCAGTGGGTGGACTTCTGTGGTATTGTTTTCCAGTTTGTGAGTCGCCCACCCAGCAGTTATGGGATTTGATTTTATCGTGATTGTGCCCCTTTTACCGTCTCATTGTGGCTTCTCCTTTGTTTTTAGATGTGGGGTATCATTTTTGGGGAGTCCCAGTGTTTTCCTGTCAGTGATTGTTCAGCAGTTAGTTCTGGTGCTCTCACAAGAAGGAGTGCCAGACATTAGAAATTTGGTTTCCAATAAGATGTGAATTCAGAAATGACTTGGAATAGTGATGTAAACGATTGCACCAAATACCCTATCTGTATGGAAACAACCAACCAAAAACGTGGTTCCTTCACAAAAGCTGCTTTAGTGAGAGCTCCAGATTTGTGCTTAGAACTTTTTGCAATGATAGAAATGCTCTATATCGAAACTGTCCAATATGGTGGCCACAAGTGGCTACTAAACACTTGAAATGGAGCTGAAAAATAATGTAAATTTTATTTATTTAAATTTAACTAGTGGGGCTTCCCTGGTGGCACAGTGGTTGAGAGTCCGCCTGACGATGCAGGGGACACGGGTTCGTGCCCCGGTCCGGGAAGATCCCACATGCCACGGAGAGTATGGGCCCGTGAGCCATGGCCGCTGAGCCTGCGTGTCCGGAGCCTGTGCTCCGCAACGGGAGAGGCCACAACAGTGAGAGGCCCGCGTACCGCAAAAAAAAAAAAAAAAAAAAAAAAAAAAAAATTTAACTAGTGATTTTTGTCTATTAGCTACCATATTGAAAAGTGTAGCTATAGACAATGCAAACATTTTTCAAGAGATAGAGCCAACCTAGGTGAAAACTGAAAAGGCATTTCATTTGCAGTGAAAGACATGAACATTTATTTATTGTGTGTGTGTGTGAATAAAGGTGAGCTCAGTATATTGAGAAGGGTGTTCCTTTGCGTAATGTGATGATGATTAAAGAAGTGGTGGCATCAGCTTTAATCTGAAAAAACACACAGTGCAGGTGGAGTTCAAGTGTTCCTGGGATTGCTTCCTTCAGGAGCGATACCAAGCTTATCAGGGTTAACCCCACATTTGCAGCACCTCCCGTCAGGGACCACATGATACGCTTCATTCATAACAAAAGTTCCAAGAACCTCACGTGGCCCATTGAAAACTACAAAGCTCCATGGTGTATCCCCTAGGACGTTACAAAACAGTATGTGACCCAAACCTGATATGCAATGCCCTCATGGCCCAGCAATGCTACACCACACTGTTCAAGAGGCGAAGGCCAGTCCCTAGGAGGATTGCACCTCATCCTCTAACCCCTGGATATTCTCCACTTCAGGGATAACTAGCACTGAGAGAGAGACCACATAAAACATGTAACTTTTTTTCAAATAAAAGTAAGAGTCCAGTTTCCCACATACAGGGGAGAAAGAAAAAAAAAGAGAGTATCAAGCGTAAAAGAGCAGAAGGTGCTTTACCAGACCACAAAAGTACAAATATATAAGGGGTCAGGTACAGAATAAGTGTTACAATCGATGAAGGCAAGGTCTTGGATAACTTTTGTATGTTACGAGGCCAAGAATTCTGAAGTCAACATAATGAGAGTTATGCCTCACGTCCTTTTTAGAATGAAGCCAAAGAGAAATGCTAAATAAAGCAATAAATGCATTATTAGAGATTTCACAAGATCAAGGATTATTTTACATTATAGGTAAATTCTACTTCATATTTAATAGTACAATAAATAGTAATAATACATTAAAAATGGATCTAGAAAAGCTGGGAAGATAAAAAAGATAAACTTACATGCCACTCCTGATACAGATGCTTTCAATAAATAACTTCTTAATATGAAGGCAATAATCTTAATCAGAAAGAAAATGTTGTGGGTAAAATCAAAATGTTGAATCACTCTAGATTCGAACATGCAGTCTGTAACTACTATTAATTGGGAAACTGATTATTGAGTGAAAATACCTTCCAGGTCCATTCTGCTGCATTCCTACTGTTTGCTTCTACGGCCATTTACAGTTCCTTAGATTCTCTACCCAGAAAATAAAAATGGGTCTATATTATCTTTTTGAAATTGCCTCTGCTAGTTATATTCCTCTTTAATACAAATAATTTCATAAACGAGATACTTTTAGGCTTGATACAGAAAAATGTTTTACTTACTCTTTGAACTTAACTCCTAGAATTCCTACATTTTAGTGGCTTTAGAAAAACAAGTTATAAAATTTCGAAGTCAAAGGTTAGAAGGTCTTGTTAGTATGACAGCAAAGCCCTACATTCTTGTAAATAAACCAGGGAAGTGCTTCTCATCAAATTCATGGCTCCAGCCACCAAACTAGTCTTCCCCTCTCCAATCCCGCAGCACATTCTTAACCATCTTATATATTGCTGCTAGAATATTCAACCTCAAATATTGTTTTGACCCTCCCCCACCCCACTTAAACTTTTAGCTGGGAAATGGCTACTTAGAATAGAAGATTTTCCCAGCCTCCCTTGCAGCTGGGTATGCCATGTGATTAAATTCTGCCTAATGTGAGCAGAAGTGTCAGGAGAACCTTCAGAGTGATGTGCACCCTTTGCCCTTTCTCTTCATCCCTTCTTTCATCTTGCTGTATGGAATGGGAATGCAGCCTTTGAAAATAACGATGAGGGCCTGACTCTGGAGGTAAGTGAGAAGTGAGCCAGAAGGAGAGCCCCAGGGGACTTGATGGAACACAGCTAGCACACCAGACCTGGACTGCAAAGCTCATTTCTTTATGACAGATGAATAAACATCTACCTTGTTCAAGCACAAGGGGGTTCTTCTGAGCTTAATTCTTATTACTACATCAATCACTTTGTCAAAAAAATACCATGTGGCAGGCATTGTACTAAGTCCTGAACACATAAAAGACATAGATAAACATACTGTGTGTCAAGAAACTTAAAACCAAATTAGGACAATGATCTTCATGTATGATAAAAAATTAGAGAAATATTAAGGGATCATCTTAATGGTTGACTGAACAGAGTAGAAGTCTAGAAAGGTAGATGCTTTTAAAAAATAATCTAGGCTGCTTTAGGAGAGTGAGTATTTGGATAAATAGAGTAGATAAAGATGAATAAGATCAAGAGGAATAGGAACATGAATATGAAGGCTTACTGGCTGAAATATACATGGCATACTTGGGGCAAGTGAAGAGATAAGTGTGAATAAAGTAAAATATGTGAGGCTGTGTGATGGCTTACTTTACATGTCAACTTGAGGTGAGACTTGATTTCTGGAAGCTGTTTCTAGATGAGATTAGCATTTGGATCAGTGGACTCAGCGGAGGAGATGGCCCTGCCCAATGTGGGTGGGCACTATCCCATCCATTCAGAGCTTGAATAGAACAAAAGGTGGAGCAAGGAAGAATTCACCTGTTTTCCTGTATCATTATTTGAGTTGGGATATCTCATCTCTCCTTCCCCCGCCCTCAGCCTCCCATTGACTCCTCTGGTTCTCAGGCCTTCAGACTCAGACAATCACTCCACCAGCTCTCCTGGGTCTCCAGCTGGCAGATGGCAGATTGGGGGACTTGTCACCCTCCATAATCACGGAAGCCAATTCCTTATAATAAATCTCTTCATACATAAATATATACATGAAGTATGTAAGAGTATCTCCTATTGGTTCTGTTTCTCTGGAGAATCCTAACACAGGCTGGATGGTTAGAAGGACCAAACCATTAGGGCCTTGAGAGCCAGTGTGAAGTGGAAGACACTGAGGACCACTGTGGGCTCCTGAAGAGCAGGGCGACCATGACAAAGTGCCGGATGGACCTGTCATGGTTAGAACAGAGGCTCAAAATCCAGACAGGGAGAGCACCACTGCAGACACGCAGCAACCTGACCAGCACGAGCGGCACGAACACCCCTCTTGCCCTCTACCGGCCCACAGGCACCAGCCTTCATGATAAACCACTCTCGGGTTCCCAAAAGTCGGCTGTCCTCCACGGCATCTGTGAACACAGCATCAAAAGCATAAAACTCAACTGGAGATCTTAACTCAAAAGGCTAGGATAAATGTTAAAACCCCAGAAGTTCAGAGTTTAAAAAAACCTTCAGAGACCCAACACCCTTAAATTCACGGATGGATAACCGGGGATCCAGAGAAATTAAGCCCAACGTCACACTGACAGTTCGTGGAGTAGCAGGACCAGAACGCTGGGGTCTGACTTATAGTGCAACCTCCCCTCCCTTTTTTGAATGGGCAAATTAAATGGCCCTTTTCATGTTTCTGAACAAAGTGACTTTAGATGCCTTAAAAATAAAGTTTCTTTGTACATTTCTCTTTGGGGACTTTGTTGGGGAATCTCTCTCACTTCTAGACCCCAAGAAATGTTGTCATTTGCCCTGCCTTCCTGGGCCTTAATAACTAAGGACAACTCAAAGGATGGACATGCTTCTGTCTCAGGGCTCTGTCTGGCTACGACGTTGTCCCAATAAAAAACCCAGAAGGGTATGCAGCACCACACTGCAGCCTCGCAATACTCATCAGGTCAAAGCCATTCACTTCGAGGGCTTGCTTAACTCAGCAAAAGCAAATGATGATAACAGAAAAACCCTTTCCACGTAAATGTAATGTTATATGGACCCAAAGTCCACCAGTTCTGGAGTTTTAAATAGGATCTTTCAATCCAAACACTTAACACTGCCAAAAAAACGGTGGCACAAACAAGACTGTGCATAAACAATGACTAGGCAAAACAAGTTTATCTAAAGAGATTATCTTCAATAGTTAAGCCAAAAATGAAAACAACTATTTGGAGTGCAATCAATTTATATAAAATTCAGAAAAAAATAACAAGATAGCCAAATGTTTCCTATCATTTCTAGACACTGTTTCTGATAAGGCAAAGGGTGATGTCCTTGGAGCTGGTTGGGTTCCCCAGACTTCTGTTCTGCTCTGCCCGCCTGTGGACTGGGTGAAGGGGCTGGCGCCTGCGTCTGCACCGCCTCGGGGCTTTCTGCGCACCTTCTCACTTGAACCCTCAACGCTTAGGGACCAGAGGCTCACAGGCATCATCTGAATTACTTCTCCTCATTTCACTCTGAAAATGATGAGATGAAACATGAAACAAGGCCCATCTTTGCATTCCCGATGCTGGCTTATGAGACCCACCCGCTCACTCAAACATCTGCCAAGTGCCATGCCAAGCTCTGTTGTTTCCAAGATGGGTAAGTCATGGTCCCTGCCCTCAGGGAGTTACACTCCAGTGACATGTAGACAAGTAAGAGCTAAACATAGTAAGCCCCAGGTGCAGAGCCATGGCACAACGGAGGGAAGGATGAGCTCTCCCAGAGCTGGAGGTGAGAAGGGGCCAGGGAGGGGTCGCTAAGGAGGGGGTGTGAAAGGTACACTGGTGGTTCGCCAGGAGAAAAGGGGTGGGGAAGGGGGTGTTCTATGCAAAGAAAATGGAGAACACAAAGGCCCGGAGGCAGAGACACAATGGCACCCTGGAGGAACTGCAGGCACTGTAAATAACCGGATTTCTCATGGATACAAATGCACCGCTGATCATTGTTTTATTTGTTTTTGTTTGGGGGAGGCAATGAGAAAAGAGAATCAAGCACATGTCACCTCCCAATTACTATCAATAACCCTCCCCCATATCACTCGACAAAACGTTAAAGCAGACCCCTCAGTAGTCACGTATTTGGCCATAGCCCCTGCACCTTTGTTGCGGTTTGGTCTCCAGCTGTCTTGGTCTCCACGTCCAGGCAGTACTGTGTTATGGAAGAAGTCCAGGCTTGGAAGCAAAGGAAGCTGAATTCAAGATCCGGCTCTGCCACGTCTTAGCAGAGCGACCCAGGAAGGTGGCAGCTCTTCCTGAGCTTCCGTTTCTCCATCATTAGATACCTCTCCCACTTAAACTACAGAGATTAAGTCACAGAACTAGTACAATACCTGGCATGTAATAGGTGTTCCATCAATATCAATTTCATTCCCTTTCTTATTCAGTACTGCCCATTCAATACTGCCAGAAAGAACCTTGCACAGAACCTCGCACAGCGCCTGGTCCCTGTAAACTGCTGAGGCCACAAGTCCAGCACCAAACTCCAAACCCCAAGGGACCCCTTCTTTCCACCCTGCCCGTCATCTTCAAGAGATTTCTGTGGATTAAATCAACTGGCTTGATCCTGCTAAGCCACAGGCCCAATGACAAGAGTTAATAGAAACAACATACCATAAGGACAAAGAACATTCGCTTCATGAAATAATTCTTAAAGGTCATTAGGATGAGAACAGATAAGCAATGCAGCTGTGAGCTGGTAACTATCCTGCAGAGTGCTGTTACAGTGTTCTCTCCTTGAAAAGAAAGAGAAGCAAAATCATTCATGGTTACTTTTATTTTTTAATTTTTTTATTTTTATTTTTTAATAAATTTATTTATTTATTTTTGGCTGTGTTGGGTCTTCATTTCTGTGCGAGGGCTTTCTCTAGTTGCGGCAAGCAGGGGCCACTCTTCATCGCAGTGCGCGGGCCTCTCACTGTCGCGGCCTCTCCCGTTGCGGAGCACGGGCTCCGGACACGCAGGCTGAGCAGCCACGGCTCACGGGCCCAGTTGCTCTGCGGCATGTGGGATCTCCCCGGACCAGGGCTCGAACCCATGTCCCCTGCATTGGCAGGCAGATTCTCAACCACTGCACCACCAGGGAAGCCCCGTGGTTACTTTTAGAGTTGAGACAGTAAATGTTTGGCCCAAAATTTACCATGAATCAAAGATAATTTTGCTTTTAGTCAGTGGGCCCTGACCAATATTTTTAATTCTACCATCACTAAACTTATCTCATTAGGTAAAATAAGTGAGTTCACTGGAGATGTAACAACTCCTGGGATCTCTGAAGGGAAGAGTAAGTCCCAGACTGAGAAGTAATGACCCTGGGGTAGAGGTAGGGGCAGAGACAGGTCTACCTCCGAGGGACAAGAGCAGGGGACACCGAGGCCAGGAGAGTTAGAACACACACCGCTTGCCTTGTGACCCAGCTCAACCCAACGCTCCTCATAAGAACAAGCAAAGCCACCAAAATTGAGGGCCCAGTGGAAGATGGGTTATGATCTAAGAGGGGCTATTCCTCTATCCACGCTAGGATCCATCTTGAGTTGGAATGGCCAAAAGATGAGAGGACAGGACAGGCTACAATTGAGACTGAAAAGGAGGACTGAGGGTGGAACCAGTCCTCCTCAATACAAATCATTAGGCCTATTTTTCCTTTTATATCTAGTGTTAAGAATAAAAAAATTTGGCTAAAACAGGCAACTGGAGGCAAGAGAGAAATAAAACAAGCTGTCAGGAAATTATCCACGCTGGCCCAATAGCCATTCTGCATCGATTTTCTAATATTTTACACTTGTAAACTTTCACTTATTCATTCAATAAATAACTATTTATTGAGTCTTTTCTATGTGCCAGCATTGTTCCAGTTGCTGGGGTATACCGGGGAATAAAGCAGAAAGAAATTCCTGCATTCACGGAGTCTACATTCCAGTAGAGGGAGACAGATAAGCAGTAAACATGAGAAATAGGTTACAGGGTATGTTAGAAGGTGACAATGTGCTACAGGAAAAAGAAAAACCAGCGCAGGGTGGTGGGGTCCAGAATGCAGGGGGCTGGGGGGATGTCCAGTTGTAAATGGGGTTCAGGAGAGGCCTCGTTGAGAAAGTGAAGGAGTGAGCATGCTGCTATCTGGGGGATAACCTTCCGGCGCAAAGGGTTACGGTGGAAGGGTTCCTGGCACGCTCTTAGAAGAGCAAGGGCATCAGCATGCATGACGCAGGACATCCAGAAGGCGGTGGGACCTTGTAGCTGCCTTACAGGCTTGGCTTTAACCACGAAGGAGAGGGAGCTGATGAACGTGTTTTTTGTTTTAACTCTTTATATTGAAAATAGCTGCAGAGAGGTGCCATGTGCCCATCACTCAGACCCCTTCAATGGGCAACATTTTCCATAACTGTAATGCATCGTCAAAACCAGCAAATATCTGAAATAGGAGTCACTAGCCTGACTCAGAGTTGTTGTGTGCACTTGTGTGTCTGTCTGGTGTATCTCTGCGGCCTGGTCTGTGGCACTTTCCCACATGTAGATTCACAGAACACAGGACCCTGCTGCCACCACAAAGGCGCTCCCCCTGCTGCCCCTGTGCAGTCCCCCTCCCCCACCGCCTATCATCTGTTCTTCACTTCTGTGACCCTGTCATTCTGAGAATGTCACAGAAATGGAAGCACACTGTGTGCAATCTTTTGAGACTGTCTTTTTTCACTTAGCGTAATACCCTTGACACCCAGTCAGGTTGCTTTATTCCCTTTTTACTGCTGAGTTGTCTTCCCTCTACGCATGTACCAGTCTAACCAGGGACCCACTGAGGAACATTTGAGTTGTTTCCAGTTCGGGGCTTTACAAATAAAGCTGCCAGCCCAACAGCCACTCTGTATCAATTGTCTGATATTGTTTACACTTATAAACTTTTTTTTTTTTTTTTCCGGTACGCGGGCCTCTCACTGTTGTGGCCTCTCCAGCTGCGGAGCACAGGCTCCAGACGTGCAGGCCCGGCGGCCATGGCTCACGGGCCCAGCCGCTCTGCAGCACATGGGATCCTCCCGGACCGGGTCACAAACCCGCGTCCCCTGCATCGGCAGGTGGACTCTCAACCACTGCGCCACCAGGGAAGCCCACTTATAAACTTTTATTCATTCAATCAATCAATATTGAGTCCTCTCTCTGTGCCAGCACTGTTCTAGTTGCTGGGATTTGCATACAGGCTTTTATGTGGACATAAATTTTCATTTCTCTAGGACAAATGTCAAGGAGTGCTACTGTTGAGTCATACAGTAAGTCTATGTTTAGCTTTTTAAAACAGGTAGATTGATTTCCAGAGTGTCTGTACCATTCTACATTCTCACCAGCAATGCATGACCAATACAGCATTTCTACATCTTCACCAAATTTTGGCTTACCAGTATATCTTATTCTAACAAGTATGTTATAGTATCTCACTGTGGTTTTAATTTGCACTTCCTTAGCAGCTAATGATGTTGGACATCTTTTCATGTATTCATTTGCCATTCATATATCTTCTTGGAGGAAATGTCTATTCAAGTCTTTTTCCCATTTTCTATTTGGATTATTTGTTTCCTTATTGTTGAGATTAGAAAATTCTTTATATATTCTGGATATAAGTCCTTTGTCAGATATGAGATTAGAAAAAGTTTTCTCCTAGTCAATGGCCCCGTCATTTCATTCTATTAGCAGGATCTTTTAAAGAACAGAGTTTTTAATTTTTATGAAGTCCAATTTATCCACTTTTTCTTATATGGATCATGCGTTTGCTGTTGTGTCTAAGAACTTTGCCTAATCCTAAGTCTCTTCAAAATTTTAAAATTTTATATTTGGATCTATGATCTACTTGGGGTTAATTTTTATATAAAGTGTGAGGTTTGGGTCAAGATTTATATTTTTGACTACTGTTGTCCAATTGTTCCAGAACCATTTGTTAAAAAGGCTGTCCTTCCTCCATCAAATTGCTTTTGCATCTCTGTCAAAAGTCAGAAGTATGTGCATGGGTCTATTTCTGGTTTCTCTACTCTGTTCCATTGATCCCCGTATACGTCTCTTTGCCAGGACCATGCTTTGATTACCGCAGCTATATCCAAAGTCTTAAATTGGGTGGTGTCATTAGCCACTGAAGGGTTTAAACAGGAAAGTGATAGGATCTGACATCTTAAAATAGCACTCTACTACCAAAAGTACACAGTCACGGGTGGGGGCCACCGGGCTGGAGGTGATGGTGCTTGGAGCAGGGAGACGGCGTAGAGGGGGAAAGATTAGTCGGATTTTGACTCCTTTAGAAAAGCTGAGCCCACAGAATGTTCTGGGGGATTCAGTGTGGGTGTGAGAGAGAGAGAAGGATCAGACAGGACCCCAGGGTTTTCGATCTGAGCAAATGGATGGAAGCGTCATCACTGAGATAGAGAAGGTGGCAGCAAGATGTGTGAGGGAAGGTCAGTTCAGTCTTTAACACGTTGGGTCTGAGAGGCATGTTAGAGATCTGAGTGGAGATGTGAAGTGAGTTGCGGATACAAGAATCCTGAGTGTAGGAGAGACATCTCTGTGACCTGGAGATAGAAATCCAGGAGCTGTCACCACATTTAAAGTCATGACCCTGGATGAGACGGCCGAGGGAAAGTGGAAAACACTGGGCCCCAGGGCCTCCGACACTGCAGGATGAGACAGAACATCCCCCTTTCTGGTAAAAGACATTGGGCGGCGACCTGAAGAGGGTGGTCAAAGGAGGGCACACCAGGCAGAAGGAAAACTGCACAAAGGTCTTAAGGCAGAAACAAGCCCGACTTGTTAGGGACCCAGAAAGGTGTGGAGGGCAAGGCGACAGTGTTACCAGCTGAGGTGGGAGAGGAAGGAAGGGGCCAGATCACGCAGTTTATTGCACCAGGAGAGAGATGGCATTTTATTCTAAATGCACTGGAAAGCCATGGAAAGGGACTAAGCAGAGAAATGACAGTCTGTTTCTACAAAATGAATTTTATGTTCTTCTAGAAATTACATTCTTTAACATAATAACAACATACATTACCTGAACTGAAAACTCATAAATCAACAACCAACGTGATGGAAGCACTGAAATCCTGAAGACTATGTCAGGACATGAGCTCTGAAGAGGAAGATAGTCTAACAGCTAGAGCCACAAGAAAGGAAGGTGAAGACGGATGACAGTGTGAAGGAAGGAGGGAGAGACCCTTCCAGAGGCCCCCAGGAACCACGTGTAAGTGAGACGGGGACATTGGCAGACAAGGAAACACGGTACCACCCACAACTCAGAGGGCAGGATGGAAATCAGCGAGGGGGTGGGAAGGAGAGGGCAGGGGATTAGCTAAATCCACAGAAGGATTTTATCAGAGCAGTAACCTCATCAGATTTCCATTCAGAACAAGCCCTTCCAGGCCAATTATTTAAGAGGCCTCTAGAAAACAACATTTAACCTCTGCACGCATGCCCAACAATCTCTTTCTTGAATGAAATAATACAGATTCTTAAAATCATCCAGATGTCATCTGTGTTAGGAACAAATGGCATCCTTGAAGACTCCTTCAGAACTTTCTCTACTTAAAAACTCCCCATGGGCACTGGAATGGCTGTTTTCTCCACCTTCTAGAAGGCAACACAGTGAAACGACAGCAGATGGAAAGAAGAGCACATTTTAGCCCTTTGACCTTCCAAAGGTTTTCTTTTTATTCTTTCACAACTTCCCTTTGCTTTCTCCCGGGTTCCTATGGAGAACCCTGGATATGGGGGTGGGGGAGGATCTCAAAGCAAATAACAGCAGCTGTGTACCAACTGGGTGTCTGTTTTCTTTTAAAGCTGTACTAGTTATCTTAGGTCCCCTGCCCTAGTCACAGAGTTAGTGTTTTCCACTTTCCCTCGGCCAACTCATCCAGTGTCACAACTTTAAATGTGCTCACAGCTCCTGGATTTCTTCAAAATATAAATTCTCACATTCACCATTGTGAGATGAGGCTCTGATGCCTATTTACCCAAGATGCCTGAACCACCTTTACCACCAAGGATCCCTTTATATTTTCCTCCTATGGATTTCATATTTTCTGAGTTTTATTTACCAAACTATGTATGCTAAATAATAATAACTTTTCCATTTCACACTCATCAAAGACATATTTGTAACTGCAGCTTTTTAGTAGTATAAGATTCAGGATATTATCAAACTTCCTTGAAAAAAGCAAAGGCATTTGGGATTTTAGCACTAAATATGACAGTCCTACCAACAGTAAAGATGTAGGGTCCTTTGTGTTTTTCAAAATTAAGGACACTGAGTTTCAAGCACCCACACTCTCTTGCTGGCTCCCCAGGGCACTGAGGTCCCCCAGGCTTGGAACCACTCATCTCTGCAAAGCAGGCAGCCATGTTCAAGGAAAACAACAAAAAGTAAGTCCCTAAAACAAAACCTGCTATAGAGACTATTGCCTAAGACTCAAAAGGCATAAGTGAGTCAGAAGCCAACAGCTTTGTAAGGCAGAATGCTGTTAAAGAATATCTAAGATGCAGATACAGAGCATCAGAATCCCAAGATCACCAGAAAAAGTTCTACAGAAACAAGTTTCCATTTTGATCATGTAAAGGCGGAGGACAACTTGACACAAAATATTATGCTTTATAATATTTTTCAGGAAGGTGTCTATTTCACAAATTAAACACGTAAAGACTTGAACTGAAAGCAAGTTAATATTACTGCCATCAACTATGTGATATTTTCTTCTCATATTCCACAGCACTCAGAAAACCTGAATAAATGCTACTGCCCAAATCACAGAAAGGGGAAAGCAAATCATTTTTCTCCCTAGCCCCAAATGCCTGCATTTTCATTCAAAGTTCTACAATCGTTAACCTTGCTAATGATATAATCAGAAATAACAAGATTCAAATTCACAAATATAAGTTCAAAAACTGTAACTCAGAATTGAAGAACAAAACCCACCTACTTCAAAATACGTAGGCAGGGACTCCCCTGGTGGCACAGTGGTTAAGAATCTGCCTTCCAATACAGGGGAAACAGGTTCGATCCCTGGTCCAGGAAGATCCCACATGCCGCAGGGCAACTAAGCCCGTGCACCACAGTTAGTGAGCCTGCACTCTAGAGTCCACAAGCCACAACTACTGAGCCCACATGCCACAACTACTGAAGCCCACGTGCCTAGAGCCCGTGCTCCACAGCAAGAGAAGCCACCGCAATGAGAAGCCCGCGCACCGCAATGAAGAGTAGCCCCCGCTCGCCGCAACTAGTGAAAGCCCACGCGCAGCAACAAAGACCCAACGCAGCCCCAAATAAATAAATAAATAAATAAAATTTTCAAAAAATACGTAGGCAACAAGGCTCATAATCTCATAGATCAGTATCAGATAGTAACTGAACACCTGCTGCAACAAGGAGCCAGTCTTCCCTCTCAGGTGTCTACCCTTCTCTGGAAAACAAAACAGCTTTATAAGGCTATTATTTCAGGAGGTGGAGCTCACTGCACAACTCAGAAACTTCACTTGTGTTCTTGGCCAGAGGGTATAATTTTTATAATGCTCTCCTGTTTCAACGTCACCTGCCAGATTTTCACCTTCACCTAAAATCTCATGTTAGCACTCAGCTGCATATGATGCTACAGAAAGAAAGCCACACCCCACGCTGACCTGTACAGGTATAGGAGTTTGCATTTACTGTGAATACCATACACCTGCCATTGTGTTATATGTTTAACCAGCATTATTTTGTTTCTTATTGTAACCCCTCAAAGTTGGCACTATTGTCATCCTCCCATTTTATGTTAAATAAGGCATAGGAGGCATAGAGAGCGTAGGCACAGACTAGGACCCCCTTCCAGCCATCACAGTATATACTGTCTCAACATGAATACAGACACGCATATAGATCTACGATATATATGGAGATCTAGCCCATAATGAAAGTTCACTATTTAGAGGTAGGAAGGCAAAAAACAAAAAACAAACAAAAAACTTCTTTCATATTTGGGTAAGTTAGGGAAGGTAGAATCTTCTTTAGTTACCACGCAAAGGCTTCACGAATTTCTGGAGCTTTTAAATGACGGGAGAAAGGGGGAAGGAATGGAACAGGCGGAATCTAGGAAGAAGTGAAAATTCCGGTCGAGCGCCCTGCAGGTCTCTGAAGGAGATGTGTGTTGAAGATGCAGGGAGCCACTGGCAGGGAATCCTAGGATGGCTAAGCTGGGGCAGGAAGCCAAAGCCTAGGACACTGCATTAATCAGAGGTCACAAAAAGTGAAAACAGATAGTGAAAACAGTAAATAGAACATATGTCCCCTAAAAGTAGAATCAGATGTTCTGGGAAGGCTGGCACCGCCGATGACCAGCTACAACAGGTTGCGTGAGCCTCCTCCTCGCTGCATACCTTCATCCTTCTGATCGGTCCCATTTCACAATGTCAGCCACTGTCCTGTTCTACCTTAATCCAGACCCGCTCTGGGAGCCGGTCTGTCACCGCTGATGTTAGGCCCTACTCACCAGAGTCGATGCCTGACGCCTCACACGGCCACTCCAGGTCCACTCCCCACCGCTGAACTAGACTCTGGCTGATACAGCGCAGCTTTGTGTGTAATAATCCCTGCCCATGCATTGTTTTCTGTGTTATTCCTGCTTCCTCAAACGGAAACTTCTGAGAATAGAACTGGTATCTCTTCCTCTCGAGTTCCACAGTCTCCACTAGAAGAACTCAGCAGATGCAGGATCACTGATCAAAAGGAAGGGCGTGAGTGAGTACCAGAGAGCAGTGGTGTCACAGATAGGCTATTCTGGGGAGTTTCTACCAAGAAGCAATTAAGAAAAGTTTAGTTTATAGGAACCGCTGTAAACTTGTTTTTATGTATCTCACTATAAACAGTAGTTTTGAGTTATCTTGCTATAAGTATTAGTTATCAAATATTAGCGATAAACTCGACTCATCGCATTTTTCTTGAGAGATGTTCTCCCCAAGCTACTTTTAAAGAAAGAGTATTGAAAACTGAGTGAAAAACAAAGGAATTTGCTGTCAGCTAATTCACCCACTGAACAGCTGGTTTGCATCTCTTCCCGTTTCGCTTAGAAAACCTTGTGCAATTCCTTTTCTGCCTCATAAGAATGAAATGTAAATGGTTTATAGTAAAGCTTAATAATCTTCCCTTCCTTATCTCCTGAGAAATGTACCCATAAAAGTTATGCAAAATATATCTTAGGGCAGTGATTCTTGACTAGCAGTGACTTTGTTGTCCCCAAGGAGACATTTGGCAATAGTTGGAGACATTTTTGGTTGTCACAACGGGGGGAGGGGGTGATACTGGCATCTGGTGTGGGGAGACCATGGAGGCCCCCTGTACGACACAATGAATAGGGCAGACCCCACAAAACAGAAAGGAAAAAATGGCAACGCTTCATAACATAAAATATCCTATTATTTTATAAATGCTATGCTTTTTTATAGACACAAATAAAGAAAGCACACAATGGATCTTAAAATTCTACAATTACATATACCACGGGAAGGGGGAAGGAACAGTTTTAAGCAGACATCTGGTATCAATTAGACCTGATGTTATGATGCAGGATTATTAGTTCAAGAATCTCTAATAGCAAATAAGCTCTGTAGCTCAGCAGAAGGAACAGGACAGATCAGATCTGACCCTCTACTATAACCCACTCTTAACCAGATCAGGACACTATTTTATCTTCTGGCACATCACCTGAGGACAATTTAACAGTAATATGTCTTACTAATAACCATCAACTTCAACCTTAAAAAAATTTTTTTTAAACATTCTCTACAAAACCAATGTCCTTTGATATAAATTGTGATCCAGCTCAGACCAGGCCTCTATCTTCATTTTCCTCACAAACTATGTAGAAAATTCCCATCACTAAGCATTCCTGTCTATTGCCTGGGGAAATGAAGGAGAGTAAGTGTTACATTAAGATTTATGACTGAAACTCCCCCACAGTGATATAACACAGCCAGAGGCAGCAAAGAAAAACTCCTTAGAATTTATTGCAAAAATTATAATCAGCGCAAAGAATCTTATCAAAGGAATGTTTTCGTCAAAGTTAAGCAAAGTTACTTTACAATTCCCAAAGCTGCTTAAGGATGCCGTCGCACCGGCATTTCTCACTTCTCGGTCCCTCTCCCCTGCTCCTCATCAAAGCCACACACACAGCCCCATGCTCACTCGCAGGAGTCCACTACTGTACCTCACCGAAGTCGTCACTGGATACCTTAAATACCACTGGGCGCCTTCTAGGTGAACAGCGGGTGGGTGGGCGTGGATGGTGGGGTGGGCTTGTGGATGCCAGCGGGAGAGCCGGGGCAGACCACACCTGGACCTCCGAACTCAAGGTCCCCTCTTGTGGGATCCCACAGCTCTCAAGGTGGGTGGTCTCCAACCGGCTCCAATTAGGAATCCACTCCAGGAATAATAAGTGGGACGACCCCTGTCCTAGATGAAGACCTGGTCTATGCACACTCAAGGATAAAAAGGATCTTCAAAAATCCTTCCGTAGTTGCGCTCTCTCTTAGGAAGACAGCTCCAGATGAGATTTTGTTTCCCACGAAGTGCGAAGTGGTGCTCTCCTACATGCCCGCGCAGGGTCTCGGGAGACAGTTTCTGCCCTACAAGGGCTGCTAAACTGATTCACCTGGTCGCGGCAGTGACTTATGCACCTCCAGGTGTGAAAACGCGGGCGCGCAGCCTCAGGTGTACAAACTCGGGGTCCGCTCCCAGGTGTACAGACTCATGGGGTGCACACACAAGTATGCAGACGCGGGGAGCAGCTCCCAGGTGTGCAAAGCCGGGTGCGCACGCACTGGTTAACACACTCAGGAGCGCACATAGAGCCGGGCAGGTCAATCCCACCACGCTGCGAACGACAAGTCTCGACAGGGAACCCCCAAACTCCGGTCGGCATCCTGCCTCCACCAACTCACCTCCTCCAAAAATTTGGTCACATCGTACACCTTGTAATGCAGGATCAACCAGGTGCTCTTGCTGTGGTTGTGCTTCTGGATCTCTTCCAGGGTATAGTACTTCACGGCTTTGTCGGACTCCTCTGCCATTTCGGAACGCGACGAGCCTCAGGCCCTAAAACGAGCAGCGGAGTCGGGCGGAGTTCAGCGGGCGTCTCCTCGAACTTACCCCGGGACATTCCCAATACCCTGCTCAGCGCCTGGGCAGGGAGGCAGGCACTGGGGTGATGTGGGCGGGGGGGCGGGGAGGCCGAAGCAAGACCTCCGTTGATTGGCCAAAATTCGTGTCACTCAAGGGTCCCGCCCTCGGCCAACACTCCACCAACTCCAACGGGCCGCGCCCAGTTCGCGAGTGTTGATTGGCTGCAGAAGGTGCCCTTCACAATCACAGCTGTAGGAGCACGCGGAGGGCGGGGCTCCCTTTGTGTCTGCGCAGAAAGCGGTGGCGCGGAGATCCGGCGCCAGGGCCGGAGCGCTCGCGTGTGGGTGTTCCTGGCGGACAAGGCGAGGTGGCTGGCGAGGGAGGGTCCGACGGGGCGGGCGCAGAGTCCATCTTGTGCAGGGCAGCGACCGCACATCAAAATCGCCGCGATTTCCCAATCAGGTCAGATCAGGCAGAGCTGGGCGTTCATTTGTAACAAAGTCGTTCCGCTGCGAGTGTCGGGGTGGACTGTTAGTGTGAGGGGAGATGTAAACGAGCCTCGTGGACGGTAAGAGACGCAGTTACCTCATTTAGCCTCGACAAAACAAGTGTGCTGCCCAGAACAGTGCTCTGTAATTGCCCCCGACCCATCCGCAGAACTGCCCCATTCTCACAGGGTAAACAAACCCAGGGAAATTGTTCTATAAAAGCAAAAACGTCTTAATGTGCGTAGGACGTATGTCGCTCTCAAGTTATTCGCTGTTGACCCTGACTAGGCGAGTACTTGTATTAGTGTCTCCTGTCTATTCTCAACAGTATACTGTTTAAGGTAAATCCTAAATAACTGATTGCTCTTGGAATAGAGTCTGGAACAGTACCTCCCCAGCTGGGCACCTATAGGAAGATTTACAAATGTTCTGTTTTTAAAAGGCGGGGGAGAGAATTCCAGCATATTAAAAAGTCGTCTGATATTTATTAAGGTCTTTTTCGGCAGTGGTATTTAATTCCAAAAAGAACTACACAGTAGGTTACACATGTAGGTCATCCTCCCAGAAACTAAGCACAGTTCTTCCACGCTAGTTGCTGATGAATGTTAGCTTCCTGTCCCCCTGCTTACCTCTTCCATAGGAATGCAAGGCCATGGAAAAGACATTTTTCCAAACATTTCAAATAGTCTTTAGCCTTTTCATATGATGGAATACATTGATTTTCAAATACTGCACTCACTTTGCATCTCTGAAATAAACCCCACTTGCTTACGATGTATAATTCTTCTTTTATTTGCTTTTTTAAAAAAATTGAAGTATAGTTAATATACAATGTTGTGTTAGTTTCTGATGTACAGCAAAGTGATTCAGTTATACATACATATATATGTTTTTTCATATTCTTTTCCGTTATAGTGTATTACAAGATATTGAATATAGTTCCCTGTGTTATACAGTAGGACCTTGTTGTTTATCTATTTTATATAAATAGTTTGTATCTGCTAATCCCAAACTCCTAATTTATCCCACCCCCTTCCCCTTTGGTAACCATAAATTTGTTTTCTATGTCTGTGAGTCTGCTTCTGTTTTGTAAATATGTTCACTTGTATCATATTTTAGAGTCCATATTATAGATGATATCATATGATATTTGTCTTTCTCTGACTTACTTCATTTAGTATGTTAATCTCTAGGTCCATCCATATTACTGTGTCATAATTTCATTCCATTTTACAGCTGAGTAGTATTCCATTGTACATATGTGTGCGTATATATATATACACACATATACCACATCTTTTTTATTCATTCATCTGTCAATGGACATTTAGGTTGCTTCTATGTCTTGGCTATTGTACATAGTGCTGCTATGAATACTGATTGGGGTGTATGTCTCTTTTTGAATTAGAGTTTTCTCTGGATATATGCCCAGCAGGACTGCAAGATCATATGGTAACTCTAGTTTTTTTTTAAGAAAACTAGAGTTTTATACTGTTCTCCATAGTGGCTGCATCAATTTACATTCCCACGGTGTAGGAGGGTTCCATTTTCTCCACACCCTCTCCAGCATTTATTATTTGTAGACTTATTTGTATTGTTTCTGACGTGTGTGAGGTGATAGCTCATTGTAGTTTTGATTCGCATTTCTCTAATAATTAGAAATGTTAAGCATCTTTTCATGTGCTTATTATCCATCTCTATGTTGCAGAAATATCTATTTAGGTCTTCTGCCCATTTTTTGATTGGGCTGTTTGCTTTTTAATACATATTTATGAGAGATATTGGTGTGTAGTTTTCATTTTATGCATTGTATTTGTCTGGCTTGGCTATCAGAGTAATACTGGCTTCATAGAATAAGTTGTGAAGTATTCCCTTTTCCTCTATTTTTCTGGTAAAGAATGTGTAGAATTGGTGTTACTCTTCTTTAAAAGCTTGATAGAATTCTCCAGTGAAATCATATGGGCTGGCAGATGTATTTTTCAGGAAGTTTTAAACTATGAGTTTAATTTCCATAACAGTTATAAGACTATTCAGATCTGTTTCATACTGGGTGAGTTGTGGTAGTCTGTACTTTTCGAGGAATTGGTCCACTTCATCTGAATTGTCAAATCTATGTATAGAGTTGTTCATAGTTGTCCCTTATTATCTTTTGATGTCTGCAACGTCTGCAGTGATATCCTCTGTTTAATTCCTGGTAGTAGTAATTTGACCACTCTTCTTGTTGTTATTGTTGTCGGCCTTGCTAGAGGTTTGTCAGTTTTACTGATTTTTTCAAAGAGCTAGCTTTCTGTCTCTGATTTTCTCTATTGTTTTTATTTTTTTAAATGTCACTGATTTCTGCTCTTTATTGAGTCCTTCTTTCTGCTTGCTTTGGGTTTCTTTTTTTTTTTTTCCCTAGTCTCTTGGGGTGAGAGTTTAGATTATTGAATTGAGACTTTTCCTCTTTCCAAATGCATGCATTTAGTGTTACAACTTTCTTAAATGCTTTAAAAATAGTAAACCAGGGACTTCCCTGGTGGTCCAGTGGTAAAGAATCCGCCTTCCAATGCAAGGGATGCAGGTTCAATCCCTGGTCGGGGAACTAAGATCCCACATGCCACGGGGCAACTAAGCCCTTGCGCCACAACTAGAGAGAGAAAAACCCACATGCCACAACTAGAGAGAAGCCCTAGTGCCACAACAAAAGATCCTGCATGCCTCAATGAAGATCCCGTGTGCCGCAACTAAGGGCCAACACAGCCAAATAAATAAATATTAAAAAAAAAAGTTAACCAGATTATGTATATACTATTTTCCTAACAATTCCCAGGTCTGCTGAACCTCCCCGTGACTCTGGCAGAGCAATGAGTCTCTTGAGTGCACAGCTACCTCTATAATCCAATGTCAAGACCGATTCAGATTTCAGTCCCAGTTCCAAATAATTCCATAAGTGGTTAAAACAAAACTTTGGTGCCAGTGACCTCGTCCTACCCCTGGGTTAGTAACTTATCAAATGCATGACTATGACCTAATCAGTTAATCATCTAAGCCACTGCTTATAAAATGCTTAGCACAGGGTCTGGCACATAGAAAGCAATCAATAGATTTTAGCAAGTGCTATTATCAATCAAGACTTCCTTATTCTAAAACACAGGTATAAGGAAACATCCTACGTGGAAGGTGCTCCAAGATGAAGTAAATTTAGGCAAATTTAGAAACAAACAAACCTTAGAAATTAAAGGAACATAAGAATTTATAAACTCTTCCTGACCTCCCCTCCAGCAAATAAATTTTAATAAACATTTAGAAAACCACCTCTACTCCTAAAGTTCCTCAGGTAAAATATACTGTAGAAAGCACTCAGTCTTCTACCATAAAGCACAAATAAGCAAACGTTATTACATTTTTTATTCCTTTTTCTAATTCTGCCACTAATGCACAAGAAACACTTCATCAGCTCTTTCCTTCCCATTGACAAATCATTACATTTGCCATAACCATAGAGAGCAGGTTCCCTCTTAACAAGTGGGCACTCTAAAAAGATGGACTCCAAATTATCTACATGGATAATTTGTATTAAATCCATGTCTTTTAAATATGTTAGCATAGGTTAACTTTTCCCTTCTAAAAATATCTATCTCTAGTATGTATACCCTATTTAGTTGATTTCCAAACAATTCCCCATCTATTAGCAATAATATCCAAAATTTTCTAAATTTTTAAAATTTTCATTCATTTTAAATAAAGCATTTATGTCTTGAAGTTTTTTTAATCCATGTATATTTATAACACACCAGAATGTCTGTTGATAATCTCTAATCAGTTGAATAGCAAAGGCAGAAATGAGCAGAAAATAATAGATACCTGATCACAAAGCCAATACAAAGGTCTTAAGTTCATTGCTGAGGTAGGGCAACTTTCCTCAGTAACTTCAGACAACGTCAAGTTAATTATATGTAGGACATCTTATTGTAAATACGTTCTTAGGCACATTTTCCTTGTATGTCCATCTTTAAGTAGGAGCAGGTAAATAAAAAGATTAGATGTTTGATTGTACATGGTTGCAATATTAAACTTCTTTTTAAAAATCTTTTTGTCTCCAGCACAAGTAAACAGAACAAGAGTAAAATGGTATAGATAAGGAAAGTTCCAGATATCCTATTTAACTCTGTAAAGGCTTCAGGGTTCTAGACAGTTCTATGAAATACAGCTGATAGTGTTATCATCATCAGGTCACCCAAGTCAGAAGCTTGGGAATCATGCAGGTCAGTCTCTCCTCTTTATCCCTCCTACCACTGCCCCAGATTTGCCTTTCATGATTACCTGCCTATCTGCTTACAATAACTTCCTAACAGGCTTTTTGCCTCTAGTCTTGAACTCCTCAGACCCATCTTCCATGAGTAATGGATCCAAAATTAAAATCTGATCATATCATTATTTGCCTAAGACATTCCAATGTTTCCCAATAACTAAAGTTCAAATTCCTTACCAGAACATCCAAGATCATTCAAAATCTGTCTCTCTCTAGCTTCATCCTTTGTCATTTCCCCCTCAAGCCTTATAGCCTAGCAACAGTGAACTATTTTTAGA
The DNA here is from genome assembly GCF_949752795.1 of Hyperoodon ampullatus. NCBI lineage: Eukaryota > Metazoa > Chordata > Mammalia > Artiodactyla > Ziphiidae > Hyperoodon > Hyperoodon ampullatus. Next base: position 85,224,389 of record NC_136926.1, read on the forward strand.
TCTCCAACACACTGCATTCTTTCCTCACTTCCATACCCTTGCTCAAGCCCTGTCCTTTGCCTCTTACCTTAAGTTTACCTCTTTCCTCTTACTCTCCTTACCTCCTTTCTCCTACTTCCTTTATCCTGGCCAAGGACTCAGGATCCTTTTTTTTTTTTGCGGTACACAGGCCCCTCACTGTTGTGGACTCTCCCGTTGTGGAGCACAGGCTCCGGACGTGCAGGCTCAGCGGCCATGGCTCACGGGCCCAGCCGCTCCACGGCATGTGGGATCTTCCCGGACGGGGGCACGAACCCGTGTCCCCTGCATCGGCAGGCGGACTCCCAACCACTGCGCCACCAGGGAAGCCCTCAGGATCCTTTTTGACTCAGCTTAGGAGTCAACTGTGGAGGAAGCATGTGCTGACCACACCCTTCCCCTCCAAGTAGTGCCCTCTCTGCTCCTTTATTCCCCAATCATGGCTATCATGCACTCACTACATCATCGGTCAACATGTCTTTCTCACTGGACCAAGAGTTCCTAAAGGACAGGAATGGTTAGTCACATCTGCATCTTCAGAGCCTAGCACAGTGCCTGGCACTCAGCACGTGCTCCATAAATGTTTTTGAATGAATAAGGGTATAAATGTGATATAGGAGATGGCATGTGAGTACTTGGAAAAATCATAATTACACTATAATCATACTGAGAAATGTGGATTCATTTATCTGACACTAGCAAGAGTATTAGCCAAGTTTTTAACTTTTCCCAGGACACCTACTGAAATGGGGGGGAGTAATCATCAGTTAGATCCATTACACCTGTAACTTGCCCTCGCTGATCAAGCTTGCTTTAATTGTTTTTACAAAAACTTGCATGTGCTCCAAGTGTCACACAGCCCAAATAATAAGAGATGTTTGCCCAGGTTGTTTATCGGGAACTTGGAGTCAGCTGTGTCCAGTTCAAGCTCCAGGCAGTTAAGACTGGTTAAGATGGTGAAAATGTCTCATGTCAGAAGGCCAAAAACTCCACCCTCAGAACATGCTAATGCCACCATTTTCTGAGCACGTGTCCCAAGAAGAAGCCTGTAGCTTAGGTGCACAACGATGATTACCTTACCTTTTTCGTGTCTCTAATTACCTTTCCTCACACTCCCCGTGCTCCTGACACCCCAGCTTTATTCCATAAATATCCCAAGTCCCTTGCCTTTGGGGAAGTGGATTTGAGATTTGTTCTCCCATCTCCTCACTTGGTGGCCCCGAGAATAAACCCTTTCTCTGCTGCAAACCTCAGGGTCTCAGCGTTTGGCTTGCATGTCAGACAAACAAACCTGGCTCGGTAACACTACAAAAAGTAAAATTGTTTTATTTCTTTCCCAGTCTAGGAAACTGGGGAAAAGAAGCCAAATGCAGCAGCAGCAGCATGAAAATAGTTTAAAATGAATGAGTGTGTGGACCTAACACCAGTCCAAGGTGCTCAATGCAGCCACATAAGTGTACCAGTAACATGAATGATGGAGAGGGCCGTGGAGTTCTCGAACGCTGGGAGCCCCATATCAGAAACACAGCTACCTACCAAAATACGAATACCATCTAGGGCCTCTAAGGCTGACACTAGAAGGAAGTCAAAGTTTCTTCTTTCTAGGTATGCAACTGCATCCCTCCATATCCTTCCTTCCCTGATTCTCTCACTGATTACTGATACCACTCCCCACCACCTACCACTATGCTACTCTCCTTGACACTCTGGCATAAGTGTGGATAAAGAGCCCTTTCTTTGCCTCCTTACAGCAGAGCCAGACTATTCAAATGAACTTTGCTAAAGGATAACCTAAAAGAATTTTCCACTATGAGAGCCTGATATAGTTCATTCACCTTTAATAAATGAAGCAGTGACGCCAATTCAAAAAGTCTGTCTGGGGCTTCCCTGGTGGCGCAGTGGTTGAGAGTCCGCCTGCCGATGCAGGGGACACAGGTTTGTGCCCTGGTCCAGGAGGATCCCACATGCCGTGGAGCGGCTGGGCCCGTGAGCCATGGCCGCTGAGCCTGCGTGTCCGGAGCCTGTGCTCCGCAACGGGAGAGGCCTCAACAGTGAGAGGCCCACGTACCGCAAAAAAAGTCTGTCTGATTGTCAAACCTCAGATGACTGTGAGGCGCACACCCAGTGAGGACCCTTTTTAGGGACCCTTCCTTCTAAGTCCCAGTCTCCCTCTGTACGTTTGAGGGCAGATGATTATACTCTACCCATAAATACAATCTCAGACATCCCAGTTCTTCGAATTCCAGGCCAAGGTGCATGCTGAACCAGCCGTAACGCCCATCTAGGTCTTGTCATCTTAGTTCCAGTTTCCTGTCTAAAGACCTGACTCTTCCCCAGGTAGTTCTTCTGAGAAATGACCTTCATTTTCATGTGGTACTTGGCTACCCACAAAGTGTGGCCTAATCTTTGCATGTCCTAACGGTTTAAACATGATTTAACACAATGCAAGAATCTTAATCTTTATAAAAGATACATACAGGTAACTAGTGGGTGGAATCCTTAACAGCATTCCTTCCCATCTTGAATGCCTGTGAGTGAGATAAAGGGAAACTTAAGTAACTCATATACTTGGAAAATTGAATAAGCTTGCCCACAAGCTTGTCATCAAAATGTATCCTGTGAGGGAAGTTTTTCCCTGGATGAAAATTCTTGCTGGCCCTATAACATTCTGTGGTTTTTTGTTAATTAAAAATTATGATGTAATGTTTTATACATATAAATGGATGTGCATATATATTTTGAAGCATAGTACTATAAATGAACACCAATGAACCCTTCACTCGACTTGGGGACAGTGGGCTCCTCCCATATCCCATTCTTCTGCCTCCCCCAAATCATTATTATCCTGAATTGTGTTCATGATGTCCTTGCCTATTAAAAAAATTAGTTGTGCACGTATGGATATATCAACAAACAATTTATTCAGCTTCCCTAGAGAACTATTGAGCTTTATAAAAATAGGATTATACTGTATGTAGTCTTCTGGAACTTTCTTCTCCATTCAAAATTATGTTTTAAAAATTCATCCATATTGAATAGAAGGAAATACAAAACAAAAGAACAAGAATGGTCTTAGCAGCATCCTTCATAATAATTCTAAACTGGAAGCACTCAAATTGTCCTTCAGCCTCAGGAAGGATAAATATATACACACAATGGAACCCTATCCAGCAATGAAAATGAATAAAATACTGCTGCCCTCAACAATATGGATGAATCTTATGAATATAATATTTACAAAGAAGCTGTACACAAGAGAGTTTGTGTTGTATGATTCCATTAACTTTCAAAGCAAGCAAAATTAATGTATGGTGTTAGCAGTTGGGACAGTAGTTACCTTAGAGGAAGTGGGTAAGTGGCTGGGAGAGGGCATGCGAGTACTTCCTGGACACAGGTAATGTTCTATCTTTAGATCTGGGTGGTAGGTACATAAGGGTGGTCATTTTCGAAAAAAATTCGAAAAACCGTCTAAGTGTCTACAGTAAGTCCCCTACATACCAACCTTCAAGTTGCGAACTTTCAAAGATACGAACGTGCATTCATGTGTCCAGTCACGTAAGTTAGTTCACGTGTCTGGCGTACATTGTCACGTGTGTGCATCCTCTACAAGTGGTTGTGCTTTTGTGTACTTTACTGTACAGTACTGCTGCTGTGCAACACAAGGAGCTTACTAATGAAGACCCGATGGAATTGGAGGCTCAGAGAAAGGACGAAGAGAGACAAGAGGAAGAAGAAGTAACTGAAGAACCGAAGAGATTCACGACGCAGGAAAAGGCAAGGGGATTTTCTTCGTTTGAGGAGGCACTGTTAGTTTTTGAGGCACAGGACCCAAACGTAAAATGGTAAATGAAGGTTGCAACAGCCATTCAGAATGCAATCCAGTATCACTGTCACCTATGACGAGAAAAAAAGAGCTACTACCCAGACATCACTGGATCGTTTTCTCAAGAGGGTAGACAGAATTAAATCCAGCAAGGAACCAGAACCTGTGCCATCAACGTCAGGCGTGAGTGACATGGCAGCTCGCCCTCCGTCTCCTACTGCTGACGATCCTTCAGCTCTACCATCTCCCACCTCCTCTCCCTCCCCCAGTCAGTAACTTCTTGCCTGTTCACTCAATGCCAGCCCCTGTATGCCAGCTGTTGTACTATACTACTGTACTTTTCAAGGTACTGTACTGTAAGATTTTAAATGTTTTCTTTATTTTTTGTGTTTGTTTTTTATGTATTATTTGTGTGAAAAGTATTATAAACCTATTACAGTACAGTACTATATAGCCGATTGTGTTAGTCGGGTACCTAGGCTAATTTTGTTGGACTTACAAACAAATTGGACTTACAAACGTGCTCTTGGAACAGAACTTGTTCGTATGTAGAGGACCTGCTGTACTTATGATATGTTCACATTTTAAGTTTGAAAGTGTTACCCATATTGTTGCATATAAATGTAGTTCATTATTTTTTTTCTTTGCTGTATAATATCCAATTTTGTAAATATAATTCAATTTATCTATCTGTTCCCCGTCCCTGAACATTCAGGATTTTGTTTGGTTTTTTTTTTGCATTTACTTATTTTATTCAACAAACAATGCTGCAACAAACATATTTCTTGGTGCACATATGTAAGAGTCTCTTTAGGGGAAGTGTATATAAGGAATTTCTAAGTCTAAGGGTATGTTAATATTCAACTTCAGAAGATTACATCACATTATTTTCAAATTTACATTCCTACATTTCAACAGTGTATGGAGATCGTATTCTGCATCCTTACTAACCCTTAGAATTTTGCCAATACTATGGTATTTCGTTGTGCTCTTTAGATTTAATAATTAATGAGGTTGAGTATCTTTTCATAGGCTTATAAGCCATCCTTTTTCTTCCTTCTGCAAAATACCTGTTCATGACCTTAGTGCTTTTTTCTATGACTGACAGACTGTCTTACTCTAATTGATTTGTGAGAGTTCTTTATATAATCTGGAAACTAATCACTTGTGGGTTACTTTTATGAAAATATCTTCTCCCAACTTGTGGCCTGTCTCTTCACTTTATTTCACTTTTGAAAAACGAAAGTTTTTTAAAAGCTTTTTATTATAGAAAAGTTCAAACACACCACAAAAGTGGAGAAGATAGTAAAATATATAAAAGCACAGATAATAATAGGAACCTTCACTCATTTTCAACAATTATCAAAACATGGCCAATTCTGTTACCTCTTTGTCACCACCCTCATCTCCCATGGGATCATTCTAAAGCAAATCCCAGATACGTCATTTCATCCATAAATACTTCTATACGTCTGTGAAATAAGGATCTTATAAGTATTACCTGTAGATGTTATTTTGCCATCTAGAAAATAATTCCTTAGTACAATTAAATATACAGAGTATGCAAATTTCTGACTGTTTCATAAATAGTTTTTATAGTTTATTTAAATCAAGATCCAAATAAAAGCCATACATTTCACCTTTTATGTGAAGAGAACTGGACTGTTTAGTACTTGGATGTTTGATGTAAATGTTTGTCATAGGAGGCTGATTTTACTCACCAACCTTTACTACAATCTCACAGTTGTGGTTATAAGTAACCAAGCAATATGTAAGTATTGAGCACTTCGTTACCAAGTTAGGATATCTAAAAGCATTCCTCTTTGCCAAAACTCATTTTTCAAATAAAATAAGTAAATTACTCTAATAGATGAAACATTAAGCACAATACAAAACCTCATTCTTTCACAGTATAACTTCTCGAACCTGGTAAGATGTGAGGTTAAAAAGTGGCAAATCTTGGGCTTCCCTGGTGGCGCAGTGGTTGAGAGTCCGCCTGCCGATGCAGGGGACGCGGGTTCGTGCCCCGGTCTGGGAAGATCCCACATGCCGCGGAGCGGCTGGGCCCGTGAGCCATGGCCGCTGAGCCTGCGCGTCCGGAGCCTGTGCTCCGCAACGGGAGAGGCCACAACAGTGAGAGGCCCGCGTACCACACACACACACACAAAAGTGGCAAATCTTCTCTTACTTGATGAAAATCTCCTGACATTCCACCCGTGAGCTTCCTCCTCCTCATCTCCCTGAACTTATACAGGAGTCTCCCAGGATTCAGTGTGAAGACTTCCTTCTTTCTACCCTTTCACTCTCTTCCCGATGGGTTCTGGTCTCATGATTTTAAATACCATCTATTACATACAGATCTTTCCCCAGAACTCCTCCTCTTCACTTCTCAAAGTTAACGTGTCCCCAAACTGGCCTCCTCTTATTTTCATCCACAAACTTTCTCCTCCCAGTCTTCCCCTTAAGTTAATGGCAACCCCATCCTCCAAGTCAGTACAGAGACCCTGCAGCTATGCTTAACTCTCAGACTCCACGTCAATCCATATCCACAGCCTATTAGATCTAACTTCAAAGGATCTTCACAGTGCAATCCCATCTCATCACCTCCACTGCCTCTGCCCTGATCCCAGCCGCATCTTCCCTCTCCTGGACCACTGCCATTGCCTCCTAGCTGCTCTCCTTTCTGTCCCTCTGTTCCCTTCAGTCCATTCTCGGCACAGCGCCTGGGTGCGCCCGTTACAATACATACGGCTTATCAAGCCTAACACTGTCTGACCCGCTTTAACCTCCCGGCCTCGCGTCCCTACCTGTCATTCCAGCTCACTGCAGCCAGCTGGTCACCTTCCCGCCTGCCTCAGGCGTTCTGCCTGTACTCGCGATTCCCTCCCTTACAACGTCCTCCCCCGACCTGCCTGTGGCCGCCCACTCCCATCTCCTTTCTGTCCTACATGTCACCTTCTCCATGAGGCCTCGCGACCTCCGAAAGGGCCTCTCCCGGCACTCCGTCTCCCTGTCCCAGCGCACCTATCACCACCTTCCAGACCGACATTTTGCGCACTTATCGTATTAATCTATCCCCCAACCCTCAAGAAAAATGCAAGCTCCAGGAGGGCAGGGAATGCTCTTAGTTCAATGCTCCATCAGTGACTCCTAGAAAAGCTCCGGGCACACAGCAGGCGCTTAATAAATACCTAGGCACTAGCCCTTGCGCCGGGCTTCCGCTCCACAACACGCTGCAGGGCGCCCCACTCAGGAAGTTCCACCGCCTGACATTCAGCGGATCCAAGGGCCGCCGTACGCGTGAGGCCGGACAGCCCGTCAGTGCGGCGAGCGCGGGGCTCGGCACCTGTGGCTCCCCAGCGACCATACTGCGCGGATGCATCTTACCTCTCTCTGCAAGACAGCAAAGGCCTCGAGACGGGCCACACCAGAGCCAACGCCGGCTTTTCTCTCGGGGAACGATGAGCGCCGGCAGAACAGCGCAGGCAGTCAAAAGCTTTGGCGGGAAAAACTGGGGCGCGCGGGGCATTCTGGGAGCGCGCGGGGTTACGTTTGGGGTCGCGGGGCGCGCGGGGCATGCTGGGTGCGGTACTTCAGAGCCGCCGGGAGGACGCTGAGGATCGCGGGCCCGCGGCCCGGGAGACTGAGGTGAGGAGGCCGTGACCCGGGAGACCAACTTCTTGTCTGAGCCAGAGACTGAGAGGGTGAGTCGGGGAGGTCGCTGCAGGCCGGGCCGCCTCACCGGGAAGCTCGTGCGTTCGCGTCCGGGGGCGAACGCTCTGAGGGCATTGCTTTGACAGGACGCGCGCGCTGAAGAGCTAGTTCTAGCTTGTGAAAGGGAAAAAGGTAAGGAACAAAGAGTCGTTCTTTCACGAAGGCCCACAGGTTCCAACAGTAGGGCACCTTATTTAATCGGTAACTTACAGAACCGCCTTTTAAATAAGGTGCTTAAGCTAAATAAAGACCTTGGAGATGTTTCCACCAGTTCCATGCTGTGCGTTAAGAAGATGGGGCCCGGCGGTGCGGGGCGGGGAAACTGGCCTGTTGACCTTGGAAGGCATCGGTGGGCCAGCAGGAATCCGACCTGCAGGCAGGCTTTTCCCCACCGAGGACCCCAACAGAGGGAGAAACTGCAGCTCCAGAGCGGCCGAAAGTTGCTTAGACCTCACAGCCTGGGCGTTCACAGCGAGTTTGGTTCTCTTGGGGTTTTTGAGTCATCACACGGAGAATCTTGTAGGTACCTGTTCCACCAGGGCAGAAATGTGGTCAGAATTTTATTTTGGAGTCAGCAAGTTTTCCATTTGTCAGCTTGGACGTGAAAGACGCTCGTCTCTGATACGTGTGTTAATTAACAGTTCATCCGTATGTGTTATATATAGTATATCCGGGTTTCGAGCCTTAACGTTACAGTTCGTATACAATCTAGGAAAAGAAAACAAACTTTTAATTTGTAAGTTGTGCCAATTATGAACTGAAAAAACATTGTTTTAACGTAGTTCTAAATAGTAAAATTAAATAAATTCTCACCTATTCCTGAACAGGTCAGTGTTGTTTACATACAGTTGTCCGAGCACTCTTGGAGGATTGACAAGAGAAAGGGAGGACCACTCGCAGGAATTTCCTGGTGACTTTGCTGGAAGATATTTAAAGGAAAAGTGAGGCAGAAAGTGCTTTTAGTGGGAAATGTGTTTTAGAAATGGAAGTAACAAATCTCTAACTTTCGCCCATGTCTTTGACCTATTTCCATTAAAATATGCACAGTTGTACCTCTGGGCCCAAGCCATAATCAGTTCTTTGTTTTATATTTTACTTTATTTATTATTGATGCCCTTTACTGAAACGCTTCAGAGGAAGTGAATTTTAGCAGAATTGTGAAGTAGATTGTGTTGGCCTTGGAACTTTGTACTTCATTTTTATTTTATTTTATTTATTTATATTTTTGGCTGCACTGGGTCTTCATTGCTGCGCGCGGGCTTTCTCTAGTTGCGGCGAGCTGGGGCTACTCTTCGTTGTGGTGCGCGGGCTTCTCATTGCGGTGGCTTCTCTTGTTGCGGAGCACGGGCTCTAGGCATGTGGGCTCAGTAGTTGTGGCTCGTGGGCTTCAGAGCGCAGGCTCAATAGTTGTGGCGCACGGGCTTAGTTGCTCCGCGGCATGTGGGATCTTCCCGGACCAGGGCTCGAACCCGTGTCCCCTGCATTGGCAGGCGGATTCTTAACCACTGCGCCACCAGGGAAGCCCTGTACTTCATTTTTTTAAAAAAAAGAATCACAACAGGAAGCATTTACATAGGAGAGTAGAAAAGCAGAGAGAAGGAAGGACTGTTTCTATTTTTAATATCAGAAATCATCTTGATTAGGTATTTAACACCTTGTGTGACTTTGTCTGTGTTAATCATTTCCAAGAGTACTTCCACTTTTAAAAGAACCTAAGTGATCTTTAATGATGAAAATGTCAAGCACTGTGGTACTTGAGTGAGCAAGATGTGTGGCGAGCAGAAGGGCATTGCCACTGTTCCTCGAATGGCACCACAGAGACATTTGGTTCCTGACGTCAGACCTAAGGCTGGTCACACTCCAGGTTCCAGGACTGATATGTTCCTACTTTTCTTCTTAAAGAGAGAAACTATGTAGGTGTTTAAAGGTTTGAAGTACTAGAATTCCAGTTACCTTCCCTGGATGTATTTGTGTGCCCTAGAGAAATTGAGCTTAAATTATATGCTTTACTTTTACATTGCAGCTTTCTTTTCTGTCGTACATAAGATAGACTCCAAACGTATGCCCTGTGAATTATCAACTGTAAAATGTGTCCCACATAGCAGTTTGAAAGCCAGATAATTAGTGGAAAAGGAAACTAGATAAAAATTTAGAGATCTCAGTAAACATTTTCTTTCGTGTAAGATAATGAAAATATATTCTTCAACTTTGAAGTGCTTTATAGAGATAACGTGAAACAGCAGAAGACTTTGCTATACATTTTGATTTTTTTTTAAATTATTCTTGTCATAGGAAAGATTTCATTTTCCTGAAAACAAAATGAAACTTAAGAATAGCCAGAAACTTTAGAAGGAATTTGTTAAATAAAAACAATATAGTAGAAACATATCTAGTACCCAGAACAGAGTAGGCATTTAATACACATTGCTGTGGGGTTTTTATATTATTTGTATTCAAATTATTCTACTTGTTGTATAGAACTGCAGGTTTAAAATTCTAGCTTATATTTTTGGGATGACAAAAATGTACTAAAATGTATCGTGATGGTCGCAACTCTGTGCATATAATAAAAACCATTTAATTGTACACTTTAAATAGGTGAATTTTATGTTATATGAATTACATCCTTATAAAACTTGTACCCTCCCCCAAATTCTAGATTATCGTTAGAAAACCTCGAAGGTAAAATGTGAATGATATTTAACTGCTGATGTTTGCTAACTTGTTTTTATCATCTTATACTAACACAATATCAAATATTCTGTAATGGATTGGTATTGAAACCCTATTGGTAAAATAGTTTGCTACCCTTTTATTGTTGTTTATTTTTAAAGGCCTGATTACTGAGACATTCAGTCAACAAGAAAGTATGAATGACTCTAGGAAGCAGTCACTGTTCTTCATCACACTTCCAGATTTACACAAACTCTGTGCTGTCAGGATAATATTGAGTAATGGAGTGGCAGATACTGAGATGAGGAGTACACAGTTGAAGATATGCAGGTACAAAAACACATCTTATAACTTTTTGAGACCTTTAAGAGCTGTTTTAGTAGTATCTCCTTTAAAGCAAAATACTCATTTACTCAATTTGTTTATATAATTTTGAGATAAAGGAATCCAGTTTTGTTCTAATCAGGTATATTGAATTACATTTAGGGGAGGACTTGAAATACTTGAGATAGACTATCTCACTGTTGAGTTTTTATATTTGCGGCTTCTTGTGTGATATTTTAATTTAAATATTTTATAGACATTGATGAATTAAGTCAGGCTCCCAAAACATAGAGACAGTAGTTAATAAATATATATGAAGTACCTACTGTTTATGAAACACTTCAGGAGATACTGTAAACATTTTAGATTAATATAATTTTTAAATTTTCAGGTTGATATAAGAGTATTTCTCAAGAGTATTTCTCCAAGAACTATCTTGAAATATCTGACCCAAGATAGTCTTTGAAAAACAGCTTAGTTGAAGCCTAAAGTCACTGTGATTACTGAGGACCCACCATGTATTAGTCCCTTAAATTGTTTGAGACATTCACAAAAGAACTCTTAGAATACATAACAATATTATATCTGTAACTGAATTTCTTGGAGAGGAACAAACACATATAAGATTGCTAGGGGCCAGAAATAAGACACTCTTGGGGTGTCCTCCATTTTGCTCTTATTTATAAAACTTTTCTCCTGCCCACTGTATATTTTCCCACTCGAGTGCAGCCAGGAGTCTGTACCCTTCCTGCTAAGGTACAATTTAATACCCATTGAGCATTCACTTGTGACCCCTTTGGGAAACAAATAAGTAGAAAACCTTAAGAGAGATTTTTTGCTGTTCACCCTCATGGGTCATGCCCATAGAGAGGGGTGTTTTGACTCATCGTTCCAATCACTGACAAAGAGGCTGGAACAGAGAGAGCAGAGATGTGGTTGTGTCAGACAAAGGCAGGCCTTGCAAAAGCAGGTACCTGCTGCACCACAGTTCCAGAAAAGATGAGGCCACCAGAAACAGATTGACCCATCTCACTTTTTGATGTAATCCCACACACACTCCTGGTTTTTAAAATTTGTTTCCTTGATGATTAATAGTTTTGAAAATTTTTACATTTCCACCTCTATTCCCTTTTATGTTTTTCCCATTTTTTCCAGCAAAATTATTGATGGTAATTTGAATTGTAATGATTGTTGTTGTAAGTTCATTTGGCTTTTGAATACTGTACTAAAACCACTACCCACTTCATTCTGGCTTGGAAAAAAATTCCTTTTTGAAGAAAAAGAATCTAGTCAATAGTTCTCACACTAAAGTAGTTGATAACTTCACTGATGGGTGAATCCTTAGACTCTTTCCTCCAGTGCTTCTGACCACTACTTTAAAAAAAAAAAAAAAAAAAAGGGAAAATGGAAGAAACAGGAATTAAAAGAGCTGGATTTTTCACAGTGGTTAGACTTTTTCAAGTCTATACTTAAGATAGAATTGGAGTTTTAAAAGAGAAATTTTGAGGACTTCCCTGGTGGTCCAGTGGGTAAAACTCTGCACTCCCAATGCAGGGGGCCTGGGTTTGATCCCGGGTGGGGGAACTAGATCCTGCATGCATGCCACAACTAAGAGTTTGCATGCTGCAACTAAGAGTCCGCATGCCGCAACGAAGATCCCACGTGCTGCAACTACGACCTGGCGCAGCCAAAATAAATAAATAAAATTAAAGAGAAATTTTGGTTCACAGATGAAAGGAGTTAGGAAACAGATGCATGGACAAGTTTTCATATTAATATATCTAAAACTTTATAATTCTCTTAATTCAAATCTTGCCTGATTGCTTACAGTGTTCAAGGTAACATGCTAAGTGTGGGGAGAGATACAGAAATCTATATACAGTCCTTGGCTAGAAGAAACTTAAACTTTTGATTGGAACTAAGCAATTTTTTTTTTTTTTTTTTTTTTTTTTTGCGGTACACGGGCCTCTCACTGTTGTGGCCTCTCCCGTCGCGGAGCGTAGGCTCCAGACTTGCAGGCTCAGCGGCCATGGCTCATGGGCCTAGCCGCTCCATGGCATGTGGGATCTTCCCGGACCAGGGCACGAACCCGTGTCCCCTGCATCGGCAGGCAGACTCTCAACCACTGTGCCACCAGGGAAGCCCGAACTAAGCAATTTTTAAATGTTCTGGAAAAGGAAAAACAGAGAGTGGGCAGTCCACTTTAAAATTAATACATTTCATCTCCACAGGCAATTGCTGTTTTTGCACCAAGATATCCTGACATCACCTGTACCTGAAATATTTACTCAAATTTGGGTGGTGATGGCGGTTAGTATTTTAACATTTTATAAAGTATTATTACTAATTATTGGGAGCAATATTGATAAACATTAATTCATGTATTAATTAAAGCTCAATTGAACATGGTTTATGAAGACAAATTATCTTGTTGTAGGTTGATCAAACCATTAACAGACTTTAACTTTGATATACCTGATGTTTAAGATCCATTTTTGTGGCTCTAAATTCATATTTAGTTTCCCCTGTCATTAATGTTAAGATACAGATTATCAATGAATAAAATATGTTACAGCGTAATTTTCAAGATAGCACAGACTTAATCCTTTTCTTATATTTTATTCTTTAGAATTACATTTAATATAAAAGAAGAAGTTTCTTGTTCCAGCAAATCTCCAATTGTTTTTAAAGAACTTAGGTCAATAGGGTTTTTTTTCTTTTGAATTTTTGAATTTTATTTTATTAATTTTTTTATACAGCAGGTTCTTATTAGTTATCCATTTTATACATAGTAGTGTATATATGTCAATCCCAATCTCCCAATTCATCATACCACCACATGCTCAATAGTTTTTTTTAATTTGGAAATTTCATTAAAATTTTTTCTTAGTAAAATTAGAACAAGAAATATATTTCCAGTGCTGTATATAACTGGGAATGATAAATGAAGTACCAAGAATCTTTATAAAAATTATATTATCCTGAGATTTTTGTCAAAAATCTTTCTGAAAATCCTCTTATTCTGAGATTTTAATTCCCCAGAATCCAGTGAAATAAATATTTAATAACAATGCTGATAAGCCATTCAAAATCTTCTTCAGGCCTTTTATTTCTCTTCTAGGTTTTATGGTTGTATGTCCATCTTTTATCTTTTCATCCTTAATATAGCTATTAAGAAAGACAAGCTGTTGGTGAACAAGTAGACAGTAAAGTCTCTTATTTGTGTTCTTTTCTACCTGAAAAATTTATGAAATGAGGACATTGTTTTAGAGTTCTAGTAAATTCTAGTACCCTAATTTAGCAAGAATAGTAAGAGGAAAATTGCCATCTAAAAATATGTTTTACTTTCTTACAAAGATATTACATGCCGTAAAAATTTTTACAAAAATATTTAAAATAGAAAATGGGATTATTATACATACTATTTTGAAACTTACCTTTTATTTCCCCTTTAACAGCCTGGGTATTGTTCTGTGTCAGCATATATATTTTACTCATTTTTAAGGATGTGAAATATTTCATTGTATGGGTGTATAATAATTTAATTATTACCTTCTAATGCTCATCTGAGTTTCTAGTCTTGTGCTATTATAAACCATGCTTCAGAAAGTGGAAATTATATCATTTTTATTTACCTGGTAGTTTCTGTGGGTTAAATTCTTAGATGTTGGATTGCAGTACATTTTAAACTATAATCTACATGCTGCTAAATTGTGCTCTGAAAAGTTTGTACTAGATTACATTTAATAAATAGTGTATGAGAGAACCTATATTTCAGCATCCTCACAAACACTAAATATTAGCAGCCTTTGCGTATCTGCCAATTTGTTAGGTTAAAAATATCAATAATATCTTCTTTTAATTTCTGTTTCATTGGTTAGTTGGAACACCTTGGCCTGTTGAACTTTCTCTTGATCTTCCACTTGTGTCCATTTTCCTTATTCATGTTTAAGAAATTATTGTTTATTAAGAAAGGTATTAAATATTTATTATATGAAATTTATTGGCGTTTTCATTTATATGGTTTCTGGATTCAGGTCACTCCCAGAAAGGCTTTCCTCACTTTGGAATGTACCCACAGATTCTATTTCAGGACGAGAATGATTATTACCTGCTTCTTTCTCCTGGGCATAGAAACTGTTAAGATGATGGCCCTCTGCTTTGCTGTGCTGTATAATGTTTAAATTCTTTATGTAGTGCATTATTAGTAATATATTTATGTTAAGTCCTTCTTATCAATGTGGATTTTTTAATAGATACCATTTTATAAAGCTGGAAAACTCAATGCCTATATTGAAAAATATGGAGCTAAGGTAAGTTTTTAAAAGGATAATAATTCCAGATGTTGTTTATATTGATTTTGTATTCAACTTCTTTTGTCAGTAAACAAAAATGGGAGTATCTTTGTCATAAGTTATTGCTATGCATGTGAAAGAACCAACATTTTTTTCCCCGGAACAATTATTTTGTGCACATTTAATAGAGAAAGAGGGGAAGAGTCTTAATTTTGTTGGGTACTTTCTTGCAGGCATTTTATGTGGCATAATTTCACTTATCATCTGTATCTTCCAAGGAGTGAATATCCCCATTTTTACAGATGAAGAAAATGAAACCCAGAGAGGTGGAAGTATTGTCCACAATCATATAGCTACTAAGTAGAGGAACAAAACAGTATAGATTGTATTTCCCGTGGTGGTGAGTGTCTGGATCTTAGCAAGAAAAAACAATGAATGCGTGGAGCTGAGTACCTGTCGTGTCTCAGTTCCTCAGGCCGTGGAGACTTTGCTGGGGCTCCCGTCATGGGTCTGCATTGATCTCTGAGGCACTGTATCCTTGGTTATCCTAGCAGCCCATCCAGGCATCGCTGCTGGCTTCTGTTCCTAGACCTAGTGGGGTTCGGGTTAATGAGGTTTTCGGTCATCCCCAAGATGAGATGCTTTCTTTAAGTTCTAGGAGGATGATAAGATCTCAACACTACCCGGAGATTCTTTGAAGTTCCCTGAGAAATGTTTGAATAACCTGAAAGCTGGTTTTAGCCATCATTTACAATCTGTGGGAAGGCAGTATTCTTTCCCACCCTTGTGGAGCCTTCATGATGATGCTCAGTTTTCCTTTAGATAGATATTTTCTACATGATAATAATCACAGCAGAGATTTATTGCACATCTATAATATACTGAGCACTTTACTTGTTTCTGGAGATAAAGCTGTGAACCAGCTTTCATGGTTTCCTGCCTTCATGAATCTTAAAGTAGGAAATAATTCCCTCCTTTTTACCTATTGGGTGACAGTTATCTTTGGCCTGCTCACTTTTCTACATGCTAGCAAAGGCAATGGCAGTGTTTTCTTCTGGGCTACATTTGTAAGGACGTTTGTATAGCAAACAGCCCTGAGAAGTTTCCTCATATGCATGTGCTCTTCCATATGTAACTGAATACTCAAGGAGGGACTCCGCTGATCTCAGAGCTTTCTCTCTATGCAGCTCTCTTCTCTCAGTACTTAACCCCCAAACTCTAGCTTCTTTGGCCTCCCTGGACTCTCAGTTCTATCTGCTCAACCCACGGAGCCCACTGCCTCTTCCAGGATTCCTCCTCCCTGCACTGCAGCCTGGAAACCCTCTTTAATCAATATGCTAGGGGTACTCATGAGTTTCCCATCTGATCATTAAAAATTCTGTACAAGTAGAGATACTCTGCTGGTTGCATGTGTGCCCATGTAAATATTTAATTGTTTTGTGTTATTGAACTAGAGTCAACCATAATGAGAAATACTACAATATAGTTCTGGACTTGTTTGCTTTGTGTACAGCAAAATACAAAGTAAGTTTAAGGTCCTAGCACCGGAGCTCCAAAAATTTAGGCTGATTGAGCCAGGATAAGCAGGTAGAATTTGCCCATTATAGTCATAATTTCAAAGTGAATATATTTTAACACTTCTTTAACTTTAGAACCAGATAGGATTAGCTGTAGTGATGACTGTAACTTATATCCAGGATAGCCCAGTTTGTTAGGTGGTGATCTAAACACACAGACATTTTTCTCTGAGTTTATAGGGACATAACAATTGCTGTGAACTTGCCCATATTTTGTGCTTTAATATTTTAGGTGGAGGCTCCACAACAAGTAATTCCTGTAATTCTTCAGAACTGCCTTTCATATTCACTCACAGCTAGACTTGCTCCAGCCTGGAATAAAGCTGGCCATCTCTTGGTGCAAGGTGACTTTATCTCTTTCAGTCATTGGAGCTTTCTGAACTAGCTTACTGCTACTATGTACATGTGTTTTTAATTTTAAGATATATTATTTTTAGGGAATGGTTTTTAAAGCATAGCCCCAACCAAGCATTCTCAAGCAAGCCCACATCAACATAAGTGTCATCTCCTTACTTTGGGATTATATCCAGAGGGCTCCTAGTGTTTCTTTGAAAAAAAATGTTTTTATTATAGAATACTTGACGTTTAAAGAGGAATAAATATAAGTTATGGAGCATTATAATAAAATGAACACAAATTACCAGTATTGTTGGAACCAAAAGTCTGTTCGAATTTTTTGTTGAGATCTAACTTTTCTAAATATTTTATACCAGGAATAAATATTTGAGGGAAGAACTGGGTATTTCTGTCCTTTGAATTGAAGAGATACTTTTTGACTGATTATATTTTTTCTCTGAATTGTCATTAGATAGTCATATAAAACTTCATTTAATTTATTTATTCATTTATTTATTTTGGCCGTGTTGGGTCTTCATTGCTCCACGGGCTTTCTCTAGTTGCAGCGAGCGGGGGCTACTCTTCGTTGCGGAGCACAGGCTCTAGGCACATGGGCTTCAGTAGCTGTGGCACGCAGGCTCAGTAGTTGTGGCTCACGGGCTCTAGAGAGCAGGCTCAGCAGTTGTGGCCCATGGACTTAGTTGCTCCGCAGCATGTGGGATCTTCCCAGACCAGGGATCGAACCCGTGTCCCCTTCATTGGCAGGCGGATTCTTAACCACTGCACCACCAGGGAAGTCCCTAAAACTGTATTTTAAAGAATTTTCCATAGCTTTGATAATTTTACATAAAAAGGTTATATTAAGCATGATTTATAAGTTTTAATGATATGGCATATCCTATGAATTTTTTAAGGAAGAGAATTTCTTTCTCAGATGGGAAAGCAAAGTGCTGTTGGTAAGTAAAAATACGTAAGTTAATAGTTAAAACATTAATATAATAACAGTTGTTTAAAGAATGGTACAGATGGTTAGGTTGTTAAAATCTTGATTAGGTTATATCAGAATTTAATCATATATTGTTACAATCACAGTTTTACTCAGGAAATCACCTCTGGTTCAAAATATACATTCTACTTACATAAGAAAAAAAATTCACTTCTCTTAATTGGAATAAAAGCTATATTTTAAATTTCTCTACTTAAAGAAAACTGTGACCAAAAAGGAGTTTAATTCTGCAGGCATTTATAAAGTATAGTTTCCATAGCCATATCATAAGAATTCTTTAGTAGTGTTGTAAGTAAAAACTTTATTTCTTTTGAGTACATGATTCTTTTTCTTCTTTAAAAAAAAGATTGTCTAAAGAGACACAGATGATTTAAAACACACAGTTTACAATATGGTTTAATCTGATTCTTTCATTGATGTGCATGGTTGTATTGCAGGTAGACATGTTCCTAAATAGTAGTCCAGAGATAGCAGATGGGGGAAATCCTGAGCCAAGTAGACATTATTGTCAGTCATGGTAGCTTGTACTACCATTTGGCCATAGCCTTAAATCTCAGACTAGCACCTATAATCCACAGAGTATTTGCTCTGAGTTGACTTTCAAGCTGAAGCCTATTTGCCCTCCTTGCTCTGGTTTTATGTTTAAGTTGGACAGTGGCAGTCACTGTGCATTAGCTCTGGATGAACGGGTTCATTACCTAAATTTAGTTCCATCCCCAAACACTGTCAGGAGACTACAGCTGTCAGAGGTTAAAGATAACAGTTTAGGAGAGCAAAATTCCTCAATCATATGTTAGAATTTTTTCTTCTAGTTTTACTGAATGTAATATTCTATGGCAAAACTGACAAATTGTAGATGTATAACACTACCAGTACACCAGAAGCCCCCTCGTGCTTTATTCCAGGTACCACTATCTGACTTGTATGAGTAATTTTAATCACAAGAAAGCAAGATAGAAGCCTTGGGGCTCTGAAAGATCTGGAATATATCTGCCAGTATATTTGAGGACATTTGTTAGTAAGACTAGTGAAGTCAAAAGCATGGCCTGGTTCCTCTTCTAATTTAAGAAGAGCCTTCATCTTTCACATATAATAGATGTCAGACTTCTAAAAAGTATTTTGTTGAGTTTTCCTCTCAATTGTGGGATGTCTCATTTTTCTTATTGTAACCCTACCCTACAATTGCATACCCACATATGCTTTTGTCTTCTTTTAGATGTCGTATCTATAGACCATCAAATATTATATGGTGATTATTTGAATTTTACCATGTGTGAAAAAAATCCGTTTTTAACTGAGTTTCCAACTTGAATACATTGAGTTAAATTAATTTCTTTTGTTACTAAAATACTTAATTTGATAGGATGGAGTAATAATTCCGGAAAGTTCACAGTTAATAATTTTATTTTCAGTATTAGACATTAATGTAACAGAAACTCAAGTTTGTCTAAGCATAGAAGCGTACACAATCAGACTGCCACCACCTCAGGTACCACATATTTTATTTCTATAATTAACCTTACTATACTTACTATATAATTAATATATTTATTATTATTACTGATATGCTAGGAGGTTTTAATTTTTAGCAAGAAGAGTGATAAGAAAGTTTTTATTATCAAAATCCATATTATTAAATGCTTGCTATATTGATATTGTCCTAAATCTGTTTACCAAAGAAAACACGATTCTGTCAGTATAACACAGATCTAATTATATTACTCCCTTGCTCAAAAATCTTTTTAGGTGGCATTCAAGACTCCACTGCCCTGCCCTGCCTCGGCACCCACTTCGTGCCTCTTCTTTCATCTCCAAATGTTAAAAATGCTATTTCAGCTCATACTAAATGTAATAACCCCCCATTGGCATTATTAGAGCTTTTTTTTCTCATCTATTTTTTACACATAACAGTTTTTTCCTTCTTAGTGGAAGGATATGTCTTTTATTTTGCTGATTCTCATATCACCCAGCATAGAATCTTACACATTAATGGTAACTCAGTAAATGTTATTTTCCTTCTTCTATGACAGTGGTTCTCAACAGAGAAGGGTGGAGGGCAAAATTAGTGATTTTGTTCCCCATGAGACATTTGTAATGTCTGGAGAAAACTTGGCTGTCACAAAGTGGGAGGGGTGTGTTGCTACTGGCATTTAGTGGATAGAGGCCAGGATGCTGCTAAATATTCTACAGTACACAGGACAGCAACCCCATTCCCATCCCCACAAAGAGTTTTCCAGCCCAAACTGTAAGTAGCGTCCAGATTGAGATACCCCACTTATAGCACAGATGACTCTTCCTTTGCTTAGAGTGCCCCTCTGATTGGCTATACATTATGCTTATTCTTTAAGGGCCAGCTCAAATGCTACTTTATTCATTTCTCTATAATTTTTTGATTACCTGTTATGTTGAGGCAATAGACAAGTCAAAAATGAATAGAATCTACTTTCTGGCCTTCAAGAGTTATGTAAGCCAGTAGGAAAGCTGACCTGAATATAAATAATTGGAACTGTTACTGAGTCAAAGCCCGTACTGCCCGCTGCACAACAGTCCAGTAAATTGAAAGATGAGGTGTTGGGGCAAGGAGTAGTCACTTGCCAGCAGACCGAGACTGGTGGGCTAGTGTCCCAGAGACCCATCTTACCCGAGTTAGAGTTCAGGCTTCTTTTATACTAAAAAGGGAGGGGTGTGGCTAGTTGTTGCAAACTTCTCCGTGCCGAATCCTTTGTTCTTGCGGCTGTCCATGTAGGTCAGGTCACGATGTTCCTGTAAACCTCCAACAAGACAAATGTTATTCTCTGTTCCACAACTTTTTATCTCTATATGAACGAAAAGTGTTGTACCTTTAAAGGTCAAACCTGGGAGGCAGAGCCTTGAGAGTGGGCCATCATGTATATTTCAGGTTTGTTCTTCTCTGTTACAGAATGGGTGGCATAACATGAATATCTGGTACTGATGAGGAACCTTCCCAAGGCTCCAAACCCACTGTGATCTCTCACTCTCTTTTAAACCTTCACACTACTCTTCACCATGCTCACATACTTATTTGTATTTTTGTTTATTTATTTACTTTAATATTATTTATTTATTTGGCTGTACCAGGTCTTAGTTGCGACACGTGGGATCTTTGTTGCGGCATGCAAACTCTTAGTTGCGGCATGTAGGATCTTGTTCCCTGACCAGGGATCGAACCCGGGCCCCCTGCATTGGGAGCACGGAGTCTTAGCCACTGGACCACCAGGGAGGTCCCCCTATTTGTATTTTTAGAGTTATACTCATTTCTGTATCTCCAAGTTGCCTTATAATTAGCTTCTTAGGGACCAGTATTGTGTTTTACTGCCCTTTGAATTTTCTACAGATGATACTTCTGTTTTATATATCTGAGATTTGAACCAATTAGAGAATGACAAGAGTATGACATATAGAGATCAGAACACCACCTTTATTACTAGGATGAGAATATAATTTATCATCCAAAATGAACACTTTTGAGAGTGAAAGGGACACTAGCTAACCTAATGGGATACTGGCCCAATGTGTATGAACTGGGATATGTTAAAAATTAAAAGCAGATCAATCAAAATTGTATTTATTAAGAGTTTATTGTGCATAAAGCTATAGTTTGTGAACTGGGAGTCTTCAAACCAACAGTGGAATGAAGCTTAGAGGTGTGTTGTTATAGGACAGCTTATATAGCAAAAATGTGGAAGCTGTTTAATCTTTATAATGATTGGTTATAGCAGTGGGGTTTCCAAATGACAGGGGATTGGTTAAAAGTTATTGTAGCATACCACTTTGGAAAACAGTGTGGTTCATTTATGATTTTTGGAGGCATTTACAAGAAATAATCTAAGTTAAATTTTGCTTGTGTTGCAGAATAAGCTAAATTAGGTTTTGCCTTTGTAGCTTAACTGGTATTGTCTGCCTAAGGAATTTTCAAGTTTGGTCTTCATTTTAATTATTTTAACAGATATACGGTCACACTGTTTATTACTCAAAAAGAAAAACAGCTACTGGAGAATGTGACCTGTCTGAACCCTAGAATTAGGTAGATTGACCCACGAACTTAAGGCAGTAACAGAAACCCACAGATTCACTTGGGAGATCAGGCACCATTCCCAGTATGACTGAGAGAATACAGAACACCACTCTTTGCCAGCAGGCCAGCTCCCAAGAGGACGAGGTAGGAGTTGTCCCAATTTTACCAACCAGATAAGCCATCCCATCTGCCCTGGGAGGGGTGAGTGAAGGAGAGTTACATCATGAATATGTGTTAGTAGATCGTTCTTGACATGGAAGCAAACACCAGAAATGGGGGCGATACGCTTCTCTCTTCTGTTCAGCATTTACACTCAACAGATGCTTGTTCAGTTTATTTAAATTGATTCCCTAAATTATAATTGCTCATCAGTTCCTCTAAATCTCACTTTACTTATACTTTTTTTTTTTTTTTTTTGCGGTACGCGGGCCTCTCATTGTTGTGGCCTCTCCCGTTGTGGAGCACACGCTCCGGACGCGCAGGCTCGGTGGCCATGGCTCAACGGGCCCAGCCGCTCCGCGGCATGTGGGATCTTCCCGGACCGGGGCACGAACCCGTGTCCCCTGCATCGGCAGGCGGACTCTCAACCACTGCGCCACCAGGGAAGCCCTACTTATACTTTTGATATGTCATTTTTCACCTCCAGACTGCTATAAAAATTAGTTTCATACATGTCTATGTTCCTACTAAGTTGTAATTTCTTTGAGAGTCTGGGTCCTGCCTTATTTACCTTTGTTCCCAGTATACTAAAAGATAATTGGATTGAATTTTCATTTTATCAAAATCTAGTATTGGTTATAGGTCCGGAGGGGGGAATAAAGGTGAGGAGGAGGATATTAACCATCTCTCTCCTTTCTAGTTCATCTTCTACACTTTCACTCTCCTTATTAAAAATCTACCATGGCTTCTATTATCAATAAGATGAAATCTCAACTCTTTAGTATAATATACCAGTTGACCCAAATTCATCTCCCCCATCATTGCTCTCCAAGTAGCCAAACTACTAATTGTTTCTCAAAGATAACATGGTCTTTCATACTTACACGTGTTTGCTCATACTGTTCTCCAAGCTTGTCGTGTCCATTCTCTGGCTCATCTTCCCACTCGTCTTTCAAGGCTTATTTCAGATATCACCCCTCTGTGAAGACTTACACAACTCCCAAGACTCACCTCTCTCTGTGCTCCCCTGGCCACGTGTATCACATATTCTTGTCCATGTAACTGTCTCATTAAACTTAGAAGTCTTAGAAGGAAGGGCCTGTGTCTTAATTGATTTTTCTATCATCAGAGCCTACCATAGTACCTGTCACTCCAGTAAATATTTGTGGAATGAGTGGAAGGTTGAGTGGAGTGGAAGACTAATTTATATGTTGAACTAAGTGACATTTGTTTCTATATCCTCTTTAACTCCTGTGGGCTACAAATTGTAGTAGTTTTCTAAATTCTGATCTTTGATCCTATCTAGGCAAATTTTAAGACAGTTTATCATAATTCATTATGAGAAATGGGATTTTAGCCTTTATCTTTAGAGTTTAAACGGATTCAAGAAGTATTTGAAACAATAATTTACTCATTTATCGAATTTTAGACTATTTTAAACTTTAAAATAATGCATTCCTGACAGTTAAGTGTTTAAAAAGAAATTTATATGCATAAACTGCTGTTTTACTGGTGGATGCTTTGCAATTATAATTGAATCCACAGTTACATGAGGAATAGATTCCAGAATAGCATTATGTAATCTTAAGCTATTTGCCTTGATCATTTAATTATATGGAAAATTTGGGAAGTGGGCACCTGGAAACAAATTTGTATTTATTCCATAGACAACTGTTTATTGGTTGTCATTATGTATATGTGCACGGTGCTGATGGAAGACATCTTTTCCTTCCAGAAGTTTTTATCTTGGTCAGAAGAAAAGGCATGCACACACAACTTACCAGGAGAAAGGAACATTTCCTCAGCACCGGTTAAATTCACACACCGAAAAAATTCACTGTAGGCTTAGAACTACATTAAAGTCCCCAGTTCTGCACTTATTAGCAGTGCCTCTTTGGGCATGTTACTTAATTGCCCTGGATCTCTTGTAAATTGAAGGTAATGATGTTTCACTCATACAATGTTAGGAGGTTAATGGGATAAAGTACATTAAGTGTACATAGTAGAGGTTCATAAAGGATGGCTATTGTTATTACTTCATAAGTAAATTGAGACACAGAGTTTAAGTAATTTGCTGTAGGTCATAAAGGTGAATAGATTCAGGATTTAGATTTTGTCCTTCCACTCTCTTCTTTCTACTACACTACATACTTCCTTCACCTAGCCTTGGGTTCCTTGGCTCAAATTTTTATGTCCCAAAGAGCCTTACAGAAGTACATACCTAATAAGTATTGAGTAAAAAACACAACAACTGAATCGCAGTTTTTTTGGCAATAGAGTATCAAAATAATTGTTATAGGAACTATGTTTCTTTAGGAATTCAGAGAAAAAGGAGATGTCTGAGGGAATTCATATTTGAAACCTTTGGAACTTTGACAAAATTTTCCTCTCTTGAATCAGCTCCTTTTTTGATTTCTCTGAAACTGTTTTGGTATTTTTTCCCCAGAATCTCCTCCATTCATTCATGGCTCATCTTTCTCTTATCACAGTGTAAATGTTGCTTATCACACTGTAAATGGAACCTTTGGGTTCCATTTTCAGCCCTCTTTTCTTCTCCTTCACAGGCTCACCCATTCCAGTGGTGAACCTATACAGTGATACCTCCCAGACATCCTTGTGTAATTTCAGCTTGTCTGTCCTTTCTCTGATACTTTCACATGAATGTCCTAATGGTACTCAGACCCAGTTGTGTGTAAAACTGAATTATTTACTTCTCACCCTCCCCAGCCCCAACTCTGCTCCTCCTTTGAATTTACTCTTTTGGTCACTGGCATCAACAGCCAGTAAGTCACCCAGCCAGAGGCTTCAGGGTCATCTTTGGTTCTTGCTTGCTATATCCAGTCACTCTTCAATAGTCTACCTTTGTCTCTGAAATCTCTTCCTCTCTGTCTTCATTTCCAGTGCTCTAATTTAGACTCCTTTCCTTTGCTTGAACTATTAAAATGGTCTCCATTTTGGCCTTCCTGTTTCCAGCAGTTTTCCTTCTTGTTCTCTAATTTTTCCTCATAGTGTCAGCAGAGTTCTCTTTCTAAAACAGAGGTCCCCAACCTAAATATCTCTAGTATCTCAGTGTTGCCTAGGGAAGATAAAGTCCAAATTCTTTAGGTTGGCATTATAAGGAGGAAGTGATATTTATTGAGTACCTTCTTATGTGGGTTTGCTCACATAAGGACACAAATATTTGTTAAGTAAATAACTTCAGAAAACTCCAAGTTGAGAAAGACCAATATAAACATAGTGCTAGTATCATGGAGATCCCTGCAGCAATTGCCTTGAGTCCCTGAATAGTGTAGAAAATACTCAGAAGGATATAAACTCAAGCTGTGTAAGTAGATGTATGTGAGAGCTCATAAACTTCAAACATTTGGAACTGATACCCACCTTCTCTGAATTCGATTTCAGGTTCTGTTTTCCCTTAAACAATTTATTCATCCACCTGCAGCCAGTCTTTTCTAACAGTCGTAGCCATTCCTGCACTGACCATCTTTTTCTTAACCCACAGCTCAGGCAACTAATCTCTTAAGCACAGACTATCACAGCACCAGATTTATTTCCAGTGTACAGCACAATAGGTATCTCTTCACTCTTGCTGTCCTTTCAACATGACCAGTGCCTATCATCTTCCTCTTCCTACATCCATGGTTGTTTGCTCTGCCCTGCTCCCCATTTCCATTAATCTAATAAATGCAATGGAAATTCAGAGAAGGATAAGTCACTGAATGTGGAGGAGAAGGGTCTAGATTTAGGCCTGTAAGGTTTGTATTGGTAGAACTCAGATAAATCAGAGTGGGGCAATGCTTTAAGCCAGTGCATTGTTAAAATGCTTATGAATTGTCCAGGCAATAAGAAATGGGCCAGGTTAGCTGGAGTTCATTGAAAAGCAGTAGGCAGTAAAGTTAGAATGTTGTTTCCCAAAAGATGGATGATAAGGGCAAATGATTGTGAACCGTTCTCTCTAATCTTAATACAGTGTTCTCTCACCCATTAATACTTTATTTTCCACCTCACTTGAGGTCTGTCTAATCTCTGTCTCACTGTAAGAAAATGCCCCACACTTCCTAAGGTGAGAAAACTGTAAGTGGCAAGTTGTTGGCTGCCTACAGGCTTAAATACCCTACAGACAGGGCACCTGAGGACCAGAGAAAAAAGCATTCCAAGACATGGAAAAGGGATACAAAAGGAGAGTGAGTGTATTGGCTCTGTTCTCTCCCCTCCAAAAGACCAGATAGAGGTGTAACTCCCTAACACATCCTCCAGTTAAAAAAAATTTTTTTTACTTTAGTTAAGATGCTATTCTGACAAAATGTAAATACCTTCCTTTGGACAGAGATTCAACTTCTTATAAATTAACATAATTAAAGAAACTGAAAACCAGTTCAAATAAGTACAAAACACGAGTTTGGGTTTGGAAGATAAGAGGGAAAGCATGAAATATTTGATATACTGTATAGAGGAGAAACAGGGTGAGTGGAAACACTGATTACATTATGTAAAGTGGTTATGTATGATTCAGTGTAATAGCCTTTGAAACTATATAATGCATAACTGACTGTGTAATAAATCTGTGTTGTTTAATGTTTCCTTTTGTTTGCCAAATTCTTTTGAGGACTTATGCATTAAAATCTTATTTCTATTAAAAGCTAAGAGAATTTGATATTTCTCAAAGTATTGTAAAGGATTTTGAAGCTAACAAGAATGATGTTATTGCGGGACATTCGATTTTGAGCAACTGGTGCTATGTTTTGCCAAGGTAAGATTTCAATTTGTAATATCTAGGGTGGGTTCAAGATAGTAGTTGTCTCTTATTTTGCTTCAACATTGATATGTGCAAAAGTATAAACCATTTTTGTGAATTTTTGAAACTGAATTATCACTTTAAAAAGGTGTTGAAACAATATTGTCATACAGAAGCCATCAAATTACTAAAATAATTTTGTTATACATTTACTTTTTTTTTTTTGCTGAACATATATCCAACAAAGCACCTTTACTGAGAATACATAATATATTGAATATATAAAGTACTCTTACAATTCAACAATATACAATTCAATTAAAAAATAATTAAAGATTTAAACAAGTAATTCACAAAAAAGATATATGGGTGGCAAATAAGCACATTAAAAGATGCTCAACATCATTAGCAGTCATTAGGAAAATGCAAATCAAAACCACAATAAGATACTGCTACACACCTACTAGTATAGCCAAAACTAAAAAGCCTGATATAATATTGATGAGAATGTGGAGGAACTGGAAAACTTATATATGATTGGGAAGAATGTAAAATGGTACAACCACTTTGGAAAACAGTTTGGCAGTCTCTTTAAAAGTTAAACATATACCTACCATGCAGTTCAGCCATTCTACTCCTAGGGGTTTACCCAAGAGAAAGGAAAGCATATGTCCATACAAAGATTGACATGTATACACTGATGTGTATAAAATTGATGACTAATAAGAACCTGCTATATAAAAAAATTAATTAAAATTAAATTAAAATTTATCTAAAAAAAAAAGACACAAATGTTCACAGCAGCTTTATTTGTAATAGCCAAAAACTGGAAACAACCAAATGCCCATTAAAAAGTGAATAGGTAAACAAACTGTGGTATATCCACACAATGGAATATTATTTGGCAATAAAAAGGAATGAAATATTGATACCACAACAACATGACTGAAGAATGCAGACCAAAAAATAGTACATATTATATTATTCCATTTATATAAAAATCTAGAAAATGCCAACTAAGGAAGAATTAGAGGGAGGGATTACAAGGACAGTTTGAAGAGTGATGAGTATGTCTACTATTTTGATTGTGGTGATGGTTTCATGGTACATACATAGGTCAAAATGTACCAAGTCGTACAGTTTAAATATATGTAGTTTATTGAGAGTCAATCATACCTCAATAAAACTGTAACCAAAAAACTACCTTATTTCAACTCATTTTTTGTTTTTTTGAGATTATGAAATGTTCTAAAATTGACTGTGGTGGGAGTTCCCTTGTGGCCTAGTGGTTAGGATTCCAGGCTTTCACTGCTTCAGCCCAGATTCAATCCCTGTTGGGGGAACTGAGATTCTGCAAGCCACGTGGCATGGCCAAAAAAGTTTAAAATAAACAAAAATAAAATTGACTGTGGTGATGGTTGCACATATCTGCAAATATACTAAAAACCACTAAATTGTATACTTTAAATGGGTGAATTAATTGTATGGTATGTGAGTTACATCTCAATTAAACTGCTTAAAAAGATCTATCTATTGGGAATTCCCTGGTGGTCCAGTGGTTAGGACTCTGCGCTTCCACTGCAGGGGGCACGGGTTCGATCCCTGGTTGGGGAACTAAGATGCCACATGCCACTGGATGTGGCCAAAAAAATAAAAATATCTATCTACTTTTTTTTTTTAATTTACGTAAGAGTTTAACAAATTTTTTTTTACCTGGAGGAGATACTATAGGCAAGTACATGATTAAAAGTGGGAATGTATATATAGCCTAGAATCTGACAATAACAAGTAGAAACAAGAACTCAAACAGCTCCCCATTCTGGGTCATCAAACAGCTTGAAAAACCTCAAACTGCCATGAAGGGAGAGCATCATTTTACTGTGTATACATTAGTACCTGGGACTATACTGATAAGCCAAAAATGCTACTCTATTTGGTAAACTCTGCTAAACAGACCACATAAACACAGTACACTTTAGAGAGAGAATCTTAAAGTGCATGACTCTAAAGGCCTCTGATATACATTTACATTTTTATTAGACCTAGTATTAAAACAGTAAAATTTCTAGGTATCTCATTACAAAATTACAACTATTATAATATCAATAGAATATTATAAACTTGTACATATAATTAATGATTCATTATCATTTGATATGAGCTGTTTTAAGTTTGTACTGTCTTCAGGGGAAAAAATGACTTATTATTAACATAAATATGACTATTGGCATGAAATTTTAACCTGCTTAGGCAAAAGAACTTTCAAGCAGCATACACACAATGCCTTGGTCATTGAAGCCAAGAAGAGGTACGTAGGGAACAAGATTTGACTCTGATTCATTCAGCTCTTAACAGACTTTTCCCTAAAGTGTAACAATTACCAGGCATACCTCTGTGTGGCAACACTGTATTCATTAGTTTGTGTTTATAACTGGCTTATTGTTTGCATCAGTTCAACTTAGTTTTTTCTAACAATTCTAGTTGTTAAGAATTTAGTACAATGTTAATTTAGAAGTGGGAGCAGGGCTTCCCTGGTGGCGCAGTGGTTGAGAGTCCGCCTGCCGATGCAGGGGACACGGGTTCGTGCCCCGGTCTGGGAAGATCCCACATGCCGCGGAGCGGCTGGGCCCGTGAGCCATGGCCGCTGAGCCTGCGCGTCCGGAGCCTGTGCTCCGCAACGGGAGAGGCCACAACAGTGAGAGGCCCACATACCTCAAAAAAAAAAAAAAAAGAGAAGTGGGAACAAATGAGAGTAGCTTATTACTTATGTGTTGATAGTTGCTAAAATTTTTGAATGCTTTCCAGATCACATAGTTAAACTGTATCCAAGCATTGGCTCATAATACTTCACCACCTCTATCTTTTATAGTATGAAAATGGGACAAATAATAAGTATTCTTCACACCATACCCCCTGACTGTCCTTTTCACTCATATGAAGATTTCCAGATGCACTGGGATGACCTGGTAAGGAATAGAAACATATATTACATTAGTAGCTATTTGATTTTACTTCTTGTAATTTAACCTTAAGTTTAGCTTTCTCAGGAGAATTTCACCTTTGTTCTTAATTTTTAGTATAGCTATAAGCTTCCAGAAAATTGTGGAACTAAAATATACTGCAGCATCTACTTCAAAATGATAGGAAGAAGGATCTTCACGTATCCTTTATATATGCTCTCTGCCCACCTTATGATCCAGGCTTACTCCTGCCCTGATGTCATCATTTTCAACCTTCTCTAAGTTCAAATGAAGCTACTTTCCCTCTACTTCTTTTTATCTGAATAAGTGTTTTTCGTTTTCCTTAGAATTTTGCTATTTTTATTTGAGGATGAGCTTAATAAAAATATTTTTTCCCCTTAAACACTACTGCAACAATTTAGACAGCAGAAGAAACTTTAGAGTAGATAGGAAAGATGTTTACATGATTCCTAGTAGAAAGTAAGAAAATAATTGCAGGCTTCTCCTTAGCCAAGGGCTCCCTCCTGTGGCATGCTGGATATTACTGAAAGGGTAGAATTAAAAGAATTAGTCATTTAATGAAATTTTCTTTTTAAGGTATTTAATTTTACTGTCAAAGTTTAGGGGATTTGAGTTGCACTTAATGCACCCCTTTGATTCAAGAAAATATTTTTCTTAATGTTATTTTTAAAAATCAACATACAAAAAGCACACAGCGCTCAGGTGAAACTCTTCTATCTTAATTAGTACTTATTTCACCATTTCTGTCTCTTTATATTCTGACCAGGGGGAGTTTCCAAATGGAAGAGGGAGGAGCCTAATGTTCTCTTTCTGTATTCTGCATTTCCTAACCCAAATCATAATATACAGCTGAGGTTGACAGGTATCAATTTTTCCCCTTCATTAGGTGCTAAGACATTATTCCAAGTCTTCCGAATATTTTTCATCAGAAAAAGTAACTGCTTTTCTCAAAGAGCTGCTTTCAGAGTTTGAATACAATCTATACATGTTGTTTCTCTGTACTGAATTTTTACTGCTCTTGGAGATGCAGCCTGTTTATTGTTTACTATAAACACTTATTTTTATAATCTATAAAGGTCATAGTATCTTTTTTATAAATCATTTTTTTATAAATCTTAGTTTGCCAGTCTGTGTAGAAAGCCATATAGTAAGGGTACTGTGAGTCATCTTTATTGTGAGTGTTAAAGTTTAAGCAGTTAAGATTCCTGTGAGTAAATGTTCTCTATAGCTTTGGATAACATGGAATAAGCAATATATAAAATAGTTAGGATTTAGTTATGTGCCTTTTTAGCAGTTACTATTTTAAGACCGTTTTACTTCCATTAAAAAATGCTGTCTTCTATCTACAGAAAATGTCCCACTGTTCTTTAACAATGTTCAGATACCCTCTCAGTTGCATCAGAAGTCAGCCCATACAGTTCTTTCCAAGGGTAGATATGGAAAGTGTGTTGAAAAGTTTTCTTTCAGATTTAAAATCTAAACTGCCCCATGTATGTGGATTTCCCATAAAGATGACAACTAAACCGTGCTACTACACACAAGAACTAACTAAGCTGTATCTGCAGGTAAGAGATTCCATATCCTACCAAGTTCTCTAAGACATGCTGTGCACCTTTTGTCTTCAGTGATGGACTACCTACCCACTGTGCTATAAGTCTTTTCTCTCAGTTCAGTGTTTCCCTAATACTATTTGTCATTGTTGTACTTAACCATTTGTTATTGTCATTATTATTATTATTGTATTTAACTTGGTATTATGGTAGTAGTTGTTTACTGTTCTATTTCTTCTAATTTAACATGAGTTCCTAGAGGGCAAAGAGCATATTCATCTTCTTATTCCAAGTTCCTGGTACTTAATAGGTGTTCATTAAATATTTTTTCAAAGAATAAATGAATAAATGATCGTATAGGATAGTTTGGAAACATTTGCCTCATACAAATCCAAGTTTTCTTTGAAATTCTGCCACTTCATTTGAGTCTGATTGATTGAAAAAGCCTTTGAATAATTCCGTTTATAGAAATTGAATTAACTTGGTAGCATTTTCATTGTAAGATGATATGCTAAGTGAAATCTTATTTATGAAAAAAAAGAATAAGTAGCAATTAAGCAATATTGATGAAGAAAATATGATGGCCTATCTTCACACTCAATAGAATAAGATTTCTTTGTCAAAAGGAAACAAAAGGGAAGTTTTTGAAGAACAAGTGGAATTTAAATTTTTCAAAAATGATCTTTCTTTTAAATGACAAATATGTGTGTTTTCATCAAAAGGAAAGACGGAGGTTTGAATAATTTGAACAGTTCGAAATGTAATATGAATTATTTGAATATTTCTGTGTCTCCTGAGTCTCCTTTCTTGACTTATAATACTAGCGATTTAGGCTTTCATGTGGTGTTGACTTGCTATGGCTCAAACACTATGCCTCATGGCATTTTTTCAGCTTTTGCCGCCATACTACTTGTTTCATTCTCTTTATAATCCTCAAGTAAAATTCACCAGAGCCAGTATTTGATAGACCCCTTTTATCTTTTCTAGCCAGGTCACACCATCTGTCACTAGCCAGCCTGTGGATCTGGTATCCTTGGGTTAGGGGCTAACACCTCATATAAATGCTATAAAAACGTAATAGCCAAGATATCAGGTGCTATAAGGCAAGGCCATTTCCTTAGAAGGGAGTGTGCATGGACAAATACCAATTGACATCTTTATGATCTTTATGAATCTTAAAATTTTGCCCTGACATAACATTTTAAAAAGTTTAGTTGTTGGCCAAGTCCAAATCTGAGGAATTTAGAAGATATGTCATTACATCATGCATTTTTATTGAATATATTTTTTGAATACCTTATATTTCCAGCCTACATGTGTTTTGTAAGTGGTGAGTCCAGACAATATATTTGCAAAAATTTGCTTCTTAAATGAAAAATAACACTTATTTGGAAATTCTGTTCTTTATATTGCTTCTGACAATTGGTACATTGACAATAAGAATTTCTCCTCAGTTTTATTGAGTGCCTTCTTTGTGCCTTCTCACTTAATCATCAAAATAGACTCTTGGGGTAAAAAATTGTTTTCTCAGTTTTGCAGAAGAAGAAACTTGAAGCTCACAGCATTCAAGTAATTTAACCAAAGCCACACAGTTAAATACATTGCAAAATTAAAACTGAAACCCAAAGAATGGATTCTTAGTTCTAAAATTGGAAAAAGTTTAGATTTGTGGTTAAGAGCCAGGCTCTAGAGACAGGCTGCCTAGGTTTCAACTCCTTACTACTTGTATAATCTTGGGCAAGTTATTTAATCTCCCTGTGCCTCAGTTTCTCCAGTTGTAAAATGGGGCATAGTAGTAGTGGTAGTAATAGCACTTGTCACAAATTGGGCTCTCTAGGAGGCCTACTCTGAAGTGGAGTCCAGTGCGTGTGATGCTTACTGAGAAGTGCCCTTGGAATCAACACCTACAGACAGCAGGGAAGGAAGAAGAATGGGTAAAGGGAGAAGTCAAAAGCAAAGCAGGTGCCAGATAGCCATGGCCAACCTTCTGAGGAGCACAGTGGCTAAAACGGCCCATCACAGTGGTTCTGCATTGGCCAAAATAGCCAGGCCTTTATACCTCTTCCATCTGTCGTTGGATTTGGGCCACCGGGAGACAGGCAGGTTATAGGGTGAGATGGGTCTCCATAACTGAGGCAGTCTCTGCAGGGGCTGACTGCCAAAGGTGGTTTGCTGACAGTACCCCGGCAGCGGGGGAGCAGCCCTTTCTTGAAGGGGATCTGAGCAGCACATCACCATTTCCTTCCCAGTACTTCATAGGGTTTTTTGTGTTTTGTTTTTGGATTAGATAATCCTATTTGGAACAGTTCCTTGTACTTGAGCTCTCAGTAAATGTTAGTTCCTATTATTGCTACAACCTTTTTAGCTCTAAGATTCATGAAGTACTAAAAAGAATAAATTTAAAAAATGAAAAACAAATTGATCAAACTACTTGATAAAACTCAGCTGACTTAAAAAAGTAAATTAGTAGGAGTGCTTAGCCAAACTAGCTTTTTTTTTTTTAACTTACTGGAATTCTCCAAGATACATAAAAGAAATTACTATAGTATAACGAACTCTTGTATGCCTATCATCTGGCTCCTCCTTGACGGATTTTTGGGGTGGGGGTAAACTGTAGTATTTTAAAACAAATCCAAGATACGCTGTTATTTTAATCTGTAAAGACTTTAGTATGTGTCTTTTTCTGATAAGAGCTTTTTAAAAATATTATGTAACAATAATTCATTAATATCACCTAATACCAGTTCATACTGCAATTCCCTATTTATCTCAAAGATTTATTTTAGAGGTTTCGTTTAAGTCAGAATCCAAGCAAGGTCCACATAATTTGGTTGTTCTATCTCTTAGATCTCTTTTTTTTTTTTTTTTTTTTTTTTTTTTTTTTTTTGCGATACGCGGGCTTCTCACTTTTGTGGCCTCTCCCGTTGCGGAGCCCAGGCTCTGGATGCGCAGGCTCAGCGGCCATGGCTCACGGGCCCAGCCGCTCCGCGGCATGTGGGATCTTCCCAGAACGGGGCACGAACCCGTGTCCCCTGCATCGGCAGGCGGACTCTCAACCACTGCGCCACCAGGGAAGCCCTAGATCTCTTTTATTGAATAACATTCCAAACTCCCCTCCCTTTTATTTATGCCAGTTATTTGCTGGGAAAACTGGATCATTTACCTGGAAAATGTCCCGTATTTTGCATTTGAATGATGGCTTCCTTGTTGTGTCATGTCTTTTAAACTTAACACATTCTTCCAAGCCCCATATTTCCTACAAACCTGTACTTAAATCCTAAGCTTAACTGAATCCTGGTTGGACTTTAATCAAGAAACACTCAGGTGGTGCAAGACACAGAACCAAATTTTAATAGAAAAAAACACATTTGATCCATCATTTTGATCAGTCCTCAAGCTTCCTTTAACAATTTCCTTAATTCTAGGCCTCCATTAGATGTCCATTCATATCTAAATATAAGTTAAAGCTTTTGGTTTCCCTATAATTTTATGTTAATGTACAAAGTTATATAAATTGTATGTAAAGTTCTAGAAGTTAAAAGTCAACTAAGCCACACTGACCCCTGGCAGAATAATGGTAATCATGTGGTAAAGCATATGTTTTTTTGTTAGGTTATGACTTCACAAAACTTTGGTTTGTTGACAATTTAAGTATTTTAAGTTCTGTGAATTACTTATGATTTCATCTGCTGTTTACATTGGCCCTTTTTGTAGTCTTTTTTAAATTTTTGAACGTAAACCTAGAAGAGGTTTCCCCCTTTGGGCTGTTTACTATATTTTAGAAATTGAAAGAAGGAGTAAATAATACATTGACAGGCTAGGGAGCAAAACAAGCTCCTGGAAATTATTTCCACCAGATATATATTCCTGAGAGACAGATGAAGATGAAACTGGGTGTGAATATAAACGTTTCAGATACATATTCTAGATAAGTTTTATATCAAAATACAGGTAATCTATTCTTACATGAATCTGTGTAGAATGAGTTCTTCTTTTGGTATCTCAAGTAGTAGGTATATTGTTTAACAGTTACTACGGTTTATGAAAACCAAGGGTCTAAAAAATGTTCTTTGATTTTCTATAATTGATTTCAACTTAGTTCTTGACCTGTTTTTTCATCAAGTGGAAAAAATTCAATCTAGACATTTTAAGATGATTCAGCCGCTTATGACAAAACATCTTTTTGAGGTAGAATTTCATTCAAATTTAAGAATCATTCTCCCCGTGATAGCATCTACGTACAGGGGAAAGCCTATATAGGGTGAGGGCATTTGGTGTGTTTGCCTCAAATGGTCCACATCAGGAGAATGAATGCCCTAAGCTCTGTTTCCAGACACCTGCAAAGCTGGTGAGTGGACACTTGGGCTTCTGCTAACTCTGCAACTGAAAAACCAAAGGCATTCATAAGTAAACTTTTCAGCAGAAACTACAAAAGTATGGCTTTACCTCACTTCTTTCTTCCAAATATTGTATGAGTGCATCTGACTGGTTGATCCTAAATCACATCCTGAACCCTAGCTGCAAAGGAGAAAATGTTCATTTTAGATTTCCAGGCTCTAGAAGGAGGGTGGAATGGGTATTGAACATCAGTCCACCGTATCCGTCACATCCATCACACAGTCACAGCTGAGTAGTGGAGGGGAGAGGGCAGGCATTAACTTCTTGACTTGCAGTAGTCTGATGTTTCTGGTCTCATGTGGTATCTTGACAAAGATGGTGTACAAGGTGTTCTTCTAGCTCCTTTGTACAGATGGTCTTCAGAAGAACAGCTGTACCCGCTCTTGAATTTCTCTAGAGCTACATGTCAAACCCTGTTATGGGTAGAATTGTGCACCCCTCCCCCCCCCCAAAAAAAATTGACATGATGAAGTCCTAACCAGCAGGACCTCAGGATGTGGCCTTGTTTGAAATAGGGCTGTTACAGAAATGATTATATACTGGCATATGTGGGCCCCTAATCCAATGTGACTGGTGTTCTTATATAAAAGGGAAATTTGGACACAGACTCATTTGCAGGGAGAATGCCATGTGAATATGAAATGGCCATCTCCAGGTCGAGGGAAGAGGCCTAGAACACATCCTTTTCTCATGGCCCCAATTCTGCCAGCACCTTTATTTTGGACTTCTCACCTCCAGAACTTTGAGGCAATACATTTCTGTTGTTTAAGCCACCCAGTTTGTGGTGGCTTTGTTATAGCAGCCCTATCAAACAGTACAAACTCCTTGATGTGTGTGCTTTTTCACTCAGCCTAGCAATCTCCTGGCATTATAAACCATTCCTCAGTTAGCTTCTGCATCACTTCACTCAGCGTCATGAAAGCTGGCTAGGTCCTCTTCTGTGCCCTCTGCAAATTATGAGGAAGTAAAGAGGGGTGTCTTCTTGCCTTCCTGACATGGATAAGACTCCAGCTTGAGAAATCTACAGACAAAAGTGAATCCAGTCACCTACTTTGAGCATCACCCAAACCTTACCCAGGACTTTACTGGGGACTTCCCACTTCTCCCACGAATAGCCATGGTGGGAGAAGGAGCATTGTTCTCTGTGGTGACTTTGTGTTATGTCAACTTGAGTACGCTGTAGGTATGTGTCCTTGAATTCCTTCCTACATCGTTCTGGCTTAGGGTGGCACGTGATTGGGAAGGTGGAGGCGAAGCAAGAGCTACGTTCACACAGAGCAAGTCTGTGTGAGGCCAGGATTGCAACTCAGCCTCATCGGGATAAGCTGTGGCAGCTTGTTGATGTGGAGCAGAAGGTGGGCCATAGCTCCATCTGCCCAGACCACATCTCCTCCTTCAGCTCTCTGAATCCTGGGTCGGGCCTGTATGCATCTCCATTGCCAAGTGCACCAGCCCTTTTGTAGGTCACCTGTACTATGATGTCAGAGGCTTGAAGTTGGGAAGAGACCAACTGCTCTCTGACATTCTACTCCATTTTTCAAGGTGGCTACAAGGTCACCCAGCCACATGCCCTTCTGACCAGTGACAACTCTCCTATTGTAGTATGGGGTCTATGTTCCCTTCCTTTGGGTCTGGGCAGGCCTGTGATAGAAGTGATGCTACATGACTTCCAAGACTAGGTCATTAAAAGAAAAACAGTTTCTGCCTGTCTCTTGGGACACTTGCTATGCCACGTGTGAGGGATCCCAGTCTACATGAAGGGGCTACCTGTAGGTACTCCAAATGACAACCAGTGTCGATCATCACACATGTGAGTGAGGAAGTGATTCCAGCCCCAGAGTCATCTAACCACAACTGCCTGAGAGACTCTTAGCTAAACCATGTCAAATCCCAGAATCAAAAAATCAATAAAATTTTTTTTTAAAATCCCAGAATCATTAAAGATAAAACATAATTATTTTTGTTTAAAGCCACTAAGTTTTGGTATGATTTGCCTAATAAGTAACTGGATCACTCACTCACTTTTCCTCTGCCTGTTCACAACTCTTATCTCTTAAAATTCTGTCCTACTGTCCTCCCAACTATATTCAACAACTGAATCTCCAGTAAGGGAGAGAAAAAACAATTGTTCTGGTTTGAATATTGTTCCAGATAGTTTTTTTAAATTTTATTTCAAGGTGTGAATCTATGTGTTTTTTATGTCAGAGGGTGAGAAAAGAACTCTGTGTTCAGTGTTTCAGGTTATTGTCACATGTCTCTCTTTTACAGACACTAAGACTTAATAGGTATGTATTTTAAAAGGCTATAAGCCCTTCCCAGCAACAGATGAATAGATAAACAAAATGTGGTATATACATACAATGGAATATTATTCAGCCATAAAAATGAATGAAATTCTGACATGTGCTACAACATGGATGAACCTTGAAAAGCTAAATGAAATAAGCCAGACACAAAAAGACAAATACTGTGATTCCACTTACATGGAATACTTAGAGTGGGCAAATTCATAGAGACAGAAAGGAGAATGGTGGTGACCAGAGCTGTGAGAAGAAGGAAACGAGTTATTGCTTAAAGACTATGAAGTTCCTGTTTGGGATAAAGATAAAGTTTTGGAAATAGTGGTGATTACACAACAGAAGTACAGTGGGGAATGTACTTAATGCCACTGAACTGTATGCTTAACAATAGATTAAATGGTATATTTCATGCTTTATATTTTTCTACAACAATTTTTTAAGAAGACTGTGAACACTTGTTTCTCTTTGATGTATCTGACAAGTCAGTTTGACGAGTACTTGCTGAATTGCTTCCAGGTACCAGGCACTCTAGTAGGCAATAAGACTGCAAAATGATTAAGACACAGTCACTGCCCTATACTCAAAATCCTACTTGTTCTGAAAGGCGTAGTGTAGATGCAACCGCCTCCTCCATTAATTTAATTTCTGAGTAAGTGTTTTGTTAGTAACTGTGTGAAAGATTTAAGAATGTGAAGGATGTAAGAATAAGTAACTCATAGTTCCTGCCCTCAGAGAATCTAGTATCTACTTAGGGAGACTGAACATGCACACTAAAAGATAAGAGCATTACCTTGTCCTATTTTTTTGGTGACAAATAAATAGTAACTGATAGAAGATCCTTGGGAAGTTGAGAGGGAAAAATGGAGAGAAGAGGGAAAGACATTCTGAGGGAGACAGCAGAACAAGCACGTTTGGAGGACGATGGTAGCAGCTAAGGGTATAGTTTTTATAGTTGATTTATATACAATTTAGAATATAACTTCATCTTAAAATATTATCTTGAAAGGATGGTATCTAACGAAGGATACAAATCATAAGGCTCACTAAGGCTCATTGTTTTTTGTTTTTCTTTACCTGTTCTATGTATTGTCGTGTTACTTTTTATCCTTATTTTGATGATGTCTTATATCTTATCTCTTTTCCATTAAGGACATTATTACATTTTCTAAATTTCCTAATCTTTATCCTTTCAGGAAAACAAAGTCAAGGCGCCTAATCTAACCACTAAACAAAAGTTCAGGTCCTCTCTGGCTCAGGCCCCTTCCACAAGACCCGTCCAGGCTCAAAGTATTCCACTTCATTCAGTAGCCATGGACCACAAGGTGGAGCTTTCGGTCAGCCAGCCAAAGCCCTATGTGTCCTCAACTCTGCACCTCCAGCCAGAATCTGTTCAGAGCAGAAAGAAATCCCTGCCTGACAAGGCAGGACAAGTACATCTGGAAGTACCAAAGCTCAACAGAGGAAGTACTCAAGTTCAAGACACAGATTTTAGCTCCCAACATAATATTGCCCCTAAATTCATACCAGTTTTCAAAAATCGACAATTACAGATGAACAAAAATATCTTAGAACCTGACAACCTGAAAAGAAAACATGTTGTTACAGAATCCAAGTTGCTTTCACTTAAAACTAGTGTGATCCAGGATGATAAACTGAATTTAGATCCAGCTATTAAAAAAAGATCTAATCGCAGAATTCAGTTGAAGACTCCTAGATCTCTGCAAGAAAAAAACACTGAGTCCTTTGAAAATATGACAGAAAATCCCCCTTCTAGTGGAAAATTATCAGTCATGAGTTTAAGTGAAATTAAGCAACTATCTAATAGTTCAGTATTTCAGATGTCAAATAACAAGTTAGGTGTAATAAAAAGTGCTGTTGACTTCCAAGTGAATGAAAGAGAAAATTTGACAAGGAAATACATAACACAAATTTTAGGGAAAGGCCACGAGTCACTAAAAGTGAAAAGACCACCACACATTTTTGAATCAGACACAGAAACGGAAGATTCCCAACTGCTGCAGCAACAATCAGTTGATCAAACTAAAGAAGCTGATGTAAGTGACCGTGGATTAATAGTAAGCAGAACAGCCCACAAGTCTAAAAGGAGATTATGTCAGGACTCTTCAGAAACTTCAAAGAAGCCTCACTCCAATACTATACATTATGGACAATCCAGTTCTTCTAAGAACCAGGTAAAAAACCTAAAAACAATTTTAATCTGGGGATATTGACCATGTGATAGACCTTTAAAACCCCTAAATAAAGATTTAAATGATTTGCCCAAGATCATCTAGAAACATTAAGAAACAGAGTGTCTAACACAACTGCAAGTATATACAGTTAATTTATAACAAAATGTGATTCTTCATCTGGTTACAGATACATAACTTGGACAAATCAAAACGTAAGAAATCTCTCATCATTCCTAAAGCTTAGGACATGGATGTGAAAGAAGGAAATATCCACCAGGTAACTTAGGTGATATCTTCTGATTGATTGATTGATTATTATTTGGCTGCGTTGGGTCTTCGTTGCTGCATGCAGGCTTTCTCTAGTTGCGGTGAGCGGGGGCTACTTTTTGTTGCGGTGCGCGAGCTTCTCATTGCGGTGGCTTCTCTTATTGCGGAGCATGGGCTCTAGGTGAGCAGGCTTAAGTAGTTGTTGCGTGCGGGCTCCGTAGTTGTGGCTCGCGGGCTCTAGAGCGCAGGCTCAGTAGTTGTGGCTCGTGTGCTTAGTTGCTCCACCGCATGTGGGATCTTCCCAGACAAGGGATCAAACCCTTGTCCCCTGCATTGGCAGGTGTATTCTTAAACACTGCGCCACCAGGAAAGTCCCTGATTTATTTTTTATTAACACAATTGGAATTACCAAGTTTAGGGATCCCCGATCTCATGTACCAAAGGAGCTACTTTTAATTCCTTGAAGCCTTAAAATCAGCAAGGAAATAGTAAATGGTGGGGACACTACAGTCCTTGACTAAGGACTGTACACAGCAACTGTAATGTGTTGTAAAGGCCCCTGAAGAAGGATGAGGTAGAGAGAGGTCCCATCACTGGCTCCCACCCACTCTGTGCTGGGGTCTTTGCAGACTAAGAACAAGGCGTGGCGCAGACTGCCTAAAGATACAGGATTTCATAGCCATTAGAACACCTACCTTTTGGACTCTTACCCAAGTTGATTAACCTTAAATGTTTCAAAAGTTAATCATTAGTTCAAGTTTACTCCAAAAAATTTTGCAGTGCTCGCTGAAGTTAAACGTGAGATTTAGCTGATAAGGCTGAGTCCACAGCACTGAAATCACAAAACCATGCATCTGGAAATTGCATTTTATTCCATTCTGCCATCTGTTTAATCTAACAAACATATTACTAAAATACCCACAAATACTTTTTTGCATAGAACTGTTGGAATATTTTCAATTCAAATTTATTATGAACAAACTACAAAGCATTTTCTTATTTTGTTTTCCAAATGCTATTTCTTTCTATAATTAATAGAGTTTTCAGCCTGATTTGAATTACCAAAAGATACTTAAATATATTTTCATATATTTTATAATGTTAAGTTTCATGTAGTTTTTGATAGCTTACTATATGCAGTCAGTAGGTGGTTGAGGAAAAAATGTATTTGCTAGCTAGAAGTTTTTTGCCTTAAAGTTTTTTATTTTCATTTTTAAAAATAAATGAAATCTACTCTAGATTTCATATTGTTTTAGAAATATAGCACTTTCCCACTTCGAATTACTTAAGACCTAACACAGTTTTTAACAATTAAAACATCTGTCCATCAGCTAGAAAGAATAACATAATGAGAAAAATCATAGGATATCATAATGGAAAAGAAGTTCCCCAAAATATAAAATTAATATATACCCCTGTAAAGTTGTTAAGTAATAATAAACAGTTTCAAGAAAAAAGTAAAAAAACAAAAACAAAAACCACTTGCAATTCCTCTTTGCAGAGATAACCACTCTGAACAGTGGATGGACACACACACACTCCTGTGAACATGGAATCAGGCTCCATACGCTGCTGTGGAAACTCTTTTATCACTCAACAGGTTTCTTCATAGTTGGAT
Organism: Hyperoodon ampullatus; assembly: GCF_949752795.1. Lineage (NCBI taxonomy): Eukaryota > Metazoa > Chordata > Mammalia > Artiodactyla > Ziphiidae > Hyperoodon > Hyperoodon ampullatus. The sequence continues at coordinate 85,266,391 of NC_136926.1, forward strand.
AGTGTTCCATTGCAATGTGGATATCCTATATTTAACTGTCCCTACTGATTGACATTTAAGTTGTTCACAGCCTTTCACTATAACAGCATCATATAATTAGTCTAGTACAGATCTTTGCAAAATCTCAGTTATATAGTAGTTTTGTTAGTTGGAAATATCTTTATTTTGTCTTTTTTTTATTGAAAAGTATTTGAATTCATTATTTTTACTGTTGAAATTTTCAAACCACACAACATGCATAGTATAAAAAACCTCTCAGTACCTATCACCCTGCTTCAACAATTATTAATATTTTGCCACTCTGTTTCATCTATTTCTCACAGATACACTTTTTTTCCTATACTATTTTAAAGCAAATTCAATATGTCGTATAGTTTTACCCATAAATAATTTAGTGTATATCTCTTACAGATAAGGTATAGCATATTTTTAAAGAAAAAAAAAGAATGTGTATATATACATTAAATTTTGGGGGTCTACCATATCTTCATTGATTCACTAACTTTCATTTTAGTGTAAATATGCAAACTAACAGGAAGCCCTCAATAAAAATAAAATCTATTTCACAGAAGAACTAGAGCCTTCAATCATGTAATCAAAATATTGGAGGGAGATTTATTTGTTCTTCCTTGTTTATTAAGCATATGCTATGTGCCAGGTAGTAGGTTATACACTGGGTTACTGAAATAAGACTGCAATCGGCCATGTGGTCTATTCTCCAGCAAACCCATTCTGGGTGCCTGGCAAAGACATAGGGGTATAAATGTATTGAAACAAATGTCAACAATGATATTTGGTCCATATTACAAATAAATTATCTAATATATAAAAAGAGGGAAACAGAAATGGAGCTTCTCTCCTAACTAGTATTATTCTGGCTTTCAAACATTTTAGAAATTTAATTTGCAAAATGTGATATAATTGTTGTGGTAAGATATTTAAAGAAACCAAAATCCTCATTAATATTCCACTGAAATAATCCTTCATTAAAAAAGAGCCAGCAGAGAGTCAAGTATAAGTTTAACTTAGATTCTTTTAGTGTGACTTACTGCCTTTGCTACTTCACTAAACCACTGCAATTAAAGGCAAAAATGAATACAAACTTTACTTCAAAATTGTAATTATAATTCTTGTTCTTGAAATTGTGCCCTATTAACTTACTGTATACCTTTACTGAAAAAGTTTCTATTTTCCAGAATTATCTCTATTTTATAATTATTTTACCATTTTCATAGGGAAATACATCTGGTTTAAAGCCTATTTTGAGTGTGCCTTTCTCATTCTAAAACTAGTATGATAGATAACTAGTAGACTGCAGTAAAAAACAGTATGTCACTTTGTTTGTGAGGGCGTGGTGAAAACATTTGTTTATGAAGGTGCTGTTAATAAGGATATATATTTGGTCACTTGGTCAGTCGACCACAACCTGTACTCATTCTTGAAACCAGTCTTCCTCCTGCTCTGTGGAGCTTTAGGCTGCCTTCCTGCTACTGTCCAGTTATCATGTCTCAGGTAATAAAAACTTATTTTACTATTAGACTTAGCAAAATAATTTAAAAAGATAAATCCAGTGCTTAAGTAGTGTGTAGTATCTACCAATTCTTTATATAAGTAATCTTGATAGCCCCCCCCACTCCATTAGTGCCTAAAATTTAGAATTTATAGGAAAGCACTTCTTCAGATAAATATTAACTTATATGGCACAGCCTGCTTATGTTAGAATCAGTCTATTTTCTGGTATAAAGTCGGTTTATTTTTCATCTGACAATATTTATCCTAATGAAAATTTACCAAAAATATGTATACACATAGAACATATAAAGACATAGACATATATGTGTGTGTGTGTGTGTGTATATATATATATAATTTACTGTAAAGATAAATTGATTGATTGACTGATTATTTACTACTCCCTGTTCAGAGACGAGAGTCCAGACCAAACTGTTGTGCTCAAATTCACTGGAGAAATCAGTGAACATTTTGGTTCATTTTAAAGAAGATTTTGGTTCCTTGTTTTAATTTATATGCATTGTGGAATACCCCTTACCCTGCCCCCAAACCATTCTTCACGTTCCAATTATATGTCAGTTTTAGAACCATTACAATTTTAAAACCATAAACAAATGATTTTGTTTGCCTATGTATAGATCAGCCATGGCATTTAAAAACCGAGTATGCTGAAATTAATGCTAAAAATCACCTTCATAGAAATGTAAAAAAGCTTTTTTTGTACCTTTCATATTTTAAGTTTCACAGTATTTGTTGCTTACTATGTTACTATTTATTTTTATTTTATTAGATATTACTATATTATACATTATATTATTTATATTTTATTTGTTTCTTACATAGCAAATAAGTAAAAAAAACGGGTAGGTCAATGATTAGCTTTTATCTGACTAACCAGTTCACTAACCAGTTCTTGCTCTCTTTTTCAAATTGCTCATCATCTGCTGTTATGCTGGAATTGACAATATATTGGGTATTTATTGATACTTAAGAATGGTCAGTATTGATAAATGCTTAAAGATGTCATGGTCATTACCTATTGATGCTTAAAATATTTATGCTGTATCCTACATAGTGTCATAGTGTCTTATTTTTAATTAAAAAAACTATTTCAAATAGATGTATTTTTCTATGTCAGAGTGATTCTATAGGAATGGAAAGGCTTAGATAAATTACAAATTCTTTTACCTCTGTGGTTCCATTTCTTCACATGCATTTGCTGCTGGACCCACGTAAACTATTTTAGGTTCTCACCACTTTACAGAACCTTTATTCTCAAAGTCTTTCATTCTTTCATACAACAGACATTTATTTAGTATTTGGCATGTGCCAAGAGCTATTGTAGATGCTTGGGATATATCAGCGAACACTGGCAGGGAGAGACAGACAATAAACATAACAAATAAATAAATTATATAATGTATTAGAAAGTGACAAGTATAGGAAAAAAGAAAAATAGAGCAAAGTAAGAGACATGGTTTAGGTAGCCTTCCTTGAGCAAAGACATGCAGGAGGAGAGGGAGTTAGCCACATGGATATCTGAAGGATGAGCTCTCCAGGTGTAAGGAACAGGCTGTATGTTCAGGGAGACATCAGGGAGCCCAGAGTGGCTAGAGTTAAATGGGCCAGAGAGGAGAAGCCAGGAGATATGACCTGATCAAGAACACATGCTTTTACCCTGAGTGAAATGGAGTTGGGACCAGAGGGGTGACACACCTGGCTTAGATTTCAGCAGCATCATTCTGACTGCTGTGTTTAGACTAGACTGGGGTAGAGGAGAGTTCAGGAGAAGAAACAGGGAGACCCGCTGAGAGGCTGTTGCAGGAATCCAGGCAAAGATGAAAGTGGCTGGTAGCAGAGGAGGAGATGAGAAGTGGCTGACTCTGGATACGTTGTGAAGGCTAAGGTCCACAGGATTAGGGATGTGAGGGAAAGAGGTGCTGAGGAGGGCTCCAGGGCTTTTGGCTTGGTCACTTGGGAGGATGGAACTGTTATCAACTGAGATGAAAAGGAGCAGGCTTTGGAGTACGAGGAGGACTGGGCATTGACCATTTCATAGCATGGAGGTCGTTGATGACTCTGACAAGCAATTTCTGTGTCATGATGGAGGTGAAAGCCTGACTGGGTGAGTTTAAGAGAGAAGGGGGGCACAGGGGGGAATGGGAAATCACGAGTGTAGACTGCTCACTTGAGAATAGTCACCGGTGGACTTTTCTAACTCATTTTCATTTACTCCTTAACAATATTATCCTGTGATTACGCCTTTCTTGAAACACTGTTCTCCCATGGCCTCTGTCATCTTAACATCTCTGGACACAATTTTTCTGTTTCCTTTACTCACTGGCATTAAATACCTCAAAGACCTTGAAGGATAAGCAGTGGTTATGCCTGACACATTTGGGACACGGGAGGAACAGTAAGAAGGACATTCCAAAGAGAAGAACTAAAACGAACAAAGGCCCGATGAGGTTACATGCGTTTAAGGAACAGTGAACACTGACTCTGGTGTGGTCAGCATGTGCTTCATACAGGGACCAGAATGAGTGTAGACTGGGCCACGGTGGTCAAGGAGAGTTCTAGGCATGTAGAAATCATCTGGAGACTATTCCAGAAACCTACTCCAAGGAGCAGAGAATGGAGAATAAGACAGTACTAACAGACGTAGAAGTGGCTGGTCAGTGAAACTGGCTGTGGATGGCACATGCTGGAGAGGTAGGCTCAGAGATGAAGCTGGATTTTCAAACTTGACCAGTGCAAGAAGAGCATTCCCCTTTAAAAATGCAGAAATGAAGGAGTGGTAGGGAAGATGTAACAGGAAGATGACTGATTCCGTCCATCATAAACTGGGTTGGACTGAATCAGTAGACAACTAGATTAAAATTCAGGACATGGTATCGTTTGGGGAGTTGTCCACATAGAAACGTTAGTTGAAGGCATGTGTGAGTGTGTGTAAGCAGCAAAGAGAAGAACACAAATGACAGTTGTGAGGACAGGATATCGACGCATAAGGAATGGGGGAGAGGGCGAAGGTGCAGAGAAAAGCAGTCAGGATAAGGTCAGAAAGCAGAGGTGTGGAGTCCCAGAGCCAAGGAAAAGGAGGGTATGTGGTGGCAACATTGGTGTCAGTAAAAGCCCAGGAGAAGGAGGCCTGAGAGGCAGAAGGCTTCGGTCTCAGAGGTCCCTAGTGGCTGCTGTGGTTCAAAGGTGAAGCACAGAGGATGGTCAGGTGTGCAGGAAGCAAGTGCCGGAGTTTTCTGTGAGAAGTTCGGCTGTGAAGGGAGGACGGTCATTGGAAGAGATGGCAAGATCGAAGGAACATGTGTGATCTGAAACAAAAGTGCAAACACTTCAGAATAACCAGAAAAAAAGGAAACGCTGAGAATATAACAAATTAATAGGATTTTTCAATTTAAGCTTTTCATCTATGATCTGTAAAATTTCTGAAAACCGCTACCACTAAATATTAACAGAAACACTCATAAACAGTTGATCATCGTAGTTTATCAGCTTGTGTTTTTAAGAATGCTCATGATTGATTTTTTAAATATTACTTGTATCTTGCATATGTTTTCTGCCAGTGAAACTTTTCCTAGTTTCTACAAAAAATAAAATGCATTAATGTTTTATTGTATTCCACAGAGATCATCCTTGCTACTTTATATTATTAAATTTCTGAATTTAAATATTCAACGATGTTTTACTGTTAACATTCAAAGATGAAAGATATTATATATAGTATGCAAGTAATATTTTAATATTTTGTTCCCCTAGCTTTTTTCCAGAGGATCAATAGGAATTATTTACATTTGGTAGCCTACATTCCTGTATAAAAAAGCAGAAATCTGCAGTCATATTCAAGGAGAAATCTGGCAAAACATAAATGGCTCCATGGTTTATTATATATCTGCTTATCTCATCATTAAAATAGTTTTGGAATAGAATATTTAAATCTCTGAAGAACAGGAGTTAAGCTGCTTTAAAATAAAATCCTGGGTCTGCATGTAAAGGGAACATATGTCAGTATAATCATTTAGCTAAGATGAATGACATAATGGAATTTTATAAACATGCTGTTTCAACCATTATAAGGTTTTATTGCTAAGAGTAAAAATTTTATATAAATTGTCTTTTTCAAATTCATTTCTAGCTCTCCTACTTACCAATACTGCCATACTGAAAAAAAGAAATAAATATCGAACTTTTATGAAGCAATGACAGCCTCACTACCCTCATTTCCCTTTGGTTCTCAACTTGGTAAATGCTTGTTTTAGTCTGAATCAGAATTTGAAAACTAGCTTTCTTTCTGGAGTTCCTGTTTTTGATAATGGCAAGCTAGGTTATTCAAACTAACCCTCTCATGGAAAGCAACTAATAATGCTGGATGAATTTTTTAAAGTTCATGAAAACATCCAAGAACCAAAATGACATAAGGAATTACAGTCTAAACACTAAGAAAAAACCAGAAAGGTAAACAGAGAATTCAAAAGTACTTTTGCTTATAAGATATATGATAGGTTTCCCTGGTGGCGCGGTGGTTGAGGGTCTGCCTGCCGATGCAGGGGACGCGGGTTCGAGCCCTGGTCTGAGAACATCCCACATGCCGCGGAGCAACTAAGCCCGTGCGCCACAACTGCTGAGCCTGCACTCTAGAGCCCGTGAGCCACAACTACTGAGCCCATGCACCACAACTACTGGGCCCGCATACCACAACTACTGAAGCCCGTGTGCCTAGAGCCCATGCTCCTCAACAAGAGAAGCCACCGCAATGAGAAGCCTGCGCACCGCAACGAAGAGTAGTCCCCGCTCGTCGAAACTAGAGAAAGCCTGCACGCAGCAACGAAGACCCAACGCAGCCAAAAATAAGTAAATAAATGTTTAAAAAATGCATTTCTCAGCACCTCTCCCATGAGAAGGTAGCTCTTCTCCAGAAAAGTTAAACTGGGTAATTTCCACAAAGTATTGTACAGGTGAGGGAGTTTAGAACTCTCCAGATTTACAGTCCAGGTTCACCTCCTTGTGTAAAATTTAGGGGGGCACTTCCTCAGCACAAAGCTGGGTATAAACCCAGAATCAAGGGGTCACCCTCTGCAACTCTCCACCCCATTAGCAATAGAAGAAGGAAACCCCTCACCCTGGTAGACTTTTGTACACAGAATGCACAGATCACTTGTATTATTTTTCTCTGACATATGGTAAATCCTAACTTCCTCATACTTTTTCATGTCATTCTATAACATTAAAATAATTTAGAGGGCCATAGTCTTTCAAATGCCACCAGTGTCCTTGCAGGAGCTGTGGCTCTCTCTCTTCGGCTGTACAATCAAAATAGCTGTGGGTCTGAGGGTACCCTGGTGGTCCCAGAAGGAGCACAGCATAAGTGTGTTTCTCAATGTCCCTTATTTTAAAAGGGGGAGGTAATGCCTAACATAAAAGGAATGCATTGCTAATTGTGGAATTCCATGTATCTGCAGGGCTTGGGGAGGCTGGAAGAGGGATCCTGTCCTTGAACATCTCAACTCAGACAGTGCAAGCTGGCCCTGAAGATGACAACGGCTCCTACAGACTAGACTCCTTGACCGTACTAGAGGAGGATGGTTCTCAAACGTGTCAGTCTGGGCTGGGACCCGCATTTCTTACACGTTCCCAGGTGATGCTGCTCTGAGAACCACTGGGCTGCAAGCACCTTTCTCAGGTAATCTCATGTGCTTGTAAAAGCATATAAACCTGCCTTCTCTTTACTCACTGTGTTGACAAGCATCGGATTTGAACCATGGTGTGTGCTGCAATGCCCATCTGCAATATTGTGATTTACAGCAAAAATGTATATTTGGCCATTCGGATGAGAAACAGTATGAGAAATATATATTTGGTCATTAATCCACAGTTCCTGGCTCATAGGTCCCTAAACCCTTGGAATTCCCTGAGCGATAAGGGCAGTGAGATAATATTCGGTCTCTCGTCCTCAGTTCCTGAAAACACTTCAGGGAAGGTGACTTCTGGATCCCACGCAAGCGTGGGGGCTGGTTGCCATGTGAACCGTGTGATTAGAGAACGGAACTTTCAGTCCCACCCCCTGATTTCCTGGGAGGGGAGGGGGCTGGAGGTCGACTCAATCACCAGTGGCCAATGATGTAACCAGTCGTGCCTATGTAGTTAACCCAAGAGCACCAGGTTGGAGAACACGTCGTGATCTGGGGAGAGTGGCGCCTGGAGTGGGCATGGGAGCTCCACAACCCCTCCCAGTACCTTCCCCAGTGTATCTTTTCATTGGCGGTTGATTCCTATCCTTTAATATCCTTTTGTAATAAATCGATCTAGTGAAAAAACAGTTTTCCCGAGTTCTGTGAGCCATTCTAGCAAGTTAATTGAAACTGAGGAGGGGCTTGTGGGGACCTCTGATTTATGGCCAGTTGGTCAGAAGCACAGGTAACAACCTGGACTTGGGATTGGCGTCTGAAGTGGAGGGCGGCCTTATGGATCAGACCTTAGCCTGTGGAATGTGATTCTCTCTCCTGGTGGATGGCATCAGAATTGAGTTGAAGTCGTCAGCTGGAGTCCAAGAATTGCATGTTGGTGTGAGGGAGCCTCCACACGTGTGCTGGAATTGGGTCTGGGAACCCAAAAGGCACCCCACCCCCATATTTTCTGTATTTAAAGTGATGTAGGCCAAATAATTTAAGGGGGAAAAAGCTTTTAAGGTGAAAAAGAGAGACTATGAACTGCTTTGGGTTTTGTCTTTAAAGAAAATTCCTGGGCTCTGGAACTGTCACCTTTAAGCTGGAATCATATCCATCTATTCCTGTTGAGAATCTCGAGCTCCCTAAGCAGTGTGTTCTTTTTCTGCTTCCTAATCTTAAAATTCACACTTCCGGGCTTCCCTGGTGGCGCAGTGGTTGAGAGTCCGCCTGCCGATGCAGGGGACACGGGTTCGTGCCCCGGTCTGGGAGGCTCTCACATGCCGCGGAGCAGCTGGGCCCGTGAGCCATGGCTGCTGGGCCCGCACGTCTGGAGCCTGTGCTCTGCAACGGGAGAGGTCACAACAGTGAGAGGCCCGCGTACCGCAAAAAAAAAAAAAAAAAAAAAAAAATTCATACTTCCTAGACAACTGCTGAGTTTATCTTGTCTTTCCAGCCACTGAATTATATAAGGGCTGTTATTGATTTTTTTTTAAAGGAAGAGCAGAGAAATATTAAAGAGCCCCATCTAATAGAGGAAAAAGACAGCAGATACAGAAATGATTTGAAGTTCTAGCACATTTCTGTGCTTTAAAAAAGCCAGTTCCAGGCTGGCCCATTTGCCACACAGTGACCCCCCGACTCTACCCACAGCTGCGTTTGGGGAACAGAGTCAGAAGAAACATCGTCCCTCAGTTAGTGGTCCTTCTCCTCCCTTTCCGCTGGTAAGTTCTGTAAGTTCCTCATGCAATCAAAAAACGTGAAAATGAGGTGGAAGTTGATAATAGAGAAATGAAGATAAAAAACAAAGAAGGCGGAGGGAGGGCCATGGGCCCTCCGAAGACAGCGCAGCCATCATTCTGTGGAGGAAAATCAATGTTCAAGAGAAGCCATTTATCAGACTCAGTCATTTTACACTTACCAGCCATCCAGCCATTGGAGGTAGTGCTGCCTGTGTTGGACTTGGGTGTGAGAAGGGTGGAAACTAGAAGGACCAACACAGGCCTTACCTTCAGGGTCTCACAGTACACGGGGAGGGGCCAGAATGATGGCCCCACTAACACGCACCGACCTAATTCCCAGAAGCTCTTGAGTATGTCACCTTATGCGGCATAAAGTACTTTGCAGACGTGACTATCTTGGAATATTCGTGTGGGTCCATTGTAAGCACAAGGGCCCTTCTAAGGGAAAGAGGGAGGCAGGGGAGTCAGAGAAGGAGATGTGAGGATGGAGCAGAGGTGAGAGAGAGAGAGATTTGAAGATGGCATGTTTCTGGCTTTGAAGATGAGGAGGGAGCTGTGAGCCAAGGAATGAGGTGACCTCCAGAGGCTGGAAAGAGCAGGATCCCCAGAGCCTCTAAAAGGAACATGATCCCGTCGACACCTTGATTTAGCCCATAGGACCCATTTCATACTTCTCCAGAACCCTAAGATAATTAATATGTGTTGTTTCACAGGTAAAGTTGGTGGTAATTTGCTGCAGCGGCAATAGGAAACTGATACAGAGGGACAGGGGATTAGAAAACGTCAAGCAGCCTGAGGCCCACACTCCCAGCCCCGATTGGGGCACCAGCCTGAGTCCTGCACCCCCAGCCCTGATCAGGGCCTGGGCACGATAATCTGTTCCCACCTGGGGACTGGGGGAGTGGACACTGACCTGGGTTTCCATTTGTAGTGGAAGCAGCCCTGCCCAAGGGTTTTCTTCACCCACAAAACATGTAGTTGGCCCCTTTACCTCCATTGTTGCCCAAAAATCTTTAGAGACTTAAAAGGCCTTATGCTAATCTGGGTAGATTAGAAATTGTGGAAATTCCAATGCAGTATTTTTCAGACCTTTCCCTACCACCCTATGGAAATGGAGTCTGAGAAACAGTTCCTCCAGGGGAGAACCCACTTAGACTTCTCCATCAGCCCAGGAAAACAGACTGCACAGCACCCATGAGGAGGGAACTGGCTTAGGGACAGAAAGGTTTATTAACAAGGGACACTCTCCAATAGTACTATGAATACTACATGTGGACGAGCCCTATATTAAGCATTCGGGATAGAAGAAATTGATTTAAAGCCATTCACTGAATGAGCCAAAAATAATTGCCCAAGAGGCTTGGGATAAAAGCCAAGAAAAGCACAGAGCAAAGTCCACAGAAACACATGAAGCCCGGACATACATTTGCTTCAAAATTTGTAGCTTACCAAACAATTGAAGTTGGTCCTCCCTGTCCTGCTCCCTATTTAGAAGGAGCCCAAAAGGAGGAAAATACATGGCCCCCCAAGTGCAGGTCAGGAGGAGTGAAGAACTCCCAGTGGCTCTGAGCATAACCTTGGTTCAGCCGGTTTCTCTATGTGGCAAAGAGATCAGACTTATTTGCTTTGGAGGCTGCAATAGGAAGTGTGGCGACAAGAAAGTGGACCAGGTGTTGCTGAATTCTACCCATCATTCGTTCCCCGAGCTGCCAAACACCGTGCTGGCCAATGGGGACACACAGATGCAGGTGGCAGTTCTGTGCATTCCACACCCTACCATGTGATATAGGGGGTGGGAGTGGAGTGGCTGGAAAGGTGTAAGCCATGAATTATGATCTAAAATGTGGAAGAATGACATGCAGCCCCAGAGGAACATACCTGGTGAGCAATTGGTGGTCTTGTCTTGCTCAGCAGACAGCCGGGCCAGAGTGTGCAGGTTGACAAAACTTTGAGGCAGAGTGGGAGAAAAGAATGGTTGGCTAAGCTTAAGAGGAGATATGAGGGAGATAAGAGGAGATAAAGGATGGGAGAGAAAAACTAGGAATGAAACAGCTGCTGTAGGGAAAAAGAATCTTGGAGAAAGAATTTTGTTTTTAATTTATTTATTTATTTATTTATTTTTGGCTGTGTTGGGTCTTCGTTGCTGCGCGTGGGCTTTCTCTAGTTGTGGCGAGCGGGGGCTACTCTTTGTTGTAGTGAGTGGTCTTCTCATTGTGGTGGCTTGTTGCAGAGAACAGGCTCTAGGCGCGTGGGGTTCAGTAGTTGTGGCACGTGGGCTCAGTAGTTGTGGCTCACGGCCTCTAGAGCGCAAGCTTAGTAGTTGTGGCGCATGGGCTTAGTTGCTCCGCGGCACGTGGGATCTTCCCGGGCCAGGGCTCGAACCCGTGTCCCCTGCATTGGCAGGTGGATTCCTAACCACTGCGTCACCAGGGAAGTCCCGAGAAAGAACGTTTTAAAGAGGATTTTAGGAATTCATATGATTTGCGATATAATATCCCTCTCCAGCATAAGTAAAATCAACATTACTCATCTATGCTGCTGGAGTTTGTGAGGGAATTTTGGGGTGCAAAGATATGCAAGTGTATCACTTAACATTAAATTTAGGCTGCATATAACAGAAAAATCCAAGACCTTTCTAACTTGGGATCAAATGTCATCTGCAAGCTCCTGCTCAGAGCCCAGCACTATCCATGCAAAGCCCAGGCCCCTGACAAGACCACATGCAGGTGCTCAGGGCTACACTCATACCAGGGCCTGACTGATGAGGGAAGGCGCCGTCTTGGAAGTGGGCCTTCCTGCCTGTTCCTGCTGTTTTGAGTTTGGCTTTCTAAACTCTAACCCACAGAATCTGTGAGCATAAAAAAAGTTTGGTTTTTATACTACCACAGCAGTAGCAACCATGAGGGAAAATAAACATATTTACAGTATGTCTTTGAATATATGTAGATCTTTGAATACATGTAGATCCTTGTAGGTCTTTGCACTTACTTAAGTCTCATTTATGTCCCTTCTTAAAATTATGTCTTTTCTTCATAAAGGGTGTACACATCTTTTATTAGATTTATCACTAAAGACTTTTGTTGTTGCTTTTGCTATTATAAATAACATCTCTACCAAGTACATTTTCTAACCATTGTTTGCTTCTAGCAAAAAGACTAAATTTCATATTAATTATATTTAACTCTCAATTGATTGATATGTTTTATTCTTTAATTAATTTGAGTTTTCTAAATAATAAATTCTTTCCAGTTTTTTACATATGCAATCATGCAATCTAAAAATACTGACATTTTTATTTCTTTCTTCTAGTTTTTATAACTTTTATTCCTTTTCCTTGTAATGTTGCATAGGCTCACGCCTGCATTTAGTACAGTGGATTTATTTCTGCCATGTCATTTTGTTTTCTGTCTGCCTTCCTTTTTATTTGGCTCCTTACTTCACCATTTCTATTGGATTTATCAAATTTTCTTTAGTTCCCCTCCTTTTTTCTCCCGATCGGGCAGTTACAGTTTGTATTTCTAATCTCTTTTAACATGCATTCTTAAAACGCAGTTTCTTTTGAACGATCTAAATGTTAACCCCCGATCTATATGCCCCTCTGGGCAGGCTCAACACCCTGGAATAGTCTTCCTGGCTCACTCTGAATCAAACTGCTCTGAAGGACAAGCCATCAGGAATAGCTTCAGCCTTTTCCAGTCTAGGAGATTCTGGTTTCTGGAGCTCTTTTCAAGCAGTAATGCTAGGGAAGACAAGACGATGGGGTAGATGTTGTATATTGATTTATTATCTAATGCTGATTCCACTCAAATCATTGATCAGCAGTACCTGGCGATTGCCTCTCCCTTTCCTACTTAATGGTCACAATATTTTCAGAAAAGTGGTTAGCAGAGATTGACCTCTGACGAGTTGCCACTAGACTCCCAGTTTCAAATGGCTTCTACCTAAAAGTCCATGATATATCCCCCAGTCTTTCACTAAAATACTGGGGAGTGTAAACATCAAGGTTGCCATTCTCCTTAGCTAAACTAAACAAACACAACTCACATTTTCCTAGAGTTGCATCCAGGTGGTCAGAATCCATTTCAATATTTATTATCGAAACAGGAGACTGGAATTCCAATTTAATAATAGGACGAAAGCTTGACTTTTCTCCCCTCAAGGTCTGGCTGACTTGAAGTTCCTAATTTAACTCCTTTAAATCTTAGTAGCTAAGCTAAATGCCTTTCTCTCCCTTTGCACAGTAGGTTTCTCCATCAATTAAATCTTCTGCAATTAATTCTTCCCACTCAGACTTAAATTTAGTTAAAATTTCTATCATTTTCTGGAGCAAAACCACTCCCTCAGAATGTCTTCATTCCCAAGTCCTTTCCTTTTCCACATTATTTTTTGTCAGTTATTTTAGTTCCACCTTGTTTTTAAGTTTCTCAAAATTCATCATTTTTAACAAACTGGGTCTTGCATTGCCCACTGTATTTTAGGGGTTCCACTTTCTTCTCATTACCCCTTAGTAATTCTCTCAGAGAGGGTTTGGCCTGGCAAATGTCTTAGACTGAAAATGTTATTTTACCCTCATTCTTGAATGATAAGTTAGCTGAATATAGAATTCTAGGCTGACAGTTATTTTCTCTCAACATTATTTACTGGCATTTATAATTACTGATTAAAAGTCTGTTTTTAGTCCAGTTGTCATTCCTTTGTAAGGGATGTGTGATTTTTCTCTGAAGGTTGTTTATCTTTAATATACCATAGTTTGTTTATGATGCATCTAATGTGGAGTTGCTTTTATTTTTCCTGTTCAGGACATTGTGTGCTTCTTCAACTTAAAGACTTGGGTCTTAAATTCTAAAAATCCTCAGTCTTTATTTCTTCAAATAGTTTATCTTCCCTGTTCTCTGCATTTCTTTCTTCTGAAGGAAACCTTGTGGGATCCTTCCTTTCTGAGCCAGTTGACATATTCTGTAGATATGTTGAAAGTTTTCATTCTGTCTTCCATGTTGCTTAACGTCCCATATCTTTGTTCTCTTTAACTCTCTGTGCTGATCTATTTTCCAATTCATTAATGATCTCTTCAGTGACATCTACCTTGTTATGTTGCCCACTATTGAGTTTTCATTATAATAACTATTTCTTATTCCTAGAGTTTCTACTCATTCCTTTCTAAATCTTCCTGCACTTGTTTCATTGCCTCCCCTCCCTTTTGAGATTTCAAGCATATTTATGGTGATGTCTCTTCCAGATTGCTCTGTCATTGGTGCTTCCTGGGAGGTTCTTTATCCCAGTTGCTACATCTGATTACTCTCAAGTGGTAGTTTGTTTCTTCACATCATGTGTACTGTTTGGCTGTGAAATCAGCTTCAGTATGAGCTGTCTCCACATGCAGCCCTGCATCTGCCCTGGGACGTGGGAACCTCCCTTGGGACTCCCTGGATGTCATCGTTTCTGGACCAGATTCACATGTTAATTTCTCAGCTGAGGGTTTCTGCACCTCATAGGTGGTGTGATTCAGACCCTACACCTGCAAGTAGCCCAGAACTCTGCTGACTCTTTTTACACACATGACCCAGAGTGAGTGGTGTGTTTCTGAGCCATGTCCTCAGTCAGATGAACAGAAGTTTCTTACCCCTGCTCACCCCCAACCTTCAGGGTGATTAGCTCCCTACTGTAGGGTCCTTCCCTGGCTCCCCAGTGAACGTCAAACCCCAGCTCTGTGCCGAGAGTGGAAGAAGGGCACCTGTGTCTCCTCTCCTTCCTTCTTGCAGGTGGAAGCAGAGGTCCGAGAGCCTCACAGTCCACTAAGTTTCCATCTTGGTTCTCAGCTATGGCTTTGAGTTCCCTTCTTTCTGGCACTGGGGAATTTTCAGCCTGGATCTGAGTTTGCAAATGTGTTGTTGTTTTATCAAGCATTTTTGTGTGTTTTTGGAGTGGGGCCATCATGGAGGGGGCGTGTGTCTCCCATATCAGCTCCATCCACCATGTGTGTGTTGACCAGAAGTCTGAGATCAGGGGGCAGAATTGGAATTTTCAGTTAATAAAATAACCAAGTCCAGCTTGATACGAAAATCCAAGGATGCTGTCCTAGTGCCAGCAGTTCACTCTTTAAGCCTGAAAACTGCTCTGCTGCCCTGGGCCGTGAGGAAGCGGCAGTCTGTGCATCTCCCTTGAGTTCGGGGGTCCAACACTCCGTGCCCAGCCTACGTACTCAGACAGCAGCAGCTGCTGTCTGCTTATGCTCCACAGATGTCTCCTCTATTGCTCCTAACTTTCTGAAGTCCAAGTGTTTTTAACCCCCACTTAAAAATGCAGAGACTGTGACCCAGTGAGATTAAGTCACTTGCCCAAGGTCATTCAGCCACAAAACAGCAAAGCTGGGAATTCTATCTGAGGCTTGTCTGAGCCCCAGGTCCATGTTTTTGACCTCTGCTGCTCTCTGGAATCTTCCAAATGTTTGCTGAACAAATGAGTGTAGAAGAGGAAGGGGACCTACTCTGCACAGCCTCAGTGATAAAATGGGGTTAATGGGCAGACGCTAAATGGAAACTTACTTCGATTCACATTAGAAATTTTTATACCAGTTAACACATCCAAATGGGCCTCCTTGGATGGTAATGAGCTCCCAGTCATTAGAAGAGCTCAGATATTGACTGGATAACCTGCAGAGGTATTGCCAAAGGGAATTCCAGCAATCAGCTGAGCTGAGTGATTAGACTGGAAGGTTTTAGGTCCTCTGCAATCCCTGGATTCTGGGACTCTGGGACTCTAGCAAAAGCTGTTTTCACATCTATTCAGAGGCGGCCATTCACTGGACTATAATGCCTCTTTGATCTAATTGATGACCCAAATAGCTTTAAGCAGCTCTCAGCAGGTGGCCTAGCCATTGTTCAGGGTATCCAGTTCAGGGAGCTGCAGACACTGGGAGTGTTTTCTCTCTACCGTTGGCACGGCCTGGCAGCCCCCCAATGTCAGGCTAAAGGAGATCTTTGGCTGGTAGGGCCCCAGCCTGTCCCCACGTGAGGGTCCACGACCTCACCAGGGAGCAGAGGGTAGTAGAACTGAGAAGGAGAAAAAGGAGAAAAGAGAGAAGGGGGTAGGGAGGGAGAGAGAGCCTTTTGAAAGTGTTTCCCAGCACCTTCCACCTTCACCCCTGCGGAAGGAAGCTCACTTTGCTCGTGCTGACTCAGGGGCTCAGGTGACAGTATTGATGCCCAGTTAGTCCCCAGTCCAACGAGAGAGATTAGCTCCCTGCTCTGCGGTCCACAAGGCAGGACGTGCCTATCACCCAGGTTGAGGGGGCGAAGCCCCGAGTGAGCGTGACTGTCCAGCAGACTTGTTTATGAGCAGGGTTGCTAGATCCAGCCCCGGCACTTTCTCTCAGCCACACACAGAGCTCAGTGCCCTGTGTCTGAGCCCCGCGGGACAGGGCCTTAGTGGGAGCAGTTATGGTTCCTCCACCATGTCCTCTCATGCTGGCTCAGCCGCAATGCGGCTCCATGTAGCGCCTTCACCGTCGGCCTCCAGGGGCCCTGGCCTCCATCCCTCCCCTCCCCCCAGGGTCGTTGACCTTGGGAATTCAAGAGGAGGGCCATAAATGTTGCCACGGCTCTTGTCTTAGGAAGGCTCTCCTTCCTGAAACCTGCACATGGACTGACATTCCAGAATTAACATTTTAAAGAGGATATTGCTATGGTCTGAATGTTTGTGTCCCCCCAAAATTCACAGGTTCAAACCTACCCTTTAAGGTGATGGTATGAGGAGGTGGGGGCTTTGGGAGGTGATAGGTCATGAGGGTGGAGCCCTCATGGATGAGATTAGCATCCTTATAAAGAGACTCCAGAGAGCTCCCTTGCCCCTTCCACCTTGTGAGGACACAGTGAGAAGGCAGCTGTCTAAGAACCAGGAGGTGGGTCCTCACCAGACACCGAATCTGCCTGGATCTGGGACTTCCTGCCTCCAGAACTGTGAGCAGTGAATGTCTGTTGTTTATAAGCCCCCCACCCGAGTCAGTCGAACCTGTTCTCTATAGCAGCCTGAATGGATGCAGACAACTATAAAGTGCTGACAAATTTATCCTGATCAGTGCTTATCTTCAGATCCGGGGTTTATTCTAGAGGACTGCCTACAGCTACTTAAATAGCGAACATTTCCTTCTGCTCACAGAGCCTAAGATCTCTGCACTAAAAATCGGCTTTTCCGTGTCATCCTGATCCAAGCACTGGGACAGACCAGGAAGGAAGAACCCTAGAGAGAAGTAGACCCACACAGTTCCAAAGATGGAGATTCCCATTATCCTGCAGCACTCCCCGCCCTGGGGGCCTGCTGGGTTTGTCCCTTGCAAAATACACTTTTCTTTCTTTCAGGTAGACGTGGTCTTGTGAACCACTCACGAACCATTTAGGAATGAATCCCTGTGTTTTTGTGGGTGAGACTCATTTGTAATCCGATAAGCTCTCCAGGCAGCAGTTAAAGGGCTGGTATTGACCGAACTCCTTAATGATGCAGGTAGGCCTCAGTCGGTTGGTTTCTCGGTCGGCTCCTAATGGCCCTGTAGCATTGTTCGTCTTGACTCTGCAGCCTGGCCTCAGCTTTTCCCTGACTTCTGTCATTTGACTTGGAAGAGAGCCAGGCCCCAGGGCCTCTCTCCGATGTTGTTGGTGTCCAGCCACAGGGCCACTTTCTGGCTAAAACCTCCAGAGCACCAAGCCAGGACATGGAAGGCCCCAGATCAAGTCACTGCACACGGAGGCACAAGTCCCCTGGTTACTTTAGCCCAGGAGCTGTGCAGCCCCTTCAAGCGACTCTGCAGGCCAGACCTGAACCAGGACAACGGGCGGGAGTGGCAGCTAGAGAAGGGGCCCTGGAGCCCCGCTCCCCAGCTTCAGAGCCAGTGTCAATGGGGGCGTGTCCCCCACCATGACTGCGTTGCTTGGTTTGGGTAACAGTCCTTGCGTTACCGTGTTGTGTGAAGAGAGCCGTCCATACAGCCAAGAGATGAGTTAGAGGGGCCATTCCTAAGTAGGAAAACCGAGTCCTGGGATGGGAGCAGTCGTCCATGGAGTGCTCTGGTTTGGAAAACACTGTCACAGTCGTTCCAGCACCACCCCTGTGCCAGGCACTGTGTAGCGCTGGGGAGTAGACAGCCACTCGCTCAGGCCCTGGCAGCTTGGCAGGCATTGTGCCCAGTGCCCTTCAGAGGCCAACAGCATCCTATCCCAGACCAGGAAACTGAGGCACACATCCACGAGTGGTGACATGCACACTTCAGCACTATACCTTATTGCCTTCAGACCCCTATGAAGTTTGGGGGCACTGGATTCTACCTTATAAAACAAAAACCAACCAACAAAAACAGAGCTCAGAAAGACGCAGTGTTCATTCAAGGTGTTGGACTGCACCCTACAGAACTGCAAGCCTTGTAGTTGCCCCGCCTTGAGACCGAAGAAAGAGCCGGGAGACAACAACAAAGACATAAATGGCTTAGTGGACAGGGGACCTAACACACCCAAAACAAAGGGTCCTGGAGCGACGCCCCACCGAGTACGGTAGACGGCAGGCGGGACATGGCAGCAATCTTCGCTACTCGGGGAGGAGGCTACAGTTTACAGGGGAATTGATGTCAGGTGGGCTCATCAGTTACCGGGGAAACCAGCAGCTGGGGCACGTCCCACACAGCCCCACAGGTTACTGACCATCAGGGCAGAGGTGTCCCTTTAATAAACTAGCCGGTTGGAGCCGTTCTGGCCTGAGAATAGTCACTAGCTGGGGCAGGGGACAAGCGGTTCCTGGGAGTAGTGTCGGTGAGGCAGGGAGTGGTCAGGCAGGGGATGTACAGAGAGCAAGAGAACAGCCATCTCGAGTGGCCTGACCCCCGGGCCAGCAGCAGTCTGGGTGCGGGTTTTCAGCGCCCTAGGCGGCTCCCCGCAGCCATCAGACCAGCAGGCGGCTCTAACCCAGGCCGCTCCCGGGGTTGGTACGCAGGAACCAGGGCCAGTCCCCGCGAATCATCCCTGCATATTCCTTGAGGACACAGACTTGAGAGGGTTCTCTGAGAGACTCCACCCCGCTCCCCAGGGGCCCTGCTGGCGATAACCTACCCGGGTTCCCCTCTTGGCTTTGTGCTGGTCCCACAGCGCATGTGCCCTTTGGGACACTCGAGAGAAGAACACATTCCCACACACTCAGGGCCGGGGGCACGGGCGCTCACGTCTAAGTCAGTTCCAAGCATTAGCAGCTCGAAGGAGCTTTTCATCTTAAATGACTTTATTTGGTGTCAAAGACAAAAACATTATTATTCAAGTATTGCTTTAAGGAAAAGAATGTCTTTTTTTAAAATACAGTTATTTAAGTTCCGTGACCTTCTATTCATAGTCTTGAGGCACTTTTTAAAAATACTCCCTTCCCTCCGACCTCATCACACAGACTTGTGGATAGGCCCCTGATGATTTGTAACCTGCTGGTCTCCATTTCAGTATTTGCAGCTGCGACGCTTAGCAACTCCCCCCACCGTTTGCGTTAGTGAGCTCTTGCTTCACAGAAGAATAAAGTTTCTCAGAGCAGTGTGGTTTTAGGTTAAAAGGACAAAAGAAAAAAAGTGAAAATTGAGTATCTCCTTTTGGGAACTGGATAGCTCAGCCCAGAAACGATCTTCGGAACAGGTTGAAGCAATGATGGTAATAACTATCACGTGGCCCAAGACGTTCACGACCGTCCTTTCCCGCGGGCCTCGCTGTCACACGCGGAGGTAAGCAGAGCAGGACCCTCAGGCACATCCCTGCAGAAGCTGGGGGGCCTTTGTCCCTGGGGCTTTCCTGCCCGTCCCCTGCCACTCCCAGCCCTGAGCTTTGCTTTCTAGCCCGGGAGTCCAGAGTCCACTAAACTCCTGGGGAACCCAGCATCCTCCGCCTTTGTTTGCACAGCCCAGGCCTCCTCTCAGCAGCTCTACAGTTCTTCTTCTCATCAAACAAAATGCTTGTCACTCCGTGCAGCTGGTTTGGCTTATATTTAGGAAGTCAGTGAATTTGCTGAATGCCTGCGTTTGGTCCTTCACTCAGACCGGTGTTGGGGTGTGCTGACTAGTGACCACCCCCCCAGAGACCCACATCCTAATTCCTGGAACCTGCAAACGCTTCCTGATGTGACAAAAGGCAGATGTGATCAAATTAAGGACCTTGCAATGGAGAGATTATCCTGGATTACCTGGTGGCCCTAAATAATCATAAGTGTCCTTAAAAGAGGGAGGCAGGGGCTTCCCTGGTGGCACAGTGGTTGAGAGTCCGCCTGCCGATGCAGGGGACACGGGTTCGTGCCCCGGTCCGGGAAGATCCCACATGCCGCGGAGCGGCTGGGCCCGTGAGCCATGGCCGCTGAGCCTGCACTTCCGGAGCCTGCGCTCCGCGATGGGAGAGGCCACAACAATGAGAGGCCTGCGTACTGCAAAAAAAAAAAAAGGGAGGCAGAAGGAGATCAGACTATGGCAGAGAGGAAGGCGAGGTGATAAGGGGAGGGATGCGGCCACAAGCCGAGGGGAATCGGCAGCCGCCAGAAGCTGGAGGAGGTGAGGAAAGGGATTCTCCCTGGGGGCTCAGGAGGAGCCAGCCCTGCCGACACCTTGACTCCAGCCCAGGGAAACTGATTCTGGACTTCTGGCCTCCAGAACTTAAGGGAATAAACTTCTGTTGTTTTAAGCCACTAGATTCGTGGAAATTTGTTACAGCAGCTGCAGGGAACAGATGCAGGTGTATGATATGATAGTTTACACTCCCGGAAATGCAGTATTTGCTTCCGTAGAGGCGAGTCCTCGCAATGGGGGATTCATCTGCAGGTGGTGGAGTGTTCGGCAGAAGAAGGGCAGATCTGTGAGGGGCGTCCTCCACCCCGCAGACCCTGCCTCAGCTCACAAGCATAAGGCTGGCCCCCGGCCTCCAGAAGGGACTGCACCAAGATCACTTTGAACAGGCCAGCGCCAGCCAGTTTTTAAAGACGTCCCACTTGATTGTTTTTCTGTACCAACATTTGGCAAACCAACCTAGCTGATCATCAGAATCACACGGGGAAGCTTTTGTAAAAGGTCGGAGGGAGGATTCCAGAGTCGCTGCCAGAGATTCTGGTTTGGAAGGTGTGGGATGGACCCTGTACCTTTGCTGTCTTGGAGAGTCTTCATGCTCAGCCAGCTTGGGGAGACACTGCTGTGCGTGCAGCACTATTCCTTCTTCTGACAGCATTGCCTCGCTCTATTTTTATAGCTAACTGCACATCTACTGCTTTCCCAGATCAGATAATACTTAAGAAACCGTTTAGTCACGCTGAACACCCCGCACTTCTAGCACTCAGGAAATGCGTGTTCAGTCACACCCTCCAGAGACTTGATTGCCTCCTGAGGCAGGATTTCACCATCAGTTCCAGAGGCTGGTAATGGGCGCGGCATGGAAACCCTTCATCTCGCTCAGCTAAGTTCCCTGTTCTTTAGTTTGTCTGGCTTATTCATCCAAGGTGTTTATTGAGCACCTGTTAACGTGCCAGGAACTCAGAATATAAAAGTGAATTAACACATACAAATCCCCGCCCTTTAATCCACATTGGGGCATCCCATCCTCTCACCCACCAATCTGAAAGGCCCCCTAAAGGGGTTGACCACTGTGTCTGATTTCTCCTTTCAAGGATGAGGAAACCCAATCCATCCTTTTATTCTTCGACCCTCTTCCAGTCCAGCCCGGACCGCAATCCACCCATCAACCTTATGGCTCTTTCCTGCATCCCCCTCCAGATCCCCCTTCTTCCTTCGTGAATAGGTGGAGCACAGAGGACTTTTAGGTCAGTGAAACTACTCTGTATGATGCTGTGATAGTGGATACGTGTCCTTGTACGTTTGTCAACACCCATAACGTGATCCCTAATGTAAACCGTGGACTTTGGTTATAATGATGAGTGGATGCTGGTTCATCAGTTATAACAAAAGCACCACTCTGGTGGGGGGCGGTTGATAGTGGCAGAGTCTGTGCTTTTGTGGGACAGGGGGTATATGGGAACTCTCTGTACTTTCTGCTGAGTTTTACTGTGAACCTAAAACTGCTCCAAGAAATAAAGTCTTTTTTTTTTTTTTTTTGGATGGCATGGCTTGGTGTAGAGCTAGCATGACTCAGTTCAATGCAGACTAGCTCCAGCAGCTCATACTAACCCATGTTATCCCAGCTGGCACTTGGACTTTCTCTAGAGGCAATGCAGATTTTAAAGCCGAAAAATGATGAGATTAGTGGGTTTTAGGAAGATGGTTGAATGGGGATTAGTTGAGCTAGCAAGGAATCCGGGGACCCATCAGGACTGTGTGGCAGGCCTCCTCCTGCCTCAATGCTCCCAAATCATTTACCTTAGAAACATGCGGGACCAGCAGAATTCCTTCACAGGCCCAGGGAAAACTCCAATCTACTTTCCTTATCCCTGAATTTTGCCATAATAGATTCTAGGCATCCTCTTTTTGAGAGAGGAGTAAGCACCTTACCAGTGCTGGGTTATTAACAGAGATGAGTGCCACCCATGAGTTAGGGAACTTGGTTAGGAAGCCTTCAGGGTAGAGCTGGCATGCATGACAAAGCACCCACGTATGACTGGTAGATACTTGGCCATCCCCCTTAGGAATGAGGGATAAACTCCAATCATGTTATGTTAGGCATCCAGAAAGAGTCTCATACGACTGCTGGTCTTTCTCTGTGGCATGCTCCTCTTTTCCTGCTCAAATGTCTGTCTCCACCATTTTTCATTTACTTTTTTAGTTTTTCTATTCCCAACCAATTTCTTTGTTTAGGTCTCACTGAGTCTTCTTTTATTGATTCCCATTTATTTCTTCCAAGGAATCAGAAAGCTTAATGTCAATTTCAATTTCCAAACCTGGGAGCAGTTGAGAAAAGTGCTTTCTTCAGATCAGTACTTCCTCCTGACTTGACATTGAGCTATTAATGATTACTTGGTGTATGATTTCACTGGGAAAAAAATAGGAGCCAATAAATCCATGCAATCAATGGATATAAAACTAGCTGGTTTTCCCTGAGATAGGTTTTATGGAGAGGCCACAAATGCTCAAAAGAAGCAGAAAGATGCTCTAGTTCACTGCACTCCCATTATCCACTAAGCTTGTTATCACATCCAGAAATTAGGTCCATTTGGCAAGAGTCCCTTCATGACTTGTTCTGCCAGCTGTGTGTGGACATCTCTTTTCCTCCCTGTGATGTCAGATGGACGACTTTGCCGGCCATGTCAGCAAGTTACTCAGTAATTATAAGTTATTTACAGCCGCTAAGTGACTTGTTGGGGTCCTTTCTTATTGGACCAAAAAGGTTTCGATTGTTTCCACTCTAGGTGTGAAGTTCCGTTATTCTTCTAGGGGCGCCCCGGGTCCTTCTGCAGCTGCTCCTCCGTGGGCACCCCTCCCCCCTCAGCTTTCTCCCCAGAACTCCCTTCCTAGACTTGGGGACACCACATGCTCCTCTCCCAGGCAAAGCAGAGGGAGACGCTGGCCTGCTCCCCTGCCTCTCTGCCCAGCCCCCATTCTGCCTACCACCGCCTGTGAAGTTGGGGAAGAGTCTCCTGAAGGGTTTAGAGCAACAACTCAAGAGAATTACACAGCGGAAAAAGGAGTTTTTTTGGTTGTTTTTTTTTTTTTTTCGCTGCTTTGGGTCTTCGTTACTATACTTTCTCTAGTTGCAGCGAGCAGGGGCTACTCTTTGTTGCGGTGCGCAGGCTTCTCATTGCGGTGGCTTCTCTTGTTGCAGAGCACGGGCTCTAGATGCGCGGGCTTCAGTAGTTGTGGCTCGTGGGCGCTAGAGCGCAGGCTCAGTAGCTGTGGCGCACGGGCTTAGTTGCTCCACGGCATGTGGGATCTTCCCGACCCTGGGCTCAAACCGGTGTCCCCTGCATTGGCAGGCGGATTCTTAATCACTGCGCCACCAGGGAAGTCCCAAAGAAGGAGATTTTTAACAGTACAAGATGGCATCACTTCCATAGGTTCAAGGGGAAGACCACCCAAAACAGGCTAAGACCTTCACAGGCTCACCCCTTCTCTAGGCCACAAAGCTGCCCCGGGCACATAACCTGTCCTCGACCCAGGGGTGCCTGTCCCCTTGCTAGAGTTTGCCTTCAGACCCTGAGGGTGTTACCGATGGAAGAACAGGCTAAGCTGGCATGGGCTCCCTCAGTGGCCCCCTCAGGTCTCTTCATCCTTTCCTTCCAAACATCAAGCTGGTACCAACTAGCACAACATAGGGACACACACACATGTACACCCATGCGCACGCACACAAACACGTGCACACCCGCTCCCAAATCCAACCTCAGTGAGGAGTAACGGAATCAAATCCAAACAGAGGAATGCAAACATTTTCCTAAGAACCCCACAGTTTTCAAGGTTGTGATGCCATCAGAGGGGTGGGTGCATTACTGCATCTTGTGTTAGTGTTTTGCTCACCCCCCCATCCCCCCAGCACCTTTTCAGATTATGCTTCCTTGGGCTGGAGAAATGAGCCCATTTCTTACAAAGGCATAGAGGGCTGGGCCATCCTCTCCAGCTGGGGAAGAGGGGAGGGAAGTGGGAAATTGAAAGGGAGTGTGATTTGTTCTTTCACTTATACACGGAGGGTTTGCATTTTAAAAGGAAACTTCCAAGATGGGGAGAAGGGTCAGGGAGGACCTCGCTCCTGTTCCCCTGACTCTTCTCATCTCTCCTCTCAGGAACATTGAGTGTTCTGCAAGCATGTTGGCTGAAAGGCTCCACCAGTGCGTTTATGAGGACTTGGCACCCAACTGTGAAAGGTTTCCAGTTCCCGTGCTGATCTGTCATTTCTGCTTTCTGTACAAGCTGTTTTTTAAGGAAAGACTATCTATCTTAAATATAGTACATAGATAGATAGATAGATAGATAGATAATAGATAGATATAGTTACATGATGGATGGATCCATGGATCGATGGATAGCTAAGATAATAACTTCTGTCTCCTAATCTAACACATTCCAGCCATTTCCTTAGAACAGGCGCCTAAACCTGGCTGTTTATTCGTTGAAACTGGGCCTCCCATTTTAATCTTCAGACTCAGCTGAAGAGGAGCTTTAGCGAAGCTGGAGAGGAGATGGCTGCGTTGACAACTTTATCAGGGGTCTCAGGCCTGCGTGTTCCCAGGAAACCCCACGTTAGAACCTATTCTGAGCCCAGGTGGACCCTGGGAACCGGCAGCAGGAGCAGCTGTCTTCTGGGGCCCTTGCCGATGGACCTGAAAATTAGTTGCACCACTGGCCTCTTCACCCACCCTGCCGTGAACTTTCCAAGTCACCATGTGGCGCTTCCTGTCCTCCCGTGAGCCCCTCCCATAATGGTCCCCCTGTGGGGACGTTCCAATCCCTGGAAGCTTGGGAAAACAGAGTCACAAAGATGGATCCAAGAACAAAGGTATGGCCAAGACGCAGATGTGCTGGTGCTCATTTCCAGCGGACTCCTGCACACCAGCTAATGCTGGACCCAAACAGATGTGCTTAGTCATCCCTCTCCTCTGTCCAAAAAGTGTTTCAGAGATCACTATGGTACAGCCTTTGGGTTTGAAAGGAAATATATTTTCTCAAGAATCCTAAAGCAGAAAAATCAAAAACCAAACCAAAGCAAAATAAGGTATCAAAGGCCCCGAATATACTTTTGGTGAATTACCTTCAAAGTTTTACAAACCTGCTTTCTTTGTCTGCCATGTCTGTTTTTTTCTCCCTGTATCTTGAAAATTTTAAGAAAAGGCTTCACAACGCCAATGTCCTTGATGAATTATGTTGTAGCAGCAATCAGAAACTTGCCACATCTTTGTGGAGAGAGAGGGATTTGAAAGGCGTGTCTTTTATCTCTACTTATATTTAGGTATATAGTCTACTTGTCCCCCCCAAATAAAATAGGTTAATTACTTCAGAAAACTGCAAAACAAAAAAAGGCAATATCAGAAGTAAAGTCAAATTCCATCTAGTCAACATAGTTGAGTAAATAGTGCCTTGAATTTGAAAGCATTTCAAGAATGAACAGTACATTCAAATAATGCAGTTTTCTCTCAAACTACGAGCATAGCCTATCATAGACGCTGTGTTTATATAGGATCGTATTCATAAATATAAATTCTAAGTTTCAGAAAATATGAAACCAAGCCCCTTCCATGAAAAGAAATATCCATGTACCCCTTATGTTATTCAATAGGTAACACATATTTTGAGTGTAAGAGCAGAGTTGCTTTGCTTCCCAACTCACAGAACCGTTCTGTACTAAGGATCCGAACAAAAATAACCTTGATTTTTATAGACTTGTATTTTTTTCTAAGGCCTTGGCCCATAATCTTATTAAATTTAACAGTTTAAAATAAGTTTCCCTGGGAAACTTTGAAAACTGACTCTTGGAAAACTTTGAAAACCTTGACTTTTAAAATATGTATTTGTTATTAATTTTTAATTACCAAAAATGAGTATTACCAAAAAATCAGGAATAATGCAGAAGGATATAATTTAAGAAGTGAATATCCTTCCCACCCTCTCTAAGAGATAATCACAAGCAGTAGTTTTGTGCGTATACTTCTAGAGCTCTAAATACATATATTTGTATATACATATATTCTCAAATATTCGTGTATACACACATGCACACAGAGGTGCTTTTTATTCTTTAACAAAAATTGAAGTGTATGCTAAGAGATTAGCTCTTAATTGTTCCTGCCACAAAAAAGAAATGGTAATTATGTAACATAATAGCATTGTTAGCTAACGTGATGGTGGTAATCATAATATAATATATGTTGAATCATATATATTATATTATCAACATGTTGTATACCTTAAACTTACACAATGTTATATGCCAATTATATTTCAACTTTAAAAAACGAAAAAAAAATTGGATTGTAATATACCAACTGTTCTGCAGCTGGCTGTTGTCACGTCAGGATTTATCAAGGCCGTCTCTCCTGGGTGGTGGAGGGCAGGCAGGGCGGGGGCAGTGAGCCCCGCAGGCTCCACCCCAGAGGGAACAGAGCAGTGGGGTCACCAGAGGCGTGTGCTGCAGACGCTGGCCTGAGGACGCGCTTTACAGAGGCTGCTGGAAGTGGTCGTGCCCCAGTCCGGCCCGGGCCCTGCTGTCCCCACCGCCTGCTCCCAGATGCCAGCGGAACCAAGCAAACAAGGGGCACACCCCTGCCCTCAGCAAACTGGGTTGTGAATACCCCCAATGACCCAGATGACTCTACTTCTAAAGTTACGCATTGTTATGCTACTAAAGAAGAGAATTTGGCCATTTTCCCTCCAAGAGGCTGCATAAATCACTTCATTATGGAAAACAGAGTACTGTTATTTGTTTTCCAGGCTCCAGCCTTTCTGGGTGGAGTCGCTGCATTAGCTTGACGCCCCTGTCTTCTGGAGTGTTTGCAGCTCTCATCCCTCAGGCCAGCCACGCTTCAGGTCTTTACAAATAGCTTTGCCTCTTTGCCCTTTCACTGCTGTCTGTGGTAGCTAAAGCCTCCTGTTCTAAATGATTGGGATGCCCTCACTAATGTGTAGGAGGGAATCGATTGTTCTTTCAAAGAAGGCATCTCCTCTAGAATTAGACAGAACTCCAGCTGCACTGGGCATCCCCTCCCCCGTTTCTCTCAGACTCTTCCAAACAGAGCCCGGGAGTGGGGGGACCGTCATGTTGGGAGGGGCCTCATCGTGTACCCTGTGTTCCTCACAGCACAGCTGCCCCTGGCCGTGGTCCTACTCCCACTCTCCATCTGTCAGTATCTTTCAAAACCCGCTTGGAGTGATGATGCTTCTCCCCCCCAGCAGGACAAACTGGCACACCCGCCTCAATACACCACGTGGGGAGATCCCATCTTAACCCTGGAACCTTATGCTGCAGCTCCGGGCTATGTGCTTTGCCCTACACTCTGAGCTCCCATGACCACAGTCCCATCTTAATGACCTGGTACCTGGATCACGACGCCTAATTGTGTCCTGTCCTCGGTGCTCTCCATCCCGGACAGAGGGGCAGGGCCAGAGGCAACTGAAGACGCAGTGGTGAGAGGGGCCGTGATGGGCAGAGCAGCAAGAGAACGTCCCAGCCTTCAAAGAGAACGGGGAGGCCCCTAGAAGCCCAGCTTCCATGGGAGAGGACTCAGAACCCAAATCACATGGTACAATCACTACAGTTACCCATACCGCCTGGTTTTCTTCCTGCCAACCGAGCCTGGGAAGGCAAGCATCGCACACGGTAGAGCTCTCAGTCCTTGATTGTGGGCCAGCCACACTCGGGCCTGGCATTCCTTTGTTTTCTGATGAGAAGGTCGAACGCCATCATCTCAGGAGCAGCATCTGGCAATGACTGCTGCTCAGTCTGAAAGCCTTGGAGCCGGACAGCCCAGGGCCCAGGCATCAACCCCATCGTGTACAAGCTGCGTGAATTCAGGCAAGTTATTGGCCTTTCTACACCCTAGGCTGCAACTCTGGGTTGTGTGCACGTTAGTCATCCATCCCCGTTAGAATCGAGATGATTAAATGACATAACACGTGTGAGGTGTTTACTTAATGCCTGACCCATAGTTAGTGCTGAAACAATGTCAGGCACTGTTGCTGCTCTGACATTTTCTTCCCGTGTAAGAACCTATGGTGCTGTGAGTGAGTGCAGAGAACTTGGTGGATGCAAACGGGATAAAAGGGGCATGATTTTGCAAGGTCCCGCCTGGTCCTGCTAAGCATGCCAGCCCAAGGGAGCCTGTGTCCTGCAGACACAGACCTCCTCCGTGCATGCCACTGGGTCGTCCGTGCAGGGCCACTCTGGGGTCTTCACTCTTTTGTCAGTCCCGTCCTTCCAAGCCTGGTGGTCGGTGCAAGCCTGCATCCTAGACCTCCCAGGAGTTTGGGCTCAGCAACAGTGCTCCTAGCACCCTGAGCACCCTAAACGTCCTGGAGATGCAGAGAGATTCTGCTGGTCTCCCTGCAAGAGCGGCCCCTGAGAGAAGCGTTTACCCACAGTCAGCTCAGAGGCCCCTGGAGCTCTCTGAAGTGCTGGAAGCCCCACGCATGACGCGTAGGTGGAGTTTGATGGAGCATTTGATCTCTGTCCAGTGACGGCCAAGGTCAAAAGACTGAGGGTTTTCTGCCTTGGACAGAATTCGGATTTGACCTCACATATTGTTCTCTCATCTCTAATACGAGCTCGTTCCAGCCTCAGTGTTGAGATAAGAATTAAATAAGCCCATGTTCACAGAGCACCCACACGGCGCAGGACCCTGCTCTACAGTGGGTGTTGGGGAGGGTCACAGGAGCCACTGCTGTGTGCAGAGTCCCCACCAAGCCAGGGTCCACACTGCCTTGGCCCAGCAGCCCCAGAGCAGGCACGAGTCTCAATTTGCAGACAGAAACGGTCATACAGCATCGTCACTGTGCATAATGCCACTGAACTATACTGAAAATGGTAAATTTTATGTTATGTATATTTACCACAAGAAAAAAACCTATGGAGTGCATCGATTTTACTTGTCAAGTCCGAGCTACACGTTCCTGCCTGCTCTTTGCCTCTTTCTTTCTCAAGCATTGCTGTAGACATTGGCCTCCTTTAGGAAAACGTGTGGGTATGAGGCGAGGTCCCAGGTGCACAGAACTGCACAGAACATGTGGGAAAGAAAGGCAATAAATCAGAATTGTCTGTAAACGCTTTGTAGTTTGCCCTCCTAGAACTGAAAGCCTACAGCGTTAACACCCGTGGAACAGGACGCTCTGCAAGGAAGAGGGACCAGGAGGCCCCTCGGCCCCTCTGCTGCTGCTGCAAGCGCCCTGACCCCGAGAAACTGTGCTCGTGCGATGCGGTCTCCCCTCCCCTCCCGGGGACCCAGCCCCACCGCCCACAGAGAAGCTGCTCCTCACATGGCAGCCCCCGAGTCCCCTGGTCTCTGCACAGCAGAGCTCCCACAGGGCCGGGGGTCCCGGGGGGGCGGGGTCTGGCGAAGGCCGGCTTGCAGGGGTTCAGCCGAGTATTTTCAGAGGAAACAGCAACATTAAAGATGTGGCAGGAGCCGAAGGTAAGCAGGAATTTTTTATAGTGAGTCAAAGTATTGATTAAGAAAGCACTAATTTGGAGACTTTTGTAGCTTTCTCAGAATGACATGCCTCCTTGTTAGACGTCTCCAGTTTCATCTCCCTGCCTTCAAAGGCCTGTCAGGAGGCTGGAGAGGATAAAAGGAAAAGTGATTAGAGAGAAGGAAAATAGTAGCAAAGAATGAAGTTTTGAAGGGCCGAAGAGTCTGAAGAAAGGAGGTTTGGGGATGATTTGCTGCCTTCCGTTCAGGGAAGCGGTGTGATGACGTAACACGAAGCTCTGCTAATGGGCGGAGCCTAGCCCACTCCTTCCAGCTCTCTGAAACCGCGTGGTGCCTGCAAGATGTGCTTTGAAGGAAGGCGAGGATCCAGGCCAGCCAGGTCCTCTCCAGATAGGCAGATATTTCTAGAACACCCACAGGTACCCTGCGCAGGAAAGGAACAGGTGAGAAGGGATGAATGGCCCCGAGTTTCTCCTCATCACCACTGGAAAAGCAAATCAAAACACCCACAGTCCAGAAATGTGAGGGAGGAGACGTGGTCCTGCTAAGAAGGGGAGCAAAAGCATCCCGGGAAACCCCTTCCATAGCCATTGAAAACAGTCATGCAGTTTCCTGAGGTGTGTTTTTAAATGTGACAGCCGGTAAGTGTCCCAGACTCTGCTTGTCCCAGGCCAGAGATTTCTTTCAGGGCACATCAAGCTTTGGCAACAAAGGTGGAGTGAGAGAGACTAAACGAGTTAAAAGGAACGATCTCAGTGGAGTTGGGGGGGACCCTTCCCAGTTAGCAATCACACAGTGAGTGGGCGACTGCATATTTTCTGTCCTTGCCCTGAGCAAGGGGCATTCTCTTAGGACTGTGAGAGGGAGGGAGCAAGGAGCGGTCAGAGGGGGCGCTTCCCAGCGAAATGGGGACAAAGTGGCGCTTCCTCGGCCAGGACAGGCAGCTGAGGGCCAGGGCAGCAGTGCTTCTGGACCACCAGTCGGGAGTTTGGTAAACGGGCTGGTGACAGTTGACGTTAAGGAATAGAAGTTGGAAGGACAAAAGTCGTACCTCCATGTCTATTATGCAAAAGTAATTGGTCAGCAGGCCATTATTTTATGTAAAGATGATCCTTTGTAGAAAAACTGACTCAGTGCCCTGCAGCTCAGAGGAGCTTGCTTGAGGAAAGACCTTCTGTAAGCGTCACACTCCAGCCAAGTCCCCTGGGAGCCAACTGGTAACGGCCTCCGCAACGATAGACTTAGAGGCTATCCTCAAGCTTTTGGGGTGCATTGGAAATCATGGGGGTTGGGGGCAGCCTCAGCCCCAGAGATCCTGATTCCAGACCCAGGAATTTTGACTTTGAAGAAGCCTCCAGACGATTCTGGGACGACTCCCAGAGAATCACTACTCCCCAGTTTTCTGTCAACCCATCTCGTTCAGATGGAGCTGCCATGGTGGCAGAGGTTCCAATGTCTCTGTCAGCAGAATTTTGTGACTGAGACCCTGCTTTGCG
The DNA here is from genome assembly GCF_949752795.1 of Hyperoodon ampullatus. Classification (NCBI taxonomy): domain Eukaryota; kingdom Metazoa; phylum Chordata; class Mammalia; order Artiodactyla; family Ziphiidae; genus Hyperoodon; species Hyperoodon ampullatus. The sequence continues at coordinate 85,297,879 of NC_136926.1, forward strand.
CCAGACTGGGTCCAAAGTAGAATTCTTCCCTCCAGGATTGTCTGGGGCCAGTTCTCCTTAGTAGTTACAGTACGAGTGGCTTTTGTAGAAGTTGTAACAGTGATCGAATCATACTTGTAACCAGCTACACTTTCCACGTGACTTCTATGAGCCAGGCCTTACTCTTGACACAAGAGAAAGAGCTCTTTCATTTATAAACTGAAAAGATGAGAGAAAAACTGACTTTAGGGAGTTTAAAAAATAGCAGTGAGTAGAGATGCTTTCTGTGCCTATCAAGGAATGAATGCCTTTTCCCAGCTCTGCTCTAGCCAGCCCCACACAGGGCCACATCCAGCAGACCCCACCGGCCTCCGCCCCTTTCTGCTCTGTCCTTGCTCTTTGGGGAGCCCCCTTCAGCAGCATGGGCCAGAAGGGATTGATTTACATGGTTTAAAGTGGATGAAAGTATTATTTTGCAAGGGTTTGAAAATTGAAACAAAAAACAAAAACTGAACTTCACCACAGTCTAAGAGATGCTGCCATAGAGGGAATTCCCCAGGCGGGATGGGAAAAGGGCATGGTGCGTGTCTGTGTGTGTCTGTGTGTGAGATGGGTGGTCAGACGCAGGGGAAGGAATAAACTGCAATTTTCAGCAATAAAAACACTATTGTGTTGGGTAATTACATATTGCACAGCCTCCATGAGAAACAGAAACATTTGTTTTCATTCTGGTTGAAGTGAAAAGGAACCTTTTCCCTCCGCTGCCTGGGCGGTTAGCTCAAAGGCCAAGGAAGGGCTGTAACCCCAGGGCAACCACAGGAGACCCATGTGCCCTCACAATGCAAAAGCTGACTGTTTTGAGGGCACAGACCGAAAAGCCCCTGCGCCTCCCTCCCTCGCCGTCTATTTCTCACTGTCTTCGTGGGAACCGTAGGCTCAGAAAGAGAACCTGCCCCGAGGGCCCCGAGACTCATTAAGACCCTCACGACTGCAGACACAACCTCGAATAGCACAGCTCAGGTGCAACAAGCCTCCGCTGGGCACACCGCAGCCAATTCTCTTTTCTTTTAGAATCTACTAATCCAGGGCCTGTGCTCAAACTTTAGTTTTAACTTACTTCTGCCACAAAAGTGACAGACGTGGCTTTTTACTGCCTGCTAGGCAGAGTGGGTCGTTCATATATTTGATTAGGGGAGGCCGTTGATGAAATTCAGTCATGTGGACAATGCCAGTGGTGATGGGGGAGGGGAGGAGTCCTCCCGACCAGAGCGTGGGGAGTCACAGAGTTGGAACTGGGGGGCCTTAGGCACGTCCGTCCTCAAGGCGAGTGGGGATGCAGCCGAACCAGCATACATAGGCAATTGCTCTTTGTCTGCAGCAGAAGGGGTTCGGGCAAGGAAAAGACAAATACTTGGAATTTGTCAATTTGTGATAGTTTACAACTTCAGATTACTTTGTCTTCTCATGTGTGTAAACCATCAACAGAATCCCTAATCCTCTCTTGGCATCTTTCTGGGTTTACCTTGAGGGTGGACTGTGGTGGTTTGCTGAGCTCTCACCCTCCCCAGATGTGGACTAGGACTGTGTCCCCCCCGCAAGGTGGACAGACCTCTGGCCAGCTCCACGTGCCCCACCGGGGGAGTGACCAGCATGCGGTTTCCTCCCGTTTGCTCTCTTGCAGCAGAGTGGCAGCGTCGGGAACCCCCTGGAACCAATTCTGCCAACAGGTGACATGGGTCCTGCGGCCTGGTCTTCACTGGAGTGGCAGAGAGGCGCCGGGTCACAGACAGGCACTGAGCACAGGCCAGCTGGGCCCGGCTCTGCCTTGAATTCACCAAGCCTGCAACGCCTGCTCCCAGGGAGGATGTACTGTGATAAGAGATGAAGTGCTCCCTAAAGGCGATGTTACAATTCGTTCCTCAAAATGAAAAACACTGTAAACTCTGCTTTCACACCCTCGCCAGTACAAACTACAGTTCCCAGAGATGAGACTTAGGTTTTTTATTGTTTTCAATTCCAAAAGCAAGGTGACACTTCTCTGCTAGCGAGGCCCGCGGTGCCAGTGGATACGCCAGAGGAGACACCTTCCCCGCCCGGAGGCGCACAGGCCCCAAACCCTCACCCGCTCACACACGTGTGCACACACGTCCACACACCCGCGCAACTTTCACGGCCACGTGCGCACTCACCCTCGCGCGCACTCACCCTCGCGCATGCGCGCGTGCGCGCACGCAGGTGCGCTCTGTGACGTGGTGACGTCTGCAGGGCCCCGGCGGGGCTCTTGCTTCAGCACAGCGGAGCCTCCTTCCGAGGACCCGGCGCCGGGACCCCCTCCCTCGTGTCACTTCGAAGGGGTGACGGGCGAGGCCCGGAGGGGGTCCTCAAAGCAGAGCAGAGGGAGGAGGCGGCTGAGGGACGAACAGCGCCGGGCGGCCCCCTCCGCACACAGTAAGCGTCCCCGAGGCCCTTGTCCGCGCTGCGCACGCGCTCCCCTCACCGCGCGGGGGCCGCGGCTACTCGTCCTCCCGCAGCTCCTGCAGCGCGGCCTGGAGCAGGCGCCGCAGCTTCGCGAGCACGCGGGGCGGTGCGCCCTGGGCCCCCTGGGCCGCGCACTCGAGCACCGTCGCCCGCAGCTGCCGCCGCAGCGGGGCCGAGACGGCGGGGCTGCCGCGGGGCGAGGAGAACCAGTGGCGGAGGATCTTGTCGCAGACGACCTGGGGGAGGGCGGGAGGGGGCGGGCAGCTCAGGTCCGGGGGCCTCCTGGAAGGGCCCTTCCTGGACCCTAACCCGCCCAGCGGGGAGAAGGCCACCGCGGGTGCGGTGGAAATGCCGAGGGGGAAGCTCCGGGTGACACTCAGAAAGGACTGAGGACACTGCAGTAGAAAAATCACAGGCGGGAGCTGCTGCATAAGGAGTGGGCCCTGGGCAGGCCCGAGGCTGCCAGCCCCACCGTCACCGCACCCCTGAGGGCGCACTTTCTTATCCATAGGTTGGTCACGGTGACAGTCATCGCCACCTGGCAGGGTTGTCCTGAGGGCCCCAGGACACGCTGGTGACAAGGGGTATGCAAACGTGATAGTACTTTGAGGCTCACTGAAAAAAAGGTATATTGGAAGGGAAAGGCTGCAGACTCTTTTTGAGGAGCCTTTGAGATGTTTTATTTTAGAAGTAAAAATTAAGCCACTATCTCACAGCCTTTAATTCTCCTTGGGTATGAAATTCAGTGAGACTGAAGATCTCTTTAAATTCTCCATTTAAACACGCTGTCTGTTTTACAAGCTTCATGGTTCCCTCCGTGTTGGATGGAGCGCTGCATAATTAATATTCTGCTCCATTTTTCTATGTCACACTTCATATTAGACTCAGTTAACAAATGCCTCAATTTTATAGAGCTACTATAATTTTGTTTAGTTTAGTTTCTATAATTTTGACTTGTGTTTCCCAGCCTCTGCAAGACTGAGGATTCTGTTTAGAAACAAATTATCTTATTTCTCTTTTGAGTTGATAATACATTTTCAGGGGCAAACATGGAAAATGTCCCAAAAGATAGGCTGTAATCTTAAGTCTCCATCCCACTCCTGACAACCAGACACTCGGCTCCTGGCTCTGAGAGGCAACCACTCCCTTGAATGTCCTTCTGGAGAGTCTATAAATATACATGCATTTCCTTTTTCTTTTACTTTACATGGATGGGAGTATATTACACACACTGTTCTATAGCTTCCATTCCCATTTAACGAAATATCAGGGAGAGCCTTCCAAATCAGTCCTTATAAGGATATTCCATTTGTTTTAATGGCTGTACCTCAAATGCATATCATAAATTATTTAGCTAGTTCCCTATGGATGGAAATTTAGGTTGTTCACTAACTTTTGCTATTATGAAAAATGCTGCAATACATATCTTGCAGATATCTTTTTCATTTTGCATATGACTAAATTTCTGGAAATGAAATTTCTGGGCCAAGGGGTATGCATATTTTTTGTTTTGATAGATATTGCCAGATTGACCCCATAAAAGTTGTACCGAGTTACACTCTCACAGCAGCGTATGACAAGAATGCCCTCAACAACACGTGTCGTCTTTCTTTTTTGTTAACTGCTGAATGAAAATGGTTTAATTTGTATGGCTCTTCTTATCAGTCAGGTTGAAAGTATCTGTGCTTCCTTTCCAGTGGGTGGTCAAGGTGATGTTCTTTGCCCACATTTCCATCAGATTGTTAACTTTTTCATACTGATATGTAAATGATCTTTATATATTAAGGATATTAACCCCCTGCTTAGATTGGTTTCCTGGGGAGCAGACTGTAAGGTGGAGGTTTGCATGCAGGGATTTATTGAGGGGCGTTCTCAGGAACCATCTTTCCATGGAACTAAGGGAGAAGGAAAACTTCTGGTACTGGAATGGCCTACAGAGTTTTCCTTATCGAGGCCAGGGGCCTGGGCTTTGCATTTCCCCCCTCCCCACTGACCAATCACTAGACGCTGCCCCTGGGATGCGGGGTTGCCGTGAGCCAAGGACGGTGCTGGGGGATGCCGTGAGTCTCAGCAGCTCTGAGTCTCAGACAGATAAGAGCTGTCTGTGTCCTCTGTGCTCCTTGTCTGTAAGAGCAGTTGCAAACATTTTGCCAATTTTCTCATTTAACCTTTAAATTTGCTCATATTTTTTGTAACTTTGTTTTGTTTTTGCCATGTGGATTTTTTTTTTTTTTTAATGGTTAAATGTGTCAGTTGTGCCTCTTAATAGCCTCTGAGCTTTGTTCTGTACTCAGAAAGGCCTTCCGAACTCTAGGGTAGTACTTTAAATTCTCCCAGTTTTTTTCTGGAACATTCAGGATTCCATTTTTTAGGTGTAAGTATTTGTGCCATCTGAAGTTTAGTTTCATATAAGGAGTGAACCAGGAGTTAATGTGATCATTTGTTGTTCCTGAATACCCACTTTACCAGCACTACTCACTGTATAACCCAGCTTCCCTCTCACTGGCCTGAGAGGCTGCCTTTATAACGTACTAAATACCCATATGTCATTAGGTCTACTTCTGCAATTTTTAAAAATTCTGTTCCTTTGATCTGTCAATCAACTGATGCAGGGCAGGGATTTTTTTTTTTTTTTTTTGAGTAAAAGTGTAAGTTAGAAAAGTAATACATACCACCATATTAATTTATAAATTTATAAAATATAGGGCAAAAGGAAGAAAATAAAAATTATCTGTAATCCTATCATCTGTAAGTAATTGCTTTTGATGTTTTCATATCTTTTTTCCCAATCACGTACTACTTAACGAAAATGAGATCATGGGTAAATACTGATTTGTAACCTGCATTTTTTCACTTAATGAATGCTTCATATTTTCTCATATCCTTAAAGGAAATGAAATTTCGTTTCTAGGTCTTTATTCAAAGGCAATAATCAGAAAAGGTGCACAAATGAAATTGCTCAGCTAAAGAGAGTATTTCCAAGAGTCATGCACCCTCCAGAGGGATGTAGAATTTTACAATCACGTTAACAATATGGACTCTTACTTATATTTCTCTGAAACCTCACCTGTTAATTAATAGCATTTTAACAACTATTCCCAATAGTTAAAAGTAAAAAATTATTATCGCTGGGTTTTAATTTGCATGTCTTTGAATAGTAAGATTAAATATTTTCCAGGTTCTCTGGCCATCTGCATTTCAGCTCCCGTGTATCTGTCATATGTTCTTCGCTTGCCAGTTTTGTGTGTGTGTACCTCTCGCTGCTTAATGGCTCTGTAAGAGCCGTTTATATATTAAGGATACAGCCCTAGTCTCCAATTATGCTGCAGAGGGCAGGTGTTAGTGTTTCCACTTTGTGGTTTGAGGTCACAGGGTGGTTGATGCTCTAGTGAAAGCATCTTGTTCCCACATCTGGAGAAGAATGATTGCGCTGCAGACCCACCGAGGGTGCGAGTCCACGTTAAGTTGTAGAGGCTGCCGAGCCAGGGCCTTGTTTGGCCTGGTCCAGGGCCGCCAGGTTAACTACACAACTGTCCAGGTCTCCCCAGGTCAGTCCTCTGTGCCGGCGTGACTCAGCCCCAGGCTCTGGCCCCATCACCAGGTGTGCACCGGGGGTTATATTGGCCTTATGGGCTGGAGGACTGTACACAGACTCCACAGACTGCGGTGGAGGTGAGACTGCGGAGTGGACTGGCTAGGAGAATGAAACAGTAGGAGGGCTGAGGCTAGAGCACAGATCAGCGGTGGTGGAGGTGCGCCCAGCTTCCCTGCTATGACCTCTTCCTGGTTGTGATCAACACGTGTGAGCCCAGCTCATCCACACCCGAGGGCCTGGAGTGAGGGCCGGGAGCGGACAGCTTCTGCCGGCAGAGGGGAGATGTCTTCCCAGTTCAGGGGTCTCCAGCCCCACATCTGGGTCTCCCTCAGTCTAGACTGGATCTGAGAGCTGGAAGCCAGGATGGGTTCCTACTTATCACTGGTCTCCTGGATGTGGGACCCATGCACTTCCTCCCTCTATTAACCACCTGCTGGCCTAACCTCTTGCCTGTTGGATCTGTGGTGTCGCCCACTCTCTCTGGTTTGGCCAATTTTCAGGACTGCTTTGCCCTTTTTCTAGATTTATCCTTGGTGAATCAGTCTCTGGGTGCTCATTCTGGGTGTGTGTGTGTGTGTGTGTGTGTAGATGCAGAAATTAGACCCAGAGAGAAGGGCTACCCAAGTCCCCATGGCTCTGGGGGACCCAGTAAAGGCTGTGCTGGGAGCATCATCCATTAGCCCCATGGGGTCACTTGGCCGACAACCTCCGGGGTAGACGACTAAGAACAAATGATCCCCGTCTCCCACCATCCCTGCCCTTACTGGACACATCAAGCCCAGGTGACATGGCAAGGGTGATGACCTTCAGCTACATCACCGGGATGTCACAGTGTGGCAGGCAGAGGCACCCAGAGAGAACAGGGTCTCCCCCCCCAAAAGAGAGGACAGCACCCCCCCCCAGAGAGGACAGCACCGCCCCCCCCCAGAGAGGATAGCACCCCCCACCCAGAGAGGACAGCAGCATTGCTCACCTGCAGGTTGCTGTTGGTTCTCTGGGCTCCACACCTGTGTGCTCGCAAATCACACTTTGAAAAACAGTCAAAGAAATTGCAGTCTTCATCTCCCGTGCAGTTCTGCTCAAGAATTTCCTTCATTTTAGGTTCAAAAAAGGCCATGTCCACATCAATAGCCACCACCTGTAATTGAAACAGCACATGCCTCTCAAGAGGACCCCCAAGGTCGCAGCACAGAGGGAGCCCTGCATTTTCACCCCACCCCTGTTCCCCTTTGCAGGTGCAAGTGTCACAGACTTCAGGGGTCACAGAAATCTGCCAGCAGGGAAGAGGAGCCAGGTTGTGCTGGGGACATACAAGCCACTGGCACAGATGGTATGGCAAGGCTTTAACTGCAAAAAGGACCTTTGTGGTCACCAGTGAAAGCCTAGAATGTGGAACCAGTATCACTTTTCATCTTTAAAAGTTTTCTCAGATTTAAAAGTTGAATCTCTGAAATATCTTTAAAATGAATTGATTTCCCCTTCTGTTGCTTTATCACTTTGGTTTCTGACATTCAAGCCTCAGGAATACAAAAGCTGTGAAATACAGATAATCTATCCCTATGAATATAAGCAACAAAAGAAAACTACATTCAAGGGACAGGTGGAGGGTGTGATGGTGAGAGAGGGGTGGGCAGTACGTAGGTCGTCTATTTATGCTGTCTGTTACCTGAGGTGACAGTTTCCAACTGCGGGGAGCTGGGGGAGTGCAGGGAGTGGCAAAGCCAAAGTTCTCAAATTGGGGTCGATACATGTGTACCCTGATCCAGCAGCATCAAAAACTAAGTCCCACTATCAGCGTGAAAATGTGATGAGCCCCTGGAATTTCAGATTTATCTTCCTGGCTTCAACCCAAATAGGCTTCAAAACCAGAAAAAGAATAATGTCTAAATTATGCAGATGTTCCTCCACCACCTGAATTAAAAAAAAAAAAAAAATGAGCTCAAACCTGAGAAAACCTGGACTCTGCCCAAATCAAGCAGTGTATAGCTTCAAGGTATTAAAGAGCTATTAGAAGACTCGATGGGGCTAATGGAGTCTGTGGCATTTCACAAGCCTTCACAGGTCAACCTCAAAATATCACCTTTCTCCCTTTGGTAGCGTCTCAAAAAAGTGTTCATTTACATCTCAATTCTCTGCAAAGTCAGGAGGCACATTCCCAGGTTGTTGTTTCTGTTTTTTCCTTCAAGATTGATGCCAGAATGCAGTAAAGCTTCTTGGGGATTATTCAGTAAAACAGAGGAGGGAAAATACTTTATTTCAAAATATGTGGAGAATAATGAAAATAAAGAACAGGGAACTTTTCCCTATTTAACAGCCTTGTCTAATTACTAATTCAGGCTCTGCAAACAAATTATCATTTTAATCAATTTTTCCTATCTTATTATTCAGACAAAAGAAATAGCTCATTTCATTATTTATACTGATTAATACACTAAAAATATATGAGGCTGTGCTAATGAGTCTGTTGTCTTTCATAATTTATTTGGGGGGCTACAAGACACTTCTCTTCTTTTGATAGCTCCTGGCCGTCTCCCCAGCTTCCCCTGGGCCCCTGGTGGAATTTCAGCTCCCTGTTCTGTCTTCCAGCTCTAACTGTTCCCTTCTAGAACATCTCCCAGGAAGAGCCAGATTTATTTTTTAATTTTAGTGTATGCTGTAGAATGGATTACAGCTACTGGAAGCGTAACTCTATGCACCGAAAATAAGAACAGTAACAAAATGAACAGAAAAACCTGCCTGAGGTTTCTTAGATAACATCGGGAGAATCATAAAATATTTCCTGCACAAAATACCTAACTTGCATCATCTTCAGACATCGTCCTAGCATCAGACTAGAACAGATTGATGAGGATTATTTCGTTCTCCACTGAAAAGGGTGCCTCTAGAGCAGGAAACGTCATCTGTTTGAAAAGAGCACTTTCTGGCAACAGTTTGGGAGCAAGAAGTAAAGATGTTTTCTTAGTTCTTTTGCAACCGCTGGACAGATTCTCAAGACCTGTAAGGGGGGGACCCCAGGAAGTGAATGACTGCGAGTCGTCAGTTCTTACACGTTACCTGAAGGACAGCGCAAAGGGGGACCCCTCCTGCTGGCCCGTCAGTTCGCTAGTTCTCACACTGAGTGTGCATCAGAATCACCTGGAGGGCTTGCTTTTAAAACAGAGAGGCCGCATCCCAGCCCGGAGCCCCAGGCCTCCTGCGGCTGCTTCTCCACCTCGGTTCGTTCTTTGTAGGCCTGCACTGCCTGGAGTGGGACATAAAATTCACCTGCCTTCTGCAGAGCCTGCATAGGCTGACGTGACCACCCGGGCAGGATTCTCCCTTGTGTAAGGCACCAAAACGCCAGTTGTCCCTCTAGAAGTCTTACCCACAGAAGGGAAACTAGAACGTCTTCAGAAGAAAGTATTAGAAAAAGTGGCCCATCATCCTAGAGCATGGACAGCTTGAAAACAGTGTCCCCCTACTGAGCCTTTGTGCAAAAGCCCCCAAAGGCCGTCCTCTCTCCTCATCCTCCGAGGCTCCTGAAGACTGTTTTCTGCACAATTTGCTTGCTTTCCAAATAGCCCTAAGAAGGCGCGAAGTCGCTTTGGAGAAAACACAGCAGCCCTTAAGGACGACAGACCGCACCTCCCACTGCGAGCGGGTGTCCTCCCAGTTCGGCACCGGGCAGGCACCTCTGTTCTTTAAATTCTCTCATTCCCACTCGGAAGGTTTGGCAGGTGGGACTTGTCCTGGCCGGAAGGTTGCATAACGCTGCAGGGTCTCCCCCGATTTCAGGAACCCCCTCGTTTAGCACCACCCGGACCCAAGTCTGCCCTCCACGGGCGAAACACACGCCGCAGCCACTCACCGTGAAGTCGCTCCTGATGGCAAAGTTCTCGGGCTTGACGTCGCAGAGGTGCAGGCGGTGCGAGAAGTCGTGCTCGAAGTGGCGGACCATGTCCAGGAAGCTGAGCGCCACGCCGCTGAGCGCGCGCGCCTGGGCCCGGCCTCCGCGGGCCACACCGTCCAGGGGGAAGAGGGCCCGGAGGCGGGGGCTGCCCGCGGCCAGGTGCTCCACGGCGTAGAAGTGGCCGCAGGAGCCCAGCACGGGCGGCGCGTGCGGGCTGCGGCCCCGCAGCAGGCTGAGCAGGACGAACTCCTCCTGCTGCAGCAGCGCCCACAGGCTGGCCAGCTGACCCCGCAGCCGGGGCCCCCGCCGCCCCAGGCCCAGCCGCCCCAGGCCGCCCTCCGCCAGCTCCAGGCCCAGCGCGCTCTTGACCTCCCCGGCCGCCAGCAGGAGGAGCTCTGCCTCTGGGAAGCCCTGGCCGCCGGCCTGGGGCCGGCCGTCCAAGAGGCCGAGCGGCGGGAAGCTGGAGAAGGCTTCCTCCTTGGACTTGAGGACCACGGGCCGGCCGCGCCAGTCAGCCTGCAGCACCTTCTTGCCCCGCTCGTAGTACAGGCAGCGCCGGTACCGTAGCTGCCCCGCCACGCACAGGTCCTCGCACAGGTCTCCCCCGAGTGCACCGCCCCGGTAGTCCTGGCACTGGAAGGAAGGGGACAGTCGGTCACACCGCGGAGGGGCAGCGAACAGATACAAGGCTGGTCCCCGCGCCCAGCACGCTCCTAACAGCTGTGCAGACAACCTTCACCAGAGTGAACCACGAGGCTCCTCGGGTCAGAGAGGAATTATGAAGTCAAAGGCTTGACTGGCGCAGTGGTTAAGCGTCCGCCTGCCAACGCAGGGGACACGGGTTCGAGCCCTGGTCTGGGAAGATCCCACATGCCGCGGAGCAACTAATCCCGTGCGCCAAAGCTACCGAGCCTGCGCTCTAGAGCCCACGAGCCACAACTACTGAAGCCCGTGTGCGACAACTACTGAGCCCGCTTGCCGCAACTAGAGAAAGCCCCTACGCAGCAATGAAGACCCAACGCAGCCAAAATAAATAAATACATTTAAGTCAAAAAAAAAAAAAAAAAAAAGATTTGAAAGAGTGCCTCAAGTTTGCTATTTTCTCCATCAGGCCCAGGCCCAGGTCTTAGGAAGCAGGTCTCTGCCCTCCCCCACTTCCAGCTGAGGTGGGTGATGCTGGCAAAGGCCTTTGGCATCTGCGTTCAGTTTCCTTGAGTGTCAGTGAAAGGGCTGGGCCAGGCCCATGGTTCCCAACTCTTGGCCTCACGTCAGGGTCACCCAGAGAGCTTTCAACCCCCGGTCAAGTACAGGTCAGCCAGACCTCAGGAGGTGGCTCCCCGGCGACCCCAGGAATGGCCCTTCCTCTAGAACCTCTCCCTGCGCCCATTGTGGTCGCCGGGAGGTGGTGTGGCTGTAAGGCCAGCAGGCTCTGGGGGACTGCGGGGTCTGGAGAGTCCACTGCAGGAAACAGGAGGCAGGAGAGGCCTCGTGGCTGGCAGGGCAGGCACCGGGCGCCTGCAGAAGAGGAGTCCTGCAGGGTAAATTCCAGAAGCAGGGAGTGTTCGGTTCCTGGGGGTGGTGAGGAAGGCACTCAGGGACCCTGAAATGGGGAACTTCTCCTAAACGTCAGGCTCTTAGGCCCCCCTGCCACATGGGGGACCTGGTGACCCCACCACGACACTACAAGCATCCGTCCTAAGAATACGGTCCAGCCAGGCCCTGCCCTTAAGACCTGCTAGAGGGGGAACAGGAGAGGCCAGTGTGAAACCGATGGAAAGGGAGGATGATTATTCTGTTCTCTTTCTTTTTTATCTCTTTCAGGAAACCTAAACCTCTGGGCCCATGTTTATTAGGGGTTGAGCCTATTTCCTGACTCCACCTGTTTTCCCCCAGATGCATCTTCCTCCCACGTGGGCAAAGGCAGGTCAGGTATGTAATTATACGCTGGCCAGACTCTCTGGTGGTTCTGTGCTGCTTGGCTTTATGAACCCCAAGTAGATTATATACAGCTCCTTCAAGTCGGAAAATATACCTCCAATGCTTAGATATGTAAATAATCCCCAAATCCAAAAAGCTCTGAAAACTACAAGTTTTTCCATGACTTATTCGCCCTCATGGAGTCTCAAATCCGACTGAAAAGATGAGAGCCTATTTATGGTCTGAATGTATTTGACCTGTGACTTTGAATATACTTTGCTGCAGAGTTATTAATCAGCTGGATTTGTTTGATTACTGGTGCTGCCTCATATGCAAAATAGAAGGTATATATATGCTGCATATTATCTAACACCCAAAACAGTGTGAATTCCAAAACAGGCCTGGCCACAGAGCATTGGGTAAGGGATTGTGGATCTTTATAAATACTCTCAGTGACTTGTTCAAAGCATATGACATGACCAAAACGCTTATTAAAAAGATATACTGGGCTTCCCTGGTGGCGCAGTGGTTGAGAGTCCGCCTGCCGATGCAGGGGACATGGGTTCGTGCCCTGGTCCGGGAAGATCCCACATGCCGCGGAGCGGCTGGGCCCATGAGCCATGGCCACTGAGCCTGCGCGTCCGGAGCCTGTGCTCTGCAACAGGAGAGGCCGCAACAGGGAGAGGCCCGCGTACCGCAAAAAAAAAAAAAAGATATACTCCCTGTTCTTAAAACAAGTATCTGGATTTCAGGGACCATTTCAGGCAGTAACTGGACAACAGTCCAAAAGGACCCAGACAAGCCATCAGGCCTGACCCCCCAGCTTCCTGCTGAGGGGCTCCCACAAGCTGCTTCTCTTTTGCTGCGTTAGATCTCGGCACCGCACCGTATTGGGTGGTGGGGATGTCACGCTTGCCAAACGCAAAGATGCACGCGATGGTCCCGATCCTGGAGTCTGGGAGTGCACCCTGTTTGCCTGGGGCTGGCTTTTTGTCTTTGGAAAACAGACAGCCATAATGAAGCTGTATTAATAAACACCCATGGAACTGTTTTAAATACACTTGATGCTGTGTACATCTTGCAATTTAACTTAACACCATTTTGGTCAAATGCCATCCTTTTACTTTTCATCCTGGTACCTCTTTCCAAGGCGTGGGGTCATGACAGGAGCATCAAAGGGATCAGGACCCTCTGAGTGACTCTCTTTGCTTAGAATTGCTTCCATATCACGGTGCCTCGGAAGAAAGCATCAGCTGATTCTGGTTCCTCTGAGATTTTTCAGGATAATCTTAGAGGTAAGGTGGGAATGAAAGGTTTAAATGATTGAGACTCCCAAGAGTAAAAAAAGATGTGAATGACGGAAGTAACGTGGGTGTTCATTTTACTTGCTGCAGCTTTGTCCTATTTTATCTGGTATTTACAGAGTTTCACATCTCTGTAATAAGCCTGACAAGAAAAGGCAACATTTCTTTCTTTCTTTTTATAAATTTATTTATTTTTGGCTGCGTTGGGTCTTCGTTGCTGCGCGCGGGCTTTCTCTAGTTGCGGCGAGCGGGGGCTACTCTTCGTGGCAGTGCGCGGGCTTCTCATTGCGGTGGCTTCTCTTGTTGCGGAGCACGGGCTCTAGGCACGCGGGCTTCAGTAGCTGTGGCTCGCGGGCTCTAGAGCACAGGCTCAGTAGTTGTGGCGCACGGGCTTAGTTGCTCCGTGGCATGCGGGCTCTTCCCAGACCAGGGCTCGAACCCGTGTCCCCTGCACTGGCAGGCGGATTCTTAACCACTGCACCACCAGGGAAGCCCAACATTTATTTCTTGATTGCCTTATAAAGCCCCTAAACCCTTTGAGTATATCCAAAATGGTTTAATTCAATTCCATAATCCTTTTTAGAGTGTCGTCAAATTTGTAGTTTAATCAAAGGTGTTTTTGTATGAAGGACAGAACAGAACTGGAAAAGAAAGAAAAGAAGGTGATACAATCGAGTTCGGTAGGAGGAGGTGGGTTCTGAACTGCGAGCTTCAGAATCCTGCTGTGCTGGGCGGAGGGGAGAGGCATGGGGAAGGCGAGATAGGGGCGTGGGCCCTGGCTGGGCCACGACCCGAGAGCGGGGAGTGCCGAGGGTGTCAGCTGTGACTGTCCGGGGCCTTCACTCTCCTCATCTGGAACTGCGGCCGAAATTGTCACTGGCCATGAGAGACACCTGTGGGCCCAGAAGCCCACTCCACACCCCCGGGGCGGGGAGTGGCCGTGGGAAAGCTGCCTCGGGCACACCCAGCCACCTTCCAGCTAACAGTGCTGTGTGTGAGCTGAGCCACGATCCAGCTACAGGTGCCCGGCTCAGGCTCAGGCGTCACAGAGCGAGGTGGCTGCCTTTCAGACTCCTCAAATGACAGTGGAGTGTAAGCAAGAAAGGCACACGGCCAGGCGTGGCTTTGGGGCCCACTGGGTTTGCCTCTGGGCTCAGCCTCTTGCTGGCCTGTGGCTTGTTTCCAAGTCTGTAACATGGGATGATGACACTGTGTCGTGGGAGACCTGTAAAGGTCAACCAAGGTCATGGGTTCAGAGGACCTGGTGGCCTCTGCATTCTAGTTCCCTCCAGCCCTGGTCATTAGAAGGCAGGGGGCCGGGGAGGGCTCTTCCTGGAGAGATGCACCCGAGCTCAGTTTTGAAAGATGAATTGCGAGTCTGCCTAGCGGACCAGGAGGGAGAGGGCAGGGAATGACCTGCCGAGGAGCCCACAGATGCGAAGTCGCTCGAGTGTTCAGAGAACCAGACAGTTCAGGGGAGCAGAGGGCAGGGTTAGAGCAAGTGCCGGGGCGTCAGGGACTGGGCGTCCTGCCAGAAACGCCACTTCCTGTGTCTCCACCTGACAGAATGCTCCCCCCTGCAAGGGTCGGACCCACCTTCCCTGGGAGGCCGCCCCACCGGCCAGTGGGAATTCTTGTCTCCTCTGCCCCAGGTTCCATTAAATAACCCCCGTGAGCCACCATACCGTCCCCTGCCCCCGCTGGCTCCCCACAGCCTGGTGTTTTCTACGAAACTGTACCGCGTTGATGAAATCGAATTCAAATCGAATCCATACGAGATTTGCCCCTGCAGATTTAGAAGGCAGTTCCAAACGGGTTGCAAGGAAATTTGGCATATAGTCTGCTGATTTGGGAGGGGAACATTACCTCTGGCTGTTTCTCTGAAGGTCAGCATGTTGAGGTATAGGCATGCCTCCAGATGGCTGGCAGCTTGTAGGGAAGCTGCAGATCAGGAAGGGTGGGCAGTGGGGCTGGGCGCCCAGAGCCCTGCCGGGCCACCAGCTACTGGAGGTGTTGTCCTAGGTTTCTGACCTAACTCTCCATGCCCCAGCTACCTCGTTTGTCATGGGAGATCGCTTACACCAAAGCAAAGTGTACGCAAGGGTCGTTAGTGCAGAGCTGTTCTTTGTCGTCCCCCTTTGTGATGAAGCCTTTTTGGCACTTCAGTCCCTACTCTTCTGATACAGAATGTAAAATTCATCCACTGTGGCTCTTCTGGTTACCAGAGTTCCAGTGAGTTCTGCAGGATCTTTTTGCATGCCTGTGCTTGCTAAACTCAGAGAAAGACTTAGCTCGGCTTTTAAAAACCAGTAAATTTACAGATTACAAGTTTACAAGCTAGTTAAACAGTATCGTCATGTTAGAGACAAGAGTGAAATTATCTTAGTAGCAGCATGTCCTATTGAAGTAGCTAATTTTTTAAAACTCAACAGAAGTAATGTACTTTTAACTCCATTTAAAAAAAATCACTTTCCTCTGGATATGAGGAGGCCCTAACTGCCATCTTGAACAGGTACATTTCTGTACCCAAATGTGTGTGCATACAAAATCCACAGGTATCAGATTTTAAGATAAGCTGGGGAAAAAAACAAGTTAATAAAGTCTCATTGTAGTTAACTGGCATTTTTTAAAAACTAATGAAACTCACAGCGAATTCATATTTCTTATAGGTTCTGTGGAAACGCACTCCCAGCAGCCCCGGTTCTTGTAGAAAGCGTGCTCAGTGGTGGTCACTTAGAGCCTCCCTCTCTGGCTTGTCTCTCGGTTCTCAGGAAAAAACAAAACCTGTCCTCTCTAGTCTGGGAAACCGGTGACAGGGTCTCAGAGGTCATGCCCAAGGGCTGGGTTTTCTTTTGTGTGTTTGTTTTTGTTTTTAAGGAGAATTAAGTTCCTTTGCTGTTAGCAGCCCTCATATCTCACGATGGAATTCCTTCACGGAGCAGTTACGCTGTGCATTGCAGAATCTCAGAGCAATTAGCCAGGCCACTCTGCAACCCTTCTCGACCCCTGGACAGCTTAGAAGGTAGACATTACAAACGTGGCCAAAGCACTCAGGAAAGCAGTCATTCCCTGCTATAAAATCTTTCTGGGTATGTGCCCTGGATGCTGTAGTCCCACTGGGACCTTGGGTTTCTATCAGAGCAAAGAAAGATAAGCCTGCCCTGTTAAAAAGAAATCTCAGATGTAGGCAACCAAATTAAGTCACATCAACACCTAACTAGCCAGAAGGGACTTAAACCTTCTGAATAACAGAGAGTCTGTGGGAATCTTTTTGCAATGCTTTGAAAGTGATGTGCTATGGAAGGGTTAAGTATGCCCAATTGTTACTTATGGTTTTCAGTATTGGAGGAGCCAGTTCTGTCACGGGGTCTCTACTATCAGAGTCACATCCTGGCTCCATGACACAGTAACTGTGTGAATCGGGACAAGTTACTTCACCTCTCTGGGGCTCGGTTTCGCCATCTGTGAAATGGGAGGAGTAAAAGTACGTACCCCGCAGAGGCTGAGATTAAATGAATTAATACATGTAAAACTACTTAGCACAGAGCCTGCCCCGAGGGAGCCTCAGCGGGCACCCGCAGCATACATCCCCGCCGCCCTGGGAGGCGCTCTGCCTGCAGAAACGGAAGCCGGGCCTGTGAACGGTCAGACCCAACGCTAGTCAGCCTGGCACAGCCTGCTGACACGGTTCCCTGAGAAAGTGGGGCTCTGGAAACCTCACAGAGATGTCTTGATTACGGGATGAGCTGAAAAGCCACAGGAAAAAGGAGGGCTGCCGTCTGCCCAGAAAATTCTGAAGCTGGAAGACCTGGGCTCGACTCTGGAACCAATCCAGTTGGCTCTTCCAACACTCTCTCTTGAGACTGGAGTATGCTGGGCCCCCTCCAGAGGTGGGGTGAGGCTCGGGGTGGGCAACAGCACCCATGACTCCCCGCTCCTAACTGGCTCCTCAGCTTCATCCTCAGATTCTCCACGGGCCAGCAGTGTTCACCTGCCTGGCATGAGGGCCCGGGAACGTGCTCACAACTCCCTTGGCTCCGTCCAAGGGAAAGGGGTTCCCTCTGGCTCAGCTGCAGCTATTCCTTCGGTGCTCTGGGATTCAGAGTGAAAGCTAATGAGAGTCTGGAGGCCAGTCAGAAAAATAACAGCCAGTTTTATTATTAAGGATAAAAGGCAGGCAGAATGAATTGAAGGGACTGGCGGAGCTGAGAGACAGAGGCTCGATTCAGCCCTGGGAGGCCGCAGTGCCACAAGGCCAGCCTCTGCGTGGCCACCAGGGCCCGGCACAGTCTGGGATGTGGAGACTGGGGTCCTATTCAAACCTCAGTCTAGTTCACAGTGTCCTGGGTGAAAGGGAGCCACGGTGCTGTGTGGGGTTCCCGCCAGCAAATCCAGAATGGAGAGGGTAGAGAGGGAAAGTCAGGTCCTGAGCAGAGCGTGAGAAACGGCGGCCTCAAAGGGGGCCTCCAAATGATGCTCCCCCCAAAATCAGGTCATTGAGAACTGGTCAGGTGAACTTCAGGCAGACAGACAGACATGGTATTTCAGAGTGTTCTTTTGGCAACAGGAAAGATTGGCTGCCACAGGAGATATGTTGGTTCAGCCTCCAAACAGAATTGGTTTTAATTTATGAGCTGGAATGCTGGGAAAGTTATGATGAGCAATGACTTAAGTTATTCTAGGCTATTTAATTTCCATTAGGCCTTCTCTCACTTAACCTAAGGTAAAGAAATGAAAAAATAGTGTTTGTTTTTTATTTTAATCTAAAAGACTATTATATTATTTTTGGTACATGGATATTCATCCTGGCCAAGCTATTCATTTTTTATTATAATTAGTCAATCAATCTCCCCAAAACAGAGGGGAAAAAATCTTTATCAGTGAAAGAAATTTTTAGAGGAGTTATTGAGGAAAATCAATGAGCTCTTGTAACTTAAAGAAAACTTGATAGAACGTCATTGTAACAATGAACAGATAAATCGATAGATTATTGATAGGATGGAGGGAATCGATGAGTATCTCACCAACGTTATGATCAATTCATGAGGACACGTCAGACTCAATTAGGGAAAATGATTTGGTCTAGCTTGTCCATTTCACCTCATTCCTTTAGTTTTTCCAATCTCACTTAAAAAAAATCATTTACTTGAAACCCTTTATGCTACCACGTTTTGAAAACCTACAATCTCAAAAGGCTCACCCAGATGTAAGCAATTGGACTGAAAACTTCCCATGCGTTTCTTGAAGATCTCTTAGAAAATAGATCATTTTTCGCACCAAATACTTAGATGGTCAGTATTTTAGGAAGTGAATAATCACTCAATCAGTGTAACAGTAGTTGCCTTTACCCTCACCTTGGCCTTCCTCTTAGGGATTCCTGCCTTTATCGAAGTCTCCTAATGCGCCTCATCTTCCGAACCAGAGAGCCCAAAGAGCAGCCAGCGTTCGGAATCAGCTAATGCGCCTCTGGGGCCCAAAGCGCGCAGCAGCAGCAGCCTGCAAGCCCAGGCGTTTCTTTCTCTCCCTATTTGCCGGGCTCAGCTATGGAGCCCCCAGGCCCTCCCCTGTCCGGAGACCCCGCTCGGACCCCAGGGTCCGACCGCCTCCCTCGCGCTCCGCTCGCCTGAACGCGCTCTGTCTTGGGTCCCGCAGACCGCGCCGGGGAGAGCCGCGGCTCTGGGGCGCAGTGGGGCGGGGGCCCTGCGAGCCGTCTGCATGGGGCTCGGCGAGGTGCAGCCCAGGCTGGGCTCGCCGAACAGCGGCTGAGCGACCGAACAGCGAGTCCAGGGGCAGGGGCGTGGTCTCCCCGACCCGAGCCCTCAGCGGCCCGCGCCCCGAGCCCCGCTGTCCGAGTCGGGAGACTGGGAACAGACCCGAACACTTGCTTTAGGAGCGCGGGCTGGGGGCGGCGGGAGAGCAGTCGGGCAGGAAGACTCTCTTGGGACAAAGGACCAATTTGGGCGAAACGGGGGGAGACATCCCTGCCCGCGCACGGAGGACTCCCAGACAGAGTCCCACGCTGGAGACCGCATCCCACGCACCGTGTCCGGGCCCCCTCCACTCGGTCCACGGCCGTGCCCGAGTCCCCGGCTCCCGGGGCCCGCGGAGGGTGTCCCAGCCCTGCCCCCCCGGGGCGCGCGGCGCGGGGCAGTGCGGCGGCGGCGACACCTACCAGCGCGGCCAGGATGCGCCGGCTCTTCTCGTCGGTGCAGCGCTCGGAGAGGACGCCCGGGTGCGCGCGGAGCAGCAGCGCGGCCGCCAGCACCCAACCCGCGGTCCACGCGACGCAGACCAGCAGCGCGCCCCGCCCGCACCACCCGGGCCGGCCCCGCGAGCCCGCCGCCCGCGCCCGCGCCATGGCCCGCCCGCCCCGCGCCTAGCGCCCCGCGCCTAGCGCCCCGCGCCCCGCGCTCGCGTCTGGGCTCCGCGGCCCGGCGGGGGAGGGGCGTGGGGGAGAGGCAGCGCGGGCGGAGGGGAGGGGGCGCGAGGGAGAAGCAGCGCGGGCGCCCGGCCCGTCCTGGGGGGCGGGGATGAGGGGGGGCGTGTCCCGCGGCAACAACCCGCGCCCGCCCGAGCAGCCGGGGTTCAGTGGGTGTCCGCGCACGGGACGCCCTGCTCCGCCTGCCGCACCCCGCCACCGTTTGCACTTTTTTTGCACACTTTCCCCAAGAAGACCAGCTCCTTCCTGGTACCGACTCTGCGTAGATTCAGGCTTGCCCCGGTTTAGACTACTGGCTCCCCTGAAGACAAGCTCTCGCCCCTTCTCCGGGCGGCCGCTCGGCGCCCCGCACTCTCTTTTACAGCCCCCGCCCCTCGGACCCCTGGGCGCCCTCGGCTGCAGCCCTGCCCCCCATGCCCCCCACTTGGGGCTCCTCCGAGCGCCTCCCGGGGTGAGATCCTGAGTCGGGGGTCCGGGACAGTCTGGGAATGTCGTGGCGGCCCCCGCCCGCCCTTCCCAGGCAGCTCCTGAATCCCACCGCCATCTGCCAAGCTGCCAAAAACTCCAGGACGTCCTTGCCAGGGGTAAAAATGTACCGCACGCTTTAAACGTTTCCCTTCCCCCCGGCGAGGAGAACTCGTTCACTGAATGTATCTAAACCTGTGTTTCTGTGTATTTGCAACGTCCTCTGGGGAGCAGGCTTCGATGTTCCGTCGCAGGTCGTCGTATGAGGTAGGCAGGAGCCCCGGCCTTCAGAGCTGCCCCTGGTTCTTTCCAGCCCTCCCTGACCCCACCCCAGCTGCCCTCCGCTCCCTAAAAGCATTTCTCCCCTAAACGGAGAGCCAGGGCGGGGGAACTGTCACAGCCAAGGCCTCTGAAAGCTGCCCCGCCCCTGAGGCTCCTGCATTCACTCAACAAAAGCTTATTCAAGGCCTGTTGTACAGCCAGCCCATCCCGGTAGGTCAGGCCCTACCTGACCGCCCTGCACCTAAATTTCACATATTCCCACCCTCCACCCCCAGTGAGGGGATAACAGGAATTACTGTCACCCTGATGGAGCATCCTGTAATCATCCCTGAGGAACTGGCTTCTTAACCTTGTCTATTCTTCAACTTGCTGGTTTAGCTTTCAGTTTCGTGGCCCACTGGTGAAGTTCTCCAGGAATTATGAAGCATCCAATTAACAAATGCTCAGCCCTCAGGAACACTTTGGGTACACCGCAGCTATTCCCTAATGCAACAGACACTTGGGATTTGGGGATCACTTGGCTGGTAACAGTAGTGCCTGTTCGAGTTCCTTCTGTGTGACCGTTTCTCCCACCTCCACCCTACCCTCCCCCCCAGGGCACACCCCACCAGAAGAACCACGTGGGAATATTTCCCTAGGCTGGCTCTACAAAAACTTGGTCTCTTCTTTTAAAATATTGCAGTTGTGGAGTAAAGGAGGCATCTTAGGACGCTGCTTTAAAATCTTGGCTTGATGGTGTAAAGCTGATTCCCTGTCCCAAGAATTTTATTGGGAGGGGGCGGGAATAGGAAGAAGAATATGATACGAAAGTGTTAATACTTCTCCTTTAAAACCTAGGCGTGAAAACCACAGGGGAAAAGCAGAACATGAAAGCAAAATTAATATTAGGGTTTGCAAGATAAGTTCTACTTTCGTAAGTTTTAAAAATACGTTATTAATAATACTTCTTTTGGCATCTTTATAAAGAAAAGTATACCAAAGAAAATGATAATCCCACAGTAAAGAGATCCTTTAAGCATTCAACGTATTTTAAATTGAAATATAGTTGACATACATGAGCATCGTTTTAAAAGAGAAGATATTGTACTCTCTAGAGCCAAAACAAAACGCTCAGAATGCAGAACTTACGCCGGCTGCCACCCTCTAGTGCCGTTTGTATGCTGCACAAAGCCGCAGAGGGGTGAATGGGGCTGAAGTCCACCAGAGCCCAGGCCACCAGGCCCTTTTCCTGGGGACCCCGTCCGACCAGAGGGGATGCCTTTTTTTTTTTTTTTTTTCTTTTGCAGTACGTGGACCTCTCACTGCTGTGGCCTCTCCCGTTGCGGAGCACAGGCTCCGGACGCGCAGGCTCAGCGGCCATGGCTCACGGGCCCAGCCGCTCCGCGGCATGTGGGATCTTCCCAGACCGGGGCACGAACCCGTGTCCCCTGCATCGGCAGGCGGACTCAACCACTGCGCCAGCAGGAAAGCCCGGGGATGCCTTTTTAAATGACCTGTGCAAAGGGGGCTTTTTTGGGGATTCACAGGACAGTGCCTTACAAGTCAGCTGTACCCTTGGTACTGGATATTCCCCTAGAGCAGCAAACAACTAAACAAATAATTACATTAGCAATAAAACGTGAAGCTTTGGCTTAACAAGCAAGGTAAAACGAGTCTGGTCTCATCTCCCAGGAGCCCAGCGTGCTGGTAGCACCAGCCGTAATTCCCAGTGACTGGCAGCCTTGACGGGGCCTGGCAGGGAGCCTGCGGGTCAGGATTAGGGGACAGGCAGAGCTGGGGGAGTGGCTTGGCCCCGTGCAGGCTTCACATGGAGTTGATCTGAATAGTCTTTGACTCCTTCAAAAAACTGTATGAAATCCAAGAACCACTTTCCCCCCACTCCCTTACCCAAACTGTGAAAACTGAAGTCATAACACTAGAAATGGCTTGAGTGCAGTGACCCTGCCAATCATACTCTGGTCACACAGATATTCACAAGTTGGTTTTCCTTTGTCTTGAAGGAGATGGAGACGTGTCTCTTTCTAACCACACGAGGCAAAAAGTCCTCTGAGCCGGCGAAAGAGGCCCGGGGTTCCAGGGCCCCATGCCCACACTCAGGCACCACCACAGCCAAGCAGAGGGAGTGTACTAACCAGGGTGTGTCTGCTTTAACTAAGCACTTAGACTAAACTGTATTTGTTCACTTACTTCTTCCATCAGACCAGAGGCTACTTGAGGGTAAGGACTGCGTCTCCCAGCACCTAATCTGGTACCTGAATCAAAGGAGGTCCTTAAAGACCTGCTAAAGAAATGAGTGGAATATGTATCCTAGCTTTTCCTCTGAAAGATCAGAAAACTTCGAGCACCCTGGAATTTTTCTTGAGAAAGTTCTTTTAACACATAAATAGTTCTCTCTGATTTCCTGAGGCTAAATGGAGCAATCCAGACACGTCACAGGGTTAGGAATACGTTTGAACATACCCTTTGGATTCTGAACTTATCTATTGGCAGTTGAACTTGTCACTGAAAACAATATGAATATTTTGCTTATAGGCCTTTCTTGGAAGAAAAGGTAAAATTCTATGGTTTCGACTCTGATTATGTTAGACAAATAGGTTTATTAGTGCTCAATTCTACTACATTTCTATGAGCTCATAAAAGTATTTTTCTTCCTGAAAGGACTTTGACAACAACAAATATCCCTGTGTTTGTATAATACTTGGTATATTCCCAGACATTAGCTCATACAATTGGCCTAGCAACCTGGTAGGGTGGATTGAGAGAATGTTGTTATCTAATATTTCATAGAAAAGGGTAATGGCCCTTTTTTTTTTTTTAACTATCATCTGTTAGTGGGAGTGGGAGTGACAGGGTTAGAGGCTGACTCACCTGCTTCTAGGTGTGATATTCTAATGCCTGTTTCCATGTTGGAATTGGGCACCTTAGAAGTGAGGAGGTGAAGTGTTCTAAGCATCTCACAATCATTTATTGACGTATCCTGCCTCAGGCCAAGAAAGTTTCAAACATTTATCAGCTTTACCAGTCATTTGCAAAATTACAGTCGGAATAGGATTCTAGCTCATGCCCAGCTTTGCCACGGTCTCTGTGGCCCTCTTCCAGCAGTGGCGACCACATTTGCACAAGGGTCAAAGTGCAAGAAAGGGGAGGCCACCTTTCGGAAGGGGGTGAGTTTCCCGTCACCTGCAGGGTTGCGGGGTGAGGGAGGATAAGCCTGAAGGAAATGAGAGCGAGCCAGCCTCCCCTCCCCACTCAAAACCATCTCCCCTCAAACTCATCCCGCACTTCAGCAAGCTCAAGCTGCTCCGTGGTTGGGGTTCTACTTTATCCAGATACTTACCTTGCTTTCCTCCGGAGCGAGACCGGCCTGTTTTAAAATGAGAGTTTTGTTTGGAAAGGAAGAAGTTACTTCGTTGTCTGGGACCAGCCTCGGGGTGGGGATGGGAGAGCTGGGTGTAGGTCTCACTGGGAGCCCTTTATAACCAGAAGCCTGGCTTCCAAGAGCCGAGCAGAGAAGAGCTTAGAATGGTTAGCAGAAAAGTGGGGCTTCTCCTGCAGTTTTGCCTGGACTCCCCAAATCATCTAGTTCATAAAGATCAATAACTGTTTTACCCTGATTTGGGAGAATTAAGAATAGATGAAGGATGCGGGCAAAGATGTAGTGTTGGGATTTCCTTTCCAGCATGATTGCTAACAGCAGCAGCTGGAAGTTACCTCCGTGTGTGTCCTAGGGGGTGGGTTGATAAACGGTAGTCACCCACCCATGGAACCATGTGTACTGTCACCAGAGGTTGGACAGGAAGCCTGTGTTGATAGGAAAGGTGTTATTGGAGAAACGGTCCTTTTTCCTGGCCCTGCCCCGTCCCTTCTCAGTGCACACCCCACGTCTTCTTAGGGAATCACACCTCTCACGCTCAGTCCTGTGGTTTGTCCCGAAATGCAGGGGTGGTGAGGGCTTGTGAGAAAGCCCGCTGAAGAGAACAGAGACACAAACTCCCAGCCGCAGGGTTGGTCCAGGGCTCCCAGCAGGCCAGCGGGACGGAAGGGACTCACTTCTCAGCTTTGTTGGAACCGTAGGGAAAGAGGAGGCTTCTTCCCCCTGAGGATGCCAGTGCCGGGCTCTGAGGGTGCGGGGGCCAGAGGGCCATCACACGAGGATCTGCTGGAGGATGAGGCCAGCCTTGAGGAAGGAGGGCGTGGGTTGCAGGATTCCTCAGGACTTCACGTGAGCGCCTGACTTTTCAGTTACCCAGTGGATAGATTCCCTTTGTGGCTGAAGCCAATTTGGGTTGGGTTTCTGACATTTACAGTGGACAGAGTCTTGGTCAGTAGACCTTCATGATACGTCATGGAGTGAAAAGGCAGGTTTCAAAACATTATGTTCCGTCTTAGTTTTTAAAAGCATACCATATACTTACTTATAGACACAAAAAATCTTGGAAAGAGACATCACAATGTATGTTACCTCTAGCTGGAGGAATGACAAGTGATTTTTCTTTTCTTCTGTTAATTTTCTGATTTTATGTAAGACAGGCATGCCTTATTTGTGTAATGAAAAAGCATTTTTATTTAAGGAGATGAATTACAGGAAGAGAAGCAGACATCAGGGCTCTGGGATCAGTAGCTTCTAGTCTCAAGAGCTGCTGTGATGCTGGACATCTGAGAGGTGCAGCCCTTGGCCATCCTGAACCACTTTGTAAGGGCTAGTTCATCTTCTGTGACCTCTCAGCCTTGTTCCTTTTTCTGTAAAAACGCTTACCGTGGTGGGAGTTCATTCATTCATTCATTCATTCACTCTGTAAGCGCCGCCAGTCTAGTGTTAAAGACGTCGAGATGAATGACACGGGGTCTCAGTCCTCCTTTGCTGGGAGCAGATGCTCTACGGCCTGGAATTCTCTGCAGAAGGATCTGCTGCATCTCTGCTCCTCTCTGTTCCTTCCTGGCCTCCCGGGCCCTCCGAGGGACCCTGCCAAAGGACAGGTCTGGGGCTGCTGTTGCCAAACCTCTGCCGGACCCTGGACCACCTGCTAGGCCGTGCGCTGCACGCGCACACGGGGATCCCGCCAGGACTGGAGTGGGAGCCCCGGGGGGGGAGGGACTGTGGGCCAGGCCATGGGATGATAGAGGTTCTTTTCTCTTTCATCCTTGTTATCTTCCAGGAGCCAGAGAAAGCCTCTCTCCATCTGCCCGAAACTCAGGAACGGCTCCTGCTCTTCCCAACTCCTGCCTGGAAGATGAGGGGACACAATTTCCTCCTTCCTAAGGGCACGTAACCTCCTAGATCAGAGACCCTCCACACCTTAGGTTTTCAGATTGCTGGGCTATAGTCGTCGTCATTATTTTTTAACAGATTTATTGAGGCATGTTTTACATACATAAAATTTCCTCCGTTTTAAGTGTACAGTTCAGTGATTTTCAGTAAATTTACAGGGGCTGTGCAACCACTCACACCATCCGGTTTGGGAACATTTCTGTCACCCCAGAAAGATCTGTCTCAGGCACCCATTTGCATTTGCTGCCTGTTCCCACCCCCAGCCCCAGGCAACCACTGATCCGTCTCTGTAGAATTGCTTCTCTTTGGACATGTCGTCTAAATAGAGTCCTACACTAGGTGTCTTTTGCTTCTGGCTTCTTTCACTCAATTTAATGTTTTTGAGGTTCATCCGTGTGGTAAGAGTATCAATCCTTCATTCCTTTTGTATTACTGGATGGTATTCTATTGTATGGATAAGTCATGTTGTTTATCCATTCATCAGTTGATGGACATTTGGATTGTTCCCACTTTTTGGCTGTTGCGAATAACGCTGTTATGAAATTTACATACATGTCTTTATGCGAACATATGTTTTTATTTTTCTGAATTCGTAGGGATGAAATTACTGGGTCTTATGTAAATTTACCTCCAGCTTAAGGAACTGTCAAACTGTTCCAAAGTGCTTGTACCATTTTACATTCCCATCAGAAACTACAAGGATTCCAGTTTCTCCACGTCCTTGCCAACACTCATTATATTGGCTCTAGTGGCTGTAAAGCAGCATTTCACTGTGATCTTAAAGTGCATTTTCCTCATGAAGAGTCATCGCCTTATTTTCCGTGGCCAGAAGTGAGCCCGTGGTTTCTGTGGTCACTCTTTCCTTGTCCTGCAATTCGGTCCTTTTGTGATAGAACCGTGTTTCAGGACCTTTAGTGCAGCTCCTTGTCCTTCAGTCTGGAGCACCGGTGATGCTGGTTAAAGGGATGTGAGCTAAAGGCCGGCAGGCGCTCAGCATGGTTTCCCGAGCTGTCTTGAACGTGAGACTCTGGAACCACCCACTGCAGTCTTTGCTGTGCTGTTTTGCCGCTGCCTTTGCTGTGTGTTAAGGTTGCCCCGAAATCTTTGCACAGAGCAAATCACTGTGTTCCTTGCAAGGTTCGCCTTGGTCGTATAAGCCTTGGAGTTTCCTAACCCCCCACACAGTTGCACTACATTGTTTGGGACAAACCTTAGGACATCTCTGCCCTTTCTCTGGCCTCCTTTCTTGCATTTTCATTTCAACTCAAGGCACAGCTGCTGGTTGGGATTTCCCTCCAGTACGAGGGGAGCGATGGGAGTGCTCACACTCCTCCCCGTCACCCGGAGCCCCTGCTGCAGCCCACATCGTGTGTGTGCGGTGCCGTCTTCCAGCAAGCGCACGAGAAAGATCGGTATCGCGCCCATTACATTCCCGTGAAAACACCTCGCCAGGAAAACATGCAGCCTGCAATTTGGCCTTGAGACTCCTACACAAGGGCTCTTAGGAAAGGGTGACATTCCAGAATTTATTTCCCTTTTGGCGAATGACCTGCCGCTCTGCAGGGAGTGTGCTCCACCCTAAAGCGCGCCTGAAATAGTCTGCAGCTGGAACTGCTCACCTAGCCCAGAGCTGGGTCCTGTTAAGGGGGTCTCCTTCACCAGCAGCTGAAAGCAGAAGGCCCTCAGCTCTGGTGGGTCCAGGTCGCTGAGGTCGGGAGAGCCTAATGCCTTTGCCAGATATGCGTCCTGAAAATACTGATAGTTCTGGGATGAGATTCTTCTCACCAGGTCATCGGATGTCAGCCTATGAGAAGACACAGTGTCGAGTCACCCCCATTTCCCCTCCGCCCCCATTAACCTTGGCTCTCCAAGTGCTGTTGAGAGACAGCGGTGGCCTCATGAGTGAGAAAGGTCGCATTATTACATCCAAGACGTTGTGCCCCATGAGCCTCTCTCCCCAGAAAGCATCTCCCGGCTTCCACCTCCTCAGGGTAGCGGGCTGGACGCCGAGGAATTCAAGACGAAGAGACACTGCTTTTCCCAGTTGGTGGGAGAACCAGGTTTGTAAAACACACACACACACACACACACACACACACACACACCCAGGTGTTCAGACAGTGGTGGGTGGAGCGAGGGGAGGGGAGTCAGGTGAGACCCTGAGGCGGTGGCCCTGGTGGTGACTCTTGAGGGTGGAGCAGGGGCCACCAGTAATGAAGGAGGACCCGGGCCTCCACAGTGAAGACACGGAGGTGCAGACGGAGCGCCTGGGGCGGGGCCCATGCAGCGGGGGACGGAACGGCCCAGTAGGCAGTGCATCACAGAGCGATCAGGACCCTGGGTCTGGAGCATGGCAGTCGGCTTCCTTGTCCAAGAAGGTAACTCATAGCTCTATTGAGGTGGGACCGGAGGCTGCCTTTGGGGAGAGGAAGGGCCTTCATCCTGGATGTGAGGCCTCAGAGGACCAGCTGAGACCTTTAGTGGCCCCCAAAGCACTGAAAGGGTGGTGGCACCCCGCCCCCCAGCTAAGTCAGCATAAAAATAACCCTCAGCCGTAAATTAACTGCATGGAAGTCTAACAAATTTAGCTTTCCTCGTGATGGTTATTCCATTGCTTCTCATGAAATATCCAAAATAAAATTAAATACTTTCAACACATACTTTGAGTTTTCGTGCCATCCATATGGCCTAAGCCTGTGCTCACGATCCCCACTGAAAAATGCACTCAACATCGTATGTGCTCAGGGGATTGCAAATTAAAACAACAGTAAGCTATCACGACACATCTATTAGAATGGCCAAAATCCAAAACACCGACAAAACCATCCTTCTGGTGAGGATGTGGAGTAATAGGAACTCTTTGTTTTTTGCTGGTTGGGGTGCAAAATGGTTCCAGCCACTCGGCAAGACAGCTTGGCAGTTTCTTACAAAAGTAAACATATTCTGACCATATGATCCAGCAATTACACTCCTTGGTATTTACCCAGAGGGTTTGTGTCCACACAAAAATCTGCACCTAGATGTTTATAGCAGCTTTATTCATGATTGCCGACACTTAGAAGCAACCAAGATGTCCTTCAGTATGTGAATGGATAAATAAACTGAAAGGTATATAATTCCCCATTGGGAAACATTTTTTTATTGTGGTAAAATATATATAACATAAAATTTACCATTTTAGCCATTTTTCAGTGTATAGTTCAGTGACGTTAAGTACATTCATTTTGTTGGGCAAATAATACCACCATCTCCAGAACTTTTTATCTCCCTAAACTGAAACTGTCGCATTAAACAATAATCCCTGTTCCTCCCTCTCCCCAGCCCCTGGCAACCACTATTCTACATTCTATCTCTATGAGTTTGACTACTCCAGGTACCCCGTAAATTGGAATCCTACAACATTTGTCCTTTTGTGTCTGGTTTATTTCACTAAGCGTATTTCACTGAACCTCAAGGTTCATCCATGTTGTAGCCTGTGTCAGAATTTCCTACCTTTTCATGGCTGAATCATACTCTGTTGTATGGATAGACTGCATTTTTCTTATCTATTCATCTGTCCATAGACACCTGGATTGATTCCACCTTTTGGCTATTGTGAATAATGCTGCCATGCACATGGGTGTACGTACATCTGCATGAGTCCCTGCTAGAACACATGATTGTTAATAAAGGAAAATAACAAGCGACAACGAAAGTGAGCCTTCTGATAAAGCACGGTTGCTTCTGTGAAATCAGAAAACAGATTCTCTATAAAGCACAGATTATGGCTGTTCTGATTGCAACTAACATATACCAGCAATGTTTTTTTTTTTTTTTTAAGTTACAAAAACTGTATTTTACGTGCTTGCCAAGATACAGGATTACTCAGGAAGAAAATCTCGTACAACCGATGCCAGACAATGCAAATAATCAAATAACTCTAGCCAAAGGGGGGAAAACGTTGCCTTTTCATTGTGCAGACCGATTACCTCACCTAATTCCCTCACTAGCAGCTTCCGCCAGCGCCCCGGCCCCCTTTCCAGTCTCATTGCCAAGGTCTTCTCATTCTATCCTGTAAGTTTTTCCCTTACCCACTTGCTCCTTCCGCCAAGCGCACTTACCCTTTTGCTTTCACAGATCGCCGTTTTCATGGGGAATTTCTGCTTACCTGTCCCTGAGCCTTGCCTGCCCCTCACATCCCAGTCGTCTTAGACTGTGAATTCCAAGAAGGCAGGCAAGGTACTGGTCGTATTGACTTCGAGCTGGGAGGTTGCCTGCATTCCCCGCCTCTCCAGCAGCCCTGGATGGTGGATGCACTGAAGGGAACCAGGGTGGGGAAGCCTCAGAGCAGGTCGTGGCCCCAGGGCTCCATCCATCCCCTCCTCACATCAGAGAGTGAACATCTCACCGGCATAATGAATGAGCTGGTCTGGTTCCGAGCAATCAGGAAGCAGATCTCTGGGTGTTTCTTTTCCATAACATGTAGTGTTTTCAATGCTCCTGGCTCCTGACATTTTTGGCAATTCTCACAGCTTAGTCAGTTTTGGTACTAAACAATAGCCTGTTTTCTAAGTAGTAAAGAGTCTCATCCTGTTGAACAGGAGTGCTCCAGAGTTCACTTACAAAATCCCTTCCTTTCCTGGCTCAGGTCAGCCTCGGACCAGAACACCTGTGCGGGGGGCGGGGTGGGGGGTGCCATCTCTTTTCTTTGTATTTCTTAGCCTCCCTTCTTCCCTACTTGCAAGTAATGATGGTGTGATTTCGTCCCTTCCAATCCTTCTGGATTTAATTTTTTTTTTTTTTTGCGGTATGCGGGCCTCTCACTGTTGTGGCCTCTCCCGTTGCGCAGCACAGGCTCCGGACGCGCAGGCTCAGCGGCCATGGCTCACGGGCCCAGCCACTCCGCGGCATGTGGGATCTTCCCGGACCGGGGCACGAACCCGTGTCCCCTGCATCGGCAGGCGGACTCTCAACCACTGCGCCACCAGAAGCCCTGTCTTTAATTTGTTTGAACCTCCTGTCAGGCTTGTTTAGAAGTAGAAGTAATAAGCATCCGTGTCTTACTACTACATTATTTTTCCCTTTGACTAAGTCAGATATTTTATTTGTATAACTGAAGAAAATGGGCAACTGGTATTGGGCGCTTTAAGTAATTTTGCTATAATGAGGGCCTTTCTGATGCTGATCATTGAAAGTACATGGGAATAGCCTGTGCAAGTTCTAACTGATCTTAGCTTCTACTGTTTGATTTTTAAACCAACATACAGTGGAACT
Source organism: Hyperoodon ampullatus (assembly GCF_949752795.1). Lineage (NCBI taxonomy): Eukaryota > Metazoa > Chordata > Mammalia > Artiodactyla > Ziphiidae > Hyperoodon > Hyperoodon ampullatus. The sequence goes on from NC_136926.1 coordinate 85,328,749, forward strand.
GACTTCTGTGTGAACGTGTGTACCATTCTATGAATTTTCACACGTGTAGATATAGAGTCAAGTAACCGTACATACAGAATAGTTCCACCATCCAAAAACCCCCTCATGCTGCACTCCCGCTCCACCACATCCCCTGGTAATCACTGAGTTTTGTCCTTCTGAGACCGTCACGGAAATGGAACTGATCTCGGGTGGCCTCGGCCTGCAGCGGCTTGAAGCAGGGTTTCGGTTCCCGGCCAGTGACTGAGGTCAGGTCGCGGCAGTGAGAACACTGAATCCCAGCCACTAGTCCAGTGGTCAGTGACAAGACCCTGGCTCTACGGCTTTGCAGAAAAAGAATTCCCACAAAGGTGGAAAGTAGTGAAACAAGTAAAGTATTTATTAGGAGAAAAAAAGAGTACGTGTGGATAGACACACGGGCGGACTCAGAGAGAGAGTCACGCCCTCGCAGCAGTTTAAATCACTTATATGGGGCATTTCTTCCGTGTTTCCTTTGTCCAGTCATTTTGCTTTGCCTGGTTCAGACTCCATATTTGGTGTATCTCAGGATCCTCCCATGTGTGCGCGCGCATCTCTTAGCCAAGATGGATTCCATGGAAGAGGCCTATGGGTAAGTGAGCGTCAGTTGGCATCGCTCCCCTTTTGACCTCCAAGGAGCCTTTCTGCGCATGTGCAGTCGGGGAGGTCTCCTGACTTCAAGAATGAGGAATATGTGGTCTCTTGTCTTCTACCTGGGCAGGGCCCAGCCTCCTCTCTCAATTGTCCTGTTATTCCCGTCTCGGAGTATTGGTCCACAAGGAACGAACTCAAACTGTTTGCCCTGAGGGCCCATCTGTCTCCTGCCCCAGAGCCATACATTTTTGAAACTAGCTTGTTTCACGCAGCATCATGCTTTTGAGATTCATGCAAGTAGTTGCATGTATCCGTAATTTATTCCTTTTCATTATTGAGTCGTATTCCATTGTATGAAAGTTATCACAGTTTACCCATCCACCTGTTGAAGAACACTTGAGTTGTTTCCAGTTTGGGGTGAATATGAATCGACCTGCTATGAATAGTCATGTCCAGGTTTTTGTGTGAACATACATTTTTATTTCTCTAGAAATCTCATACCTAGGAATGGGATTGCTTAACTTTACAAGAAACCGCCAAATTGTCTTCCACAGTGGCTGTGCCACTTCACGTCTCTCCCAGCAGTGCTGAGAGTTCCAGGGGTTCTGCATCCCCACGAGGACTTGCTATTGTAAGTTTTTGGGTTTTTTTTTTACATCTTTATTGGAGTATAATTGCTTTACAATGGTGTGTTAGTTTCTGCTTTATAACAAAGTGAATCAGTTATACATATACATATGTTCCCATATCTCTTCCCTCTTGCATCTCCCTCCCTCCCACCCTCCCTATCCCACCCTCTAGGTGGTCACAAAGCACCTAGCTGATCTCCCTGTGCTATGCAGCTGCTTCCCACTAGCTATCTGTTTTACGTTTGGTGGTGTATATATGTCCATGCCACTCTCTCACTTTGTCCCAGCTTACCCTTCCCCCTCCCCATATTCTTCTATTCCAGCCATTGTAACAGGGAACAAGTCCCCTGGCCTCTTGGAATTTACAGTCTGAGACGACATTGTTGCAAAGGGGCCTGTAAGGCTTGCAGACAACACACTGTGGCCTTAGTTTGCATGTCCCTAACATCTAATGGTGTCGAAGATCTTTTTATGTGCTTATTTGCTGTCTGTAGATCCTCTTTAGTAAAGGGTCTGCTCAAGCCTTTTCCCAATTTTTAACTGAGTTTTCTGACTGTTGAAGTTGAGGGTTCTTTATGTATTCTGGATAAATGTCCTTTAATGGCTACATGGTGTGTAAGTATATTCTCCCAGTGAGGAGCTTGTCTTTTCATTCTCCTAACAGCTGACTGCAGTCTTTGAGTTAATTTTTGAATAAAGCCGAAGGATGTCGGGATCCCTTTTCTGCGTATGGGAGTCCCATTGTTCTAACACCATTTTTGAAAAAAGACTATCCTGGTTCCACTGAACTACTTTTTTGCCATTGTCAGAAATTCACTTGGCCATATTTATGTGGGTCTAAGTCTAGACTCTGTTCTCTTCCATTGATCTCTGTGCTTATCCCTTTGCCAGTACACACTGTTGTGATTACTGTTGTCTCTATAGTAAGTCATAAAGTAGGGAGAAGTGTGATTCCTCCAACTTTCTGCTTCTTTTCCAAAGTTGACTTGACTATTCTAATTCTTTTGCCTTTCCATATGAATTTTAAAATTAGGTTGTCTTTATCTGCAGAATAATCCTGCTGGGATCTTGCTCTGATTTGCATTAAATCTGCAGACTGTTTTGAGAAGATTTGACACCTTTACTATCATGAGTCTTCCAATCCATGCACACAATATATTTCACGATTTATTTGGCATTCTTTGATTTCTTTCATCACATTTTTAGTTTGCAGCATACAGATTCTGTATTTTCAGCACACAGATCCTGTTGTTTCCAGATTGTTGTTTCTAGCTTTAAAAGAAATAATTCTATTTCCCATTTATGATGATTTATGTTGCAAGTTTTTTAGAGATATTCTTTATCAAGTTAAGGTACCTTCATGAACGGATGTTGAATTTTATCATATGCTTTTTTCTGCATCTATTGATATGTTCATATATGGTTATATATAACCATATATGATCATCTGATCTCTTAATGTAGTAAATCAAATGTATAGACATGAAAATATTAAAGAACCTCTGAATTCCTATGAATCCAACTTGATCATAGCATGTTATCTTTTTTAATGTGCCGTTAGATTCAGTTAATATTTTATTAGAACTCTTCATCTATATTCATGAGTAAAATAAGGCTCTAATTTCCCTTTTACATACTGTTTTTATCTGGTGTTGGTATCAGAATTATACTGGCCTCATAGAGTGATTTGGAGAGCATTTCTTCTGGGAGAGTTTGTATAAGATTGGAATGAGCTGGTCCTTGAAAAGTTGGCAGAAGTTTTTGGATATGGTTCTCTTGTGGGAAGATTTTTAATTACTCCTATTTTTCTTAATAGTTACAGGATTATTGGGGCTTTCTATTTTTTTTGCCACATGTAGTAAATTATTATACCTTCTGATAGCTCCTCTGTCTAGTCCTGTCCTCTTTTTCATTTATAACATTATTTATTTATAACTGCTCTTCTTTTTCTTTAATGAATCTACCAGAAGTTTTAAAGGACCACATTTGGCTTTATCAGCCTTCTTATAGCATTGTTTTCTGTCTGGCAATATACGGTCTTTTGTTTATTATCTCCCTTCTTAGATTTTTTGGAGTTCTTTTGTTCTTTTCCTAACGTCGTTTTTTAAAAATTGAACTATAGTTTGTTTTTCCTAAGTTCTTAAGTTTGAAACTTGGCTCACTGATTTTTTACTTTCTTCTCTTTAAAAGATACAAGTATTTAAGGCTATTAATGTATAAATATTTATATAAACATACAGCATACACATACAGGCTCTGAAACATCTTGTTCACCCTACTGACAACCTTCCTGGGATAAATCCCACTTGGTCATGTTATATAATTCTTTTTACATATTGCTAGATTTGGCTGGCCAGTATTTTCAGGGTTCTTGTGTTAATATGCCATAAAGTATATGGCATATAGTTTTCGTTTCTTGTGATCTTTGTCTGGTTTTGGTGTCAGGGTAATACTGGCTTCATAAAATGATATTGGAAGTATTTCCCCCTCTTCTATTTTTTTGGAAGAGCTATGAAGGATTGGTTTTCATTTTTCTTTTAACATATGTTTGAAATCACCAGCGAAGCCAACTTGGGCTTTTCCTTGTGGGAGGTTTAAAAATAACTAATTTAATCTCTTTACTTGTTATAGGCATATTCAGATCTATTTCTTTTTTTTAAGATTTATTTTTATTATTTATTTATTTATTTTAAATTTATTTTTGGCTGCGTCAGGTCTTAGTTGCGACATGCGGGATCTTCATTGAGGCATGTGGGATCTTTCGTTGCGGCACGCGGGCTTCTCTCTAGTTGTGGTGTGCAGGTTTACTCTTCTCTAGTTGTGGCACGCAGGCTCCAGGACGTGAGGGCTCTGTAGTTTGCAGCACACAGGCTCTAGTTGAGGCACGTGAGCTCAGTAGTTGTGACGCGTGGGCTTGGTTGCCCCATGGCATGTGGGATCTTAGTTCCCTGACCAGGGATCGAACCCAAGTCCCCTGAATTGTAAGGCGGATTCTTTACCACTGGACCACCAGGGAAGTCCCAGATCTTCTATTTATTCTAGAGTCATTTTTACTGGTTTCTGCCTACCTTGGAATTTATCCATTTAATTGAGGTTTTCTAATTTGTTGCTATTCAGTTGTTCATAGGATTCCCTTACTGTCCTTTTTATTTCTGTAGAATTGGTAGTGGTGTCCCCTCTTTTTTTCATGATTTTAGTAGCTTACATCATCTCTCTTTTTATCTTGGTCAGTCTAGCTAAAGATTGTTGATTTTACTGGTCTTTCCAAAGAGCCAGCTTTTGGTTTTGTTGATTTTCTGTGTTGTTATTCTATTCTTTATTTTATTTATTATGCTCTAATCTCTAATTGTTTCCTTTCTTCTGCTTGATGTGGATTTTGTTTACCTTTCTTTTTCTTACTTCTTAAGATAGAAGATTAGGTTATTGATTGGAGATCTTTTTTCTTTTTTAATATAGGCATTTACAGCTATACATTTCTCTCCTTTAGCTGCTTTATTTCACTGCTTTAGTTGCAGCCCATAAGTGTTGGCATGTTGTAGTTTTGTTTTAGTTCATCTCAGCGTGTTTTATAACTCTCATCTTATGATTTCTTCTTTGACCTGTAAGAAGTGTGTTGTTTCATTTCCACATATTTGTGACTTTCTCAAATTGTCTTCATTTATTGGTTTCTTATTTCATCCCATTGTGGAAGAGAGGTGAGAAATCGTGCCTGAGACTGTGCACTACACAACTCCACAGGGCGACTTTCACACGTATATGGCAGCCTCAGGAGGAAGAGGCCCTAGTGGATGAGGACGGTTGTCATTTGACACTGGGGCCCCCGAGAGATGGCATATTTCAAATGCTGATTTCTTTCCTCCAGAGATGCTTTATCTTCAGAGATAACGCTCCTGGGGCTGGGAGTCTCTGACCCACAGTTTCCTTGGTGGTCTAAGACCCCCTCTGGTGCTTACACTCCATCTTCTGCCCTGTTCTAGGGGCCCCTCCTCCAGGTGGTCCACCCAATCTACCCAATTGGGTAGATTCTCTCTCCACATGGGTAGATTCTCTCTCCACATGATCCAGACGGGTTCCCTTCTGCAGGGTCCACATCTGGCCCACAGGAAGCTCTGGAAACAGACCACTCCTGCCCCAGCCACTTCCTCTGGTTTTTCCACGGATGTGAGTAGAGTAAAAAGGAAGCAGCTAGTGGCTAAGCCAAACTCCCTGGGCGGGAACATGACCCCACTTGGTTGTCTGGACACTGCAATGTTGGACTTTCAAGATGGGTCTTTTTTTTTTTTTTTTTTTTAAGATTTTTTTGATGTGGACCATTTTTAAAGTCTTTATTGAATTCGTTACAACATTGCTTCTGTTTTATATTGTTTTTGTTGTTTTTGTTTTTGGCCGTGAGGCACGTGGGATCTTAACTCCCCGACCAGGGATGGAACCTGCACCCACTGCGTCAGAAGGCAAAGTCTTAACTACTGGACCACCAGGGTCCCTCGAGTTGGGTCTTTGATCTGAGCTTGTTCATCTTCCAGGAGACTTTTCCACTAATACCTCACACGTGGCGGGAGGCTGAATAATAACCCCCACCACACACACATGAGGATGTCCACGTTCTTATCTCTGGACCCTGTGACGTGACTCTCTCCATGGAAAAGGGGACTTTGCAGGTGTGACTAAGGGAAGGATCTCGAGATGGGGAGATTATCCTGAACTACGCTGGGGCCCAATGCACTCGCAAGAATCCTTGTGAAAGGAGGTAAGACGGTTGAAGTCAGAAAAGGAGATGTGATGGACCAGGTGCTGGCGTGATGCACTTGAATAAGGAGGAAGGGGCCACAGGTCAAGGGTGGCCTCTAGAAGCCGGAAAAGGCAAGGATATGCATTCTCCCCCGAAGCCCCCAGAGGAGCCAGCCTTGTGGACTCCTTGATTTTAGATTTCTGACCTAAAGACCTGTGAGAGAATGAATTGCTGCTGTATAAGTCACTAGGTCTGTGTTGGTTACAATAGCCACGGGAAACTAATGCACACGTCTTTTACTTGGAGAACTGTCTCCTATAAACTGTCAACAGACTTAGACAGAAAACTGGAGCACTTCAACATTCAGCAGAAATTCCATCTTGGGTTAATTTAAGGATGAGTTCCTCGCATCCATAAAACCAAGTTCCAATTCCTTTTTTTTTTTTTTTTTTAACCGCAGTGAATAGTGGCACTTTAATTGTGAGTGACAGCAACTGTTTACAGTTTGAAAACTTGCAAAATCATCCATGAGCAGATGACGCCTTTGAACCCAGCACTTCATTTACCTTGCCCATGTTTGCCCAATGGGAAACAAATGCTTTAAAAAGAAATGAAACTTTGTTCAGGGTTCCTGGCAACGTCCAACAATGGAACCCCATCTATTCAGATAAAAGCTTCAGTTGGAAACTTGTCATCTTGGATTGCATCGACAAAATTCTTGAACCCACCAAACTAAAAAGAAGTTCCTGTTGCTGCTGGCCTTATGTCCCGGGTCTTAGCAGACCATGATGACAAACCAAGGATGCACGTCCTCTCTCTATATATATGTTACAGCTGCACAATTCCCCAGACTGCTTGGTGCTATAAACACCCACCTCGTGGTGCCCCCGTTACTTCTCAGTGTCCCCAGTGGGGTGACCTAGGGTCCCACACTGTCCTCAGGCTGCAGGCAGTCCCCGCACCCCCTGGCTCTTCCTCAGCTCCAATACCTGTTGCCGCATGGGCGGCCCTGCCTGCAGGACCCCTCAGCCAAGTCTCACCCACCACCAGGACAACGAGGTCCCCTGTGGGAGCTGACATCGGGGGGCTCAGGAGCCAGGCGTCTGCTGGCCTGGGGTGCAGGCTGGAGAACGGTTCCTTCCGCAGCCCTGCAGCAGCCCCTGCCCACGGAAAAGCAGGTCCGCCTGGTCTGGTCCTGGGACCCCTCCCCACAGGTGCTCAGAACCCATCCACACGCGGCATCCTCCCTCCCCTGCGCTCCCCACGTGCTCAGAATCCTCGCTGGACCCACGGCTCCTGAGGCAGGAGGGCCTTCCCTAGGAGTCTCAGCAACGGGTCCTGAAGGAAGTGTAGCCGAGGGAAGAAACCATCCACGCTCGTCTCCATCCCCATCACCCTCCCCAGGTGGACAGAAATCCTCCCACTTCCCCCCTAACGGCCTCTCCTGATGACACAACCACGCCAGGCAAACAAACTTGGATCCTATGGGCAGCCCCCAACCCGGGAGCCTGGGAGCTTTGGGAATCTTGGCTCCCAGCCCCGCCAGCTGCACGAGAAGCGCCGTGAGCCCACAGGGAGACACCGTGTTTCCTAAATCTTCCCAGGGGATGTTCCATAGGCTGAGATAGTTCTCGAAGATAATCAAGAGGCCAAGCTAAAAGTAACAGCAGAAATGCCGGTACACGTGGTTTCTTCCATTTTATTTTCTGTAAGATTAAGTACAGGGAAAAGCTAAATGGGTTTTTTAAAAATAGCACAACTTAAATCACGAGGAGATGGCAGAAACCTCTGGGATGAAGCCCACATGTCGCCCAAATGGGGATTCCAGGCGGCAGCCTGGATCTAGGCTGGGGGGCCTTGCGCATCTCGCCTGGTGGTCTGGGCAGCTCTGTCGTCCCTCGTCAGCCCAGCCTGGACTAAGTTTCGTGGGACCTGACGTCTTAGAATTTAGGGGATCTCTTTAAGAAAAAGAATACAGAACTGTGAATACAAATTAGGCACAAAAGTGGATACTTATTTATTTAGAAGGGGCCTGCGGGAGAGGAGCCCTGAATCTTGAATGTCACTGATTTCAAGGTAAATGACGTCTCCGATTAGTCCAAATGTTCCATCACGTTCTGGCTCTACTGGTGCCAATCAGCCAGGCACGTGCCGACGTGTCCAGACTTGGTTGCTTCCTCCTGTGATGACCTGCGTGCTGTCCTTAGCCCTCTGGGGAGGGACTGGCGTGTTCCACGTTGACTGGGTTCTAGACAGCGGGCGGCGAGAGCCTTATTATCTTCCAGGAGCGCCTGACACACATGGGGGTGGGGTGGGGTGGTGACGCGCCATGTGCCCACCTGCACTATTAGGCTCCAGAGGTGCGCTCAGGACCCGGGGGTGGGCAGGTCTCACCACCGGAACACAGGTGGCCGCCGCGAGCCTGACCGCCAGGCTTGCTCTGCCTTCTCCTTGCCTCGGGACCGCCTCTCCACTAGGTATTCCTTTTTCCCATTTCCCCCCTATTTTTCTTCCTCTTTCTGTTTCTCTTCTTCCTTCTGGAGTACGAGTAGGAGTCAGAAACTGCTCTGGACACTGATTATCGGGGTGTCTCTTGGGCTCACTCAGAGGATGGAGACCCATCAGAGTGGCATGAGGGCAGCTGCGGCTTCCTCGAGGACGGGCACCCGCATAGCGGGGTGTGTACTGTGGGCACGTGATTGTGAAATACATGTTCACTGGCTTCAGTAGTGTCCCCCCGAGTTCCTGTCCGCCCGGAACCTCAGAGCAGGGCCTTATTTGGAAACCTGTCTTTTGCAGGTGTAATTGATTAAGATGAGGTCTGACTGAATTGGGGGGGGCACCCTAAATCCAATGACTGGTGTCCTTTTGAGAAGAGGAGAGGCCACACAGGTACACTCAGGGAAGAGGCCGTGGCAAGACTGAGGCAGAGACTGGAAGGCTGCAGCTGCAAGCCTGGGAACACCGGGGGCCACCAGAAGCTGGAAGGGGCAGGGAAGGAGCCTCCCCAGAGCCTTGTGCCTTGATTTCCGACTTCTAGCCTCCAGAACCCGGAGACAATACAGTTCTGCTGTTTGTCAGCCGCCCAGTTTGCTGCAGGAGCCCCGGGAACCTAACATGCACATAGTAAGTCACTTTGAGAAACAGTGTCAGGGTGGCTGAGTACACATGCAGTAGTAGGAGTGGAAAGCCCTACCTATGTTGATGGCTGAAGTTTTTTGACTCGGCCTTTGTTTCACAGTCAGAGGTAAGACCTAAGTGCAAATGGGTCCAGGAGAGGCAATGTACTGATGTAACTGAGGCTGAAAATGACGCTCTGGGCCAAGCAGCCTCCTGAAACCTTCCTGTGGACACCAAAGGTGGCAAATATCTGAATGTGAGCAGACGTTTCTGTCGCATAACTGGACATTTCTCTGTACATTTGGTTATTTTGCTTTTCCCAAAGAAGAAAATGAAACTTTCAGTCTGGGTTTGCAGATTTTTGTGCAGTAAATAAAGAGAATTGTTTAGCAGGCTTCACCTACCCTCCATCCGTCTATTCCTCCAGCTTTGGACAAATTGTTATCACTCAAGACACACAGAATTCTTGATATTTGCTGGAACATTAGACCATTTCAATTTCCCTTTGCTTATCTGGGGGTCTTTAAACTGTTTATATTCTGAAACAGGATAGGTTTTATTGGGTTTTTTTCTTCCCCTCACTTAAAAAACAAACTGGGAAATAGCCTCCAACTGCCAATGAAATGTAAACAAATCATGAATTTTTAAAAATCCTCAAGTACATGCTTTGCATCTCAGATGAGAAATTGAAAGATAACTGGAGAGTCGCTCAATCAAAAAAAAAAAAAAAGGAAAATGGAAACCCTTATCACCTAATTGCACTGGCTTAGAAATAGGTGAAGATGTAACAAATCATGGACCACAAAATAGAACATGTATTTAGAGAATTGTTTTGGCAGAAATCTACTGTGAGTTATTGCTAAGTGGGTATGATTTCTGGTGAGCAAACATGTTTCCATTATGTTTCATAATTTTTATTTTAAATCTGAAGTAAGTTGCAATAAGTGGTGTATGCTTTTAATTAGACTCAGCATTTGGACCCTTTCTAAATAATCACTGCAAGATGGGAATAGGCTTAAACATTAAAAGGTTTCTTCTTGATTAATTAGTAAATATAACCCTTAAATATTTGGATATTTTAAAAATATAATTGAGAAATGAATAATAGTATTCTTGCAGCCAAGAGAGATGATATAAACCCAGAAGAGTTATCACCAGCTCACAGGTGAGTCCTGAAAATTTGTCACGTTACAAAAGATGACAAATCTCAATTAATATTATTAGTGGAAAAGCTCCAAGATCAGTTTGAAATTCTCATGATGGTGTGGAAATTGGCACACATTATTAGAGTGGAATAGATGCAAAAGACTAAAATGAAAAATCATTTTTATTGAAGTTAGTGTCATAATAAAGGTAGATGTGTAAACAGAACCCTAACAGGTAAACTTGATAAGCAGTCCTCCTCATCCCTGCTTCCAGACCTTTCCACCCTGGTATGCTGTGACCGGGAGACATGGGGTCTCAAAACGAACTCCCTGTGCTGGCACGTGGGGTGGGCTGGCCCTGCTTGCCTTTCAGATCATGGGCCACCGTGACTTCAGTTCTCTTTTTCCTTGGTCAGATACCTACTTACAGATGTTGTGCCACTGTTTCTCTTTATTGGACAAGAAGCTAATGTTTTTCTCTGAAGTCTAAAAAAATGATAGACTTTGTGAAGTCTGTACTTAAAAATGCCAAATGGTAATTAAAATACTTTGTGAATTGTTTCCACATCTTGGCTATTGGAATAAGGCTGCAGTGAACATGTGAGTGCAAATATCTCTTCAAGATCCTGATTTCAGTTCTTTTGGATAAATACCCAGAAGTGGAATTGCTGGATCATATGGTAGTTCTACTTTTAATTTTTTGAAATGAGCTAAATGTTCATTGACAGATGAATGGATAAAGAAAATGTGGTATGTACGTATAGCAGAATATTATTCAACCATAAAAAAGAAGGCAGTTCTATCATATACAACAAAAGGATGAACCTTGAGGACATTGTACTAAGGGAAAGAAGCCAGACACAGAAGGACAAATACTGCATGATTCCACTTATGAGGCATCTATCGATAAAATAGTCACACTCACAGACAGAGAGTAGATTGGTGCTTGCCAGGGGCTGGGGAGGGAGAAATGGGGAGATGTAATTCAGTGGGTATAAGGTTTCAGTTATGCAAGGTGAACGAGCCCAAGAGATCAACATGGTACCTATTTGTGCACTTACAAATCTGTCCAGAGGTTAGATTTCATGTTATTGTTCTTACTACAGTAAAAAAGAAACTTTTTGGAAATTCTGCCAAAGTTAACTTTTTTGTATATTGAGAGTCATAACTTTTTTTTTAAAGGCAAATTCATGGATTCCATGAATCCATGAATTTTAGGGTTTTTGTAAGAATCAAGGTGATGCTGTCACACCTGTAGACAGAAGACATCCAACACAGGAAGACTGGGGGAAGGGAGAGCATTGTAACTTTCCTTCCCGGTCACTACACCTCTAAGATACCCCTGTTGAAGAGGACCATGCGAGGCAGGGGAGGGAGGAATGATAGAAAGAATAGCTTTATCCGTCCGTTCACTTGTCCACTCACTCTCCACGTTTAGTGAGCACCTACTGTGTGTCAGGCACTAGACTAATTCAGGACTTGCGACTCACATTCAACGTTCTCAGTTCCTACAGCTTTTTGTTGATGTGACACAACCGTGATTTTCAGAACACTCTTTCCAAAAGTGTTACATTGTGAAGATCTCTGTGGCAATTGAGATCATCAACAAAAACATGTCTCTGAAAAGGCAAACATGAGAAAAGAAAATTCAGCGCTAACCTGACAACAAAGCCCCTTGTCAGACACACAACAGCCGAACTCTTATCTCTAGTAAAAAATACATGGCTAAGAACACTTGCTGTAAAACAGAGAGCAGACTGTCCTGGATGCCTGGACGTGACAGCACAAGGCAGAGAGCCAGAACTATGGAGTCTAAATGTTAACCGTGGCACGTGGATACTTATTCCAGTTCCACGGTGCTTTTATTGACCTTTGTAAAAGGCTCATAAATATTAGAGGAAACAGCAAAGTCTTATATCTTGAAGCTCTTTCAAGCTCTTTGAACTTGAAAATCTTTGGCATAGTCAACATAGACTTCATTGAATTCAAGAAAATTACAGGGGGTTTTATGAATTCACTCAAGTGACGTTCTTAAATATACTCAGAGTTAAGGTGTCACGTAATTGTGACAGAGAGCAGGAAACGCTGATTTCAAAGGTGAAGACCAGGCTCTGCTGGTTTTCAGCTGCTGCTGTTCCAGTTGTTTTTTAGTTTGTGGGGTGGGGAGGGGGGAGCCGTCAGAATAATTGGAGTTTTCTTCAAAGTAGTGACTTAAAAGCTCTCGTTCCCATCTCTTACCTGCCTACTCACATTTCTCTGCCCAGGGCGGCACCTCCAGGTTCTTGGATGAAAGTGCTGTCCTGGAAACCATTAAGTCAAGAAGTCGGTACTGAGTCAGCAGTAGCTTTTGTCTTGAGGATAAAAGCAGTCCTGTTTCTGCAAGTGCTGGGACAGCGTCCTGACCTGACACCAAATTGGAATGGAAGCTTCTGTCACTTCTGCCCGAATCCCCAGAGAGCCAGGGCCAACTGCCCCCAGGGTCCCACCTGCGAGAAGACTCTCCTGTTCCGTGTCCTGTATGCTGGGGAACAGGCCAGGCCAGGCAGGGGCCGCAGTCATGCCCCCCTGTCCACCGTCAACTGCAGACCGTATCTGTCTTGGGCTCCTGCAGCACAGAGCGCCGCGCTGAGCTGGGACGTTGCCCCCTCGGCCAGACTGGGGTTGCCCCAGCTGGGGAGCCCGACCCAGAGGCAGCCGTCATCATGCAGGCTGCTGGCCTGGAGAGAACCTGGCCAGACCTTCTGCCTGGCAGGGGAATTGACTCCTAATTGTGACTTGCTAAACCAGTCATATGTTCTCTTTTGAGAAATTTCAACTTGAAGCAAAGGAAATGAATTCTCAGTGTCCGAGTAGAAAGTGGAAACAGACTCATGGGGAGCAGGACCCAAAGGCAAGGGTGCCGTGGACTCCTCGGGTAGCTGCTGGGTCATCAGGGTGGACGCTGGCCATCCAGTGGCCGTGGCCGTGCGTGGCACCCAGCGGTCTGTGGGCAGCTCTCTCTAGGAAGCCCCTTCCGTCTTAGCACCTGTGTGCTTCTCTCTCCCCCGGGAGCTAAGGGCCTCAACCCGGGGCTCAGAAGACACACTGGGCGTGGGCCTTACCCTGGACTGATGTGTAACCGGTGAGGAATCAGGACAAAGGAAGAGTGTCCTCAGTAGAAGCTGCCCTACCTTTCCCAACTCATTTTCTATCTTATTTTTGAAATATCCTCCTGGGTCAGGAATAGGAAAACATGAAGGTATTTGTTAAGTAAAAAACTATTGCCCACAAAGACTGCTGCATGCCCTGCTTGTGAGAGCCTTCGCTCTGGAGAGAGGGGTTCTGGGCAGAGACCTAGTCCCCAGCTCATAGGGAGGATAGAGGACACCAACTGTGGCTCCTGGATGCTCTACTTGGGGACGTTGGGGGGTGGATAAGGTGGGTGACGTATGAAACGTGAATCCTGGTTATGTGGAGCCCACGGCTGCTACATCTATGCTGCTGCTTCTGCTCTGGATCAGACCTTCCACCTCCCTGGGATGGGGACGGTGAGAACACTAGACAGTTCAGTCTCAGCCTTTGAGTCTCCAAGGGCTGCCTGGTCCCTGTCATAAAGAATGAGGAGCAGTGGGCTCCCCTGGTGGCGCAGTGGTTAAGAAGCCACCTGCCAATGCAGGGGACACGGGTTCGAGCCCAGGGCCGGGAAGATCCCACATGCCGCGGAGCAGCTAAGCCCGTGTGCCACAACTACTGAGCCTGCGCTCCAGAGCCCGTGAGCCACGACTACTGAAGCCCACGCGCCTAGAGCCCGTGCTCTGCAACAAGAAGCCACGACGATGAGAAGCCCGCGCACCGCAACGAAGAGTAGCCCCCGCTCGCCGCAACTAGAGAAAGCCCACACGCAGCAACGAAGACCCAACACAGCCAAAAATAAATAAATAAATTTATTTATATATTTAAAAAAAAGAATGGGGGGCGGTCTGTGACGGACACACTGAGGGAGACCCGCAGAGACCACTGTGGGGGGGACTGGAGTTCAGCAGCCCCTTTGGGGCTGAGGCGTGTGGAGCAAGGCTGGCGTCTGCTGCCCCCTCCTAGCCTCCTCCCCCGCTGTTCTCTGTTTGTGCCATCCAACTTGGCAGGCATCTAACGTGGTGACCTACCACTTCTCTGCATCTGGGTTTCTGAGAACAATTAGGCTCTCCAAAGTGGCCCCTGTGCTCAGGACAATTCTCAGACTTCCAGGGTGATGGGTGCTCCCATGGTCTGTGTGCTTAGTTAAGCTTGGTTAAACAGAACTGCCTGGGAGTCTGGAGACTAAGCTCTGTGACCGTGCTGGGAACTGAAATCGTGGTGATTGGAAGCACGATCTAATGTTGTATCAATGGATCTGTAATCAATAGTAACTTTCGTGATGCTGATATTCCCTACGTTCTCAGAATAAGTCATGTAATTTCTCTTTCTGAAGCACCCAACCTCTGGTCACCCGCCCACATAACTCTTTCTTTGTCTTCTCTCATAGTGTCCCTGTTCCCAAAAAAATCCAGCAAAGAAGAGAAACCTGTTTACTTGGCTCTTTAAACTAAAATCAGATTTGTCAATACCGAGCAATCTGCAAAGCATCCTTTACCCAAGAAGGACTGGATTGCATCGCCACCTGCTGGAGATTTCTAGCTGTGCACCCTTAGGTTTAAATATTAGCTCATTTACTTAATCGCTGGGTAAGGCAGGGGTCTTCAGACTGAAATACCCATGGGCACAAGAAGACTTTTAAAGAAGGGTTCAGAAAGTTTTAAGGGCACGAATTTCCAGCTGCCCCAATTCCATGTTTTCTCTCTCCTACAGCAGATAAACCTGAGAACCTGCTGGCAGTGGAGCCACCTGCTGTCCATATTGCCTTCCTGCACTCCTTTACAAGACAGAGCTACACGGACTGCAGGTGTGTGTCCTCCCAAAATTCGTATGTTGAGACCTAATCCCCAAGGGCATGGTATTTGGAGGTATTTGGTATTTAGACCTTCCGGGAGGTGATAAGGTCATGAGGGCAGAACCTTCATTAATGGGATTAGCGTCCTTATAAAAGAGACCCCAGAGAGCTTTCTGCCATGTGAGGTTGCATCGAAAAGACAGCGTCCATGAACCAGGAAGCGGGCTCTCACCAGACACTGAACCTGGTAGCACTTGGATCTTAGACTTCCAGCCTCCAGAACTGGTCGAAATATATTTCTGTTGTTTATAAGCTATCCAGTCTTTGATATTCTGTTATAGCAGCCTGAGCAGACCCAGACACTCAACCCCAGGCATCATTCTAAGTGCTGTACATTTATTACCTCTTTAAAAGCCAAAATGCTCCAAACAAAGGAACAATTTGAAATACAGTTTGAAAGTATGTTATTGGAGAACGCCTCCTCACTCAAGACCACCTGTCTGTTGCATGTTTTGCTTTATTTCAGGGAGTAGGAGGTAGAAAGTTCTACCTTCTGACAATTAACATTATATTTCCAAGTAAAAGAGTTTTGTATCAAGATTAAATTGTGCGTTTTCTTAACTTTTATTCAGATTTGCAGGAGAAACATTTTCATTAACTTTTGTCAAATGATTATTAGGTACTGTAAATGCACATTCACTTTTTACTTGGACCCAAGCTTCCTCTTTGCTCTTATTTATTTCTACCACATGCCCATAAAATTTTAATATATGGGTAATGTATTATGGATTTTATTCTAAATCACCTTTTTTGGCTGTGTTTTTCACCGAATCCTGTCTCATTCGAGCAATAATCTCATTTATAGATAACTGAACTATTTTTTTAAAGCCTAATAGATACGAGTAAAGGATATATTTCTGATAAATTACTTTAAATAGCTAAAAATTCTTTACCAAAGCGTATAATGTATGTAGGTGGTTTTTTAAATCAATCATGTACTACTAATAATTGTAATGAGAATTTAGCCCAGAGGAAAGATTTAACACTTAGAACTTTCTAGCTACAGTAAATACTAATTTAAATTTTTATACATATTCTGTTGCAGAGAAGTATGATAGTATCATCAATAAAAGACTCTCAAGTATAAACGTGTTAAAATTTGACAAAATTCTGTGAGGGATATGGATGGAAATAGAATTTCGAAGGAAAAACAAACCATGTAAAAATTTAGGTAATTTTATTTCAAAATATTTACAGGGTGTGGGAAACGACATCCCTTGCAACTATTAAACTTGTTATTAAAACAAGAAAGAATGTGGGAGAGAGAAAAGTTTTGCCAAATTTTGGGGGAATACTCTAACGGAGATAATCGTACCCCCAAGGATCCTTGTAAGGGTTAAAAAGAGAAGTAGTAAGTGCTGAATAAGTAAATGATGGGTCTACTTTCTTCATTAATTCCTAGGATTATTGGAAGACTAAATACTAAAATATTTCCCCCTCTCAGCAATGGTGCTGGTGAAGGCTTGGCGAGCGAAGTGCCAAAGATACGTGAAATTGCAACGCGCGCCCCTCAGGAGCCTGCGGGGACGGGAGCTTTCGGCGGGAGGGTTCGGGGTGTGTGTGGGCGCCCCCACTTCGGACCACCTTGCACTAAAGACCACTTCTCGAACCTCACCGTGAAAGCACTAGGCGGTGGACGGAAGGATATCGCCGCCCAGGTAGGTGGTTCGGGGCCCCGCCTCCCCGGGTCTCAGCTCCGCCCCCCCGCCCCCGTACCGCGCAGTGGAGGGGCGGGACGACTGCGGGGGCGGGGCGACGCCGTCCCCAGCAAGGCCCGCGATTGGTGGACGGCACGGCGGCGGGGGCGGAGCGACGCCAGCTCTCCGGACAAGGGCGGGGATTGGTGGGAGGGGCGGTGGCCCGCGCCGGGGGCGTGACCGGGGCACGTGGTGCGGAAGCGGCGAGGTAGCAGCGGCTGGCTGGTAAGCTGCTGTCACGGACCGCTAGGCGGGGAGGCTCCTGAGGGCGGCGGCAGCGGGGCGGAGGTCGGGAGCGTGGGGCCCCGGGCCGCCTCCGGGGGAGCAGGGGAGGCCGGGCGCGGCTGGGGGGCCGAGGACGCAGGCCCGCTCCGCGCGTGGCCGGCCTGACGGGAGAAGAGAGTGTCGGGTCAGAAGGCCCGCTCGGGGTTCTGGGCTCTGGGGCGGCGGGAAGGACTCGCGCGCGCGCCGGTCTCTCGACCCTCCCTCGGCGAGGCCCGCAGAAAACTAAAGCCTGTCTCTTTCAGCGGAGCCCTTGGTGAAGCCTGAGTTTGGTGTCGCGGGACGGCCTGCGCCCGGGGGTCAGAGGCCCGGGGTCAGGGTTCTCTAGCCCCCGCCCACATTTAAGGCTGAGGGTTTGCAGCTGGCAGCTCTCAGGCAGTCTCCCTTTTCTCACCTGTCAAGTGGAGTGATACCTGGTCCCAGTTCGGCCTGCACTGAGTCCTTGAGACCCTGGGCCTCGCGGGCAGGGCCCACAAGCCTCCCGCGCCGCCGACAAGGGATCCTAGTGCTGGCTCAGTGATCTGGTGCAGGTTTTATTCATGCCTTTGTCGTCCCTGGTGTTTGCAGGGAGAGGTGGCGAGAAGTAATTCTGTAGAACTGTACGTTTGGATTGAAGGTCTAGATTGGGCAAACCGGAGGTCTCCACAGCTGTTTCAGTGGTTTTACACAGATTTGAAGCCATGATTCAGGCGTTTGTTTAGGGTACCATGTGCCTTGAATCAGTGCGGGACAGGATGGGGGCACTCAGAACTGGGAGAATCATTCGCAGGCATTGCTGGGTGGTTCCAGGTGCTACCGTATCACTTCTTCCTCTCACACTAGTTTCACTGTTGAAGTTATGTTACTCCCCAGAACCTTAGATTCCAAGAGGAGAGTGAGGCTGGCATTTCTTTCGAGAGGGTAAATATTTGCTTTTGCTCGCTCCAGCTCAGTACTTTCACCCTAATAAATTGAGTTCCCCGGGGCATATAAAAGAAGTGGTGGTGAAACGGGAATAACCAGAACTGTGAGTGGGAAGGAGAAATGGACCTGGCCTGACCTCTCTGACTCGGTTATCAGTTCAGAGGAGCAGTTGCTTTTTCTCCAGCCTTGGTGAGGTGGCCTGCAGAGCCGAACAGTCGGTCTCCATCTCTGTTTACTCTCCTTTGATAAAAGGTGCAGCTTAGATAGTTGAATCTTTGACTTTTGCTGGAAGTCCATTGGTTAATTGGGCCTCAAAGAACATAATATTAATGAGAATATATCACAGTGAGTGTAGGATTTGTGGCATTTAATGACCAGAAACTCAAATGAAAAGTACCTGATGTAGCATATTGTCCTGCTAAATCGGGTTTCTTTTGTGATTGAAAACTTTGACTTGTATGCTGTGCCTCTGCATTCAGGGATCCCTGTCTTTGAGGTAAGAGCCTCAGCTGAAACCCTCTGAGTTGGCTGGAAGGTTTGTGTGCCCTTTTATGGGTGTGGGAAGAGGATTGACCTTACTGAACTCACACTGCACTTCCTCGATCTGTTGCCAGGCTTCGTGTCTCAGTGGATAAAGTCTCTCCTGTCTTTAGAAGTCACTTCAGAATCCTATACCAAGACAAAGATGCTCTTTAACTGCAGTGTGTCCACACGCAGGCGCTTTTCTGGCGTCCTGCTCAGTAACTACAGAGATGTAGTAGGGTCTTGTGACTCTGCAGCTGCATTTCTGAAATACTTCCCGTCACTGCGGTGGGTGCTGAGTTTGCTCCCTGTCCCTGAGCACTTTCTTCCTGTCACTGCTGAGGTTTGAGTCTTGCCACGTGATGGAACCTGAGTTGTCAGTTGGAGGAAGGGGGGAGAACCAGTTTTGAAGGTGCCAATACCAGGATTTTCTGTGCTTCATATTGATTCCAGTTTTTAAAGAAGATGAGTCAGGACTTCCCTGGCGGTCCAGTGGTTGGGACTCCGAGCTTCCACTGCAGTGGGAACGGGTTCAGTCCCTAGTTGAGGAACTATCAATAGGATCCTGCATGCCTTGAGACACGGCCAGACAACCAAAACAGATGATGAGTCACGTGATTTCTTTCCCCCTGTATTTGTAAGGTGGAGCAGGATGTGTTGGGTCGCACAGAGCAGAAACTGGATGTTAGAAAATGCACCTGGGAGGCTGGAAGTTTCTTTAATCTGAATCGGGCCCTAGTGGAGTTTCGTACGTTGTCTTGGCTGTTTCTGGGCCCAGGTTGTGTTTCCTTAAACTGAATTACGATCCTCTCCTCGGGCTTTGTTTGCTGTATTGTTGGTTTGTGGCAGAGAGACAAGATGTGACATTTTTGCTGGGAGCCTTGGCGTGATTATTTCCTCTCTGGTAATAGTAAGGGGAAGTTGTGGGCTTTAAGAGAGTAAAATTAAATTTAAAAAAACGTTTTAAAATGCCGGTATGTCAGTGCTCCTGGGGAGTACCTGCTTTTAATTTATATCAGATTGTCTTCAACTCAGGCCCTTCCTTCGATTACCTTCCATTTTGACACACAATTCTGTGTACCTTTTCCTTCTGAAAAAAGAATGGAGATCAGCCTGAGCCTCTGACTGCTTTCCAGAACCACTGTATCTGCCAAGGTCACTTGCTGGAGTCCTCGTGACGACTGCATCCAGTGCTGGTCGGGGGGTGGAGTACAGTTTATGATCCTGCACAAGTGCCTCCAGGCCTGTTGATCAGTTGGACCCTGTCTCGAGGCAGCACTGACAGATTCTTCCTCCTTCCAAGAATCTCCAAGGCCTGCGGTCTGGTTGGAAGATGTCGGCCCTCACTGCCCTGTTTAAGTACGTTGATGAGAATCAGGATCGCTACGTTAAGGTAAGGGAATGTTTATTCTGGTAAACGTTCAAGTTCAGTTTAATTCCGTGGCACCCAGAGGAGCTTTCAAGAAGCTAACATGAATTATGCTGTTCTAATCAAGTGTTAAAAATACTGTCTAGATGGAGAAAGACCAACGCTAGTGTGATCTCACATGTGGAATCTGAAAAAGTTGCGCTCAGAGAAGTGGAGAGTCGAACGGTGGTTGTCGGGGGGTGGGGACCTGGGGAGGTGTTGGCCAAAGGGTACAAACCTCACTTACAAGATGGGTAAGTTCTGGGGATCCAGTGCACTGCGTGGTGATTATAGTCAGCAATACTGTATCGTGTACTTGAGTAGATCTTAAGTGTTCGCACCACAAAAAAAAAGTAACTAAAAAAAAAAATAATAATAAATAAAATAAATAAATTAAAAAGTAACTAAAAAATGTGTATTCTCTAGAGATCTTTTCCTCTGCTTTCTCATTACAGTATATAAGTTGGCTTTTGACAGAAACTCTTAATACGTGTTTCTAGAAATGGCAAAGCTAATTGAAGATTTTTGTTTATTCTTGTGATAGATATAAAGAACTATTTTACATTTAGCATGTTTTAAATGATTTGGTAATGTTATGTATTAATCTGTTTCTTGATGTTAACTTAAAGAATCATACGTTAAAATCATCCTTGGTAGACATATTTCAGGTGAAATCTTTAGAGTTCTCATTCTAAAACATATTTTAGAGAACTTGGCCATCGTCAGGATGGTAAATAAGCCAACTTGGACTCTGAAAATATTGGGTATTTTCCGTATCCTTCAGTTGTAATTTTGTCAGATGCAGATATAAACGTGTTTGTGGAACTTTGTACATGTTACACTCACGTCATGCTTAGTGGTTAACGATTTTCCTGTCATGCTGTATAGTT
This sequence comes from Hyperoodon ampullatus, assembly GCF_949752795.1. Taxonomy (NCBI): domain Eukaryota; kingdom Metazoa; phylum Chordata; class Mammalia; order Artiodactyla; family Ziphiidae; genus Hyperoodon; species Hyperoodon ampullatus. The sequence goes on from NC_136926.1 coordinate 85,349,652, forward strand.
CTTGGTGTAGGGTCAGTACAGGCAGTCCCTTTATATCTTAAGCAAAAAGCAGATGCCATGGAGCTCTTCTTCTGCGTCTGGGCAGCATGTTCCAAATGGAGTGGCCGCAGGTAGCAAGTGACCTCTGTGCGCCTGACAGTGGCACACTGTGAGTACTTTCCTTCCTCAAGGAGCACCTTTTCAGAATCTCTTCTGCTTATTATCCACAAACAGAAACTTGCAGAATGGGTGGCCATCCAGAGCGTGTCTGCGTGGCCGGAGAAGAGAGGCGAGATCAGGAGGATGATGGAGGTCGCCGCCGCCGATATCAAGCAGCTGGGGGGCTCCGTGGAGCTGGTGGACATTGGGAACCAGAAGGTATGCGGCCGGCACTCTCCGCGCTGCAGAGCCACAGCGAGCAGGTTTACTGAGGAGTTGATAGGACTTGGCTAGTTCTTACACGTCTTTGCTTCAGATAACCTGCTGGTCTTTCAAACAAACAAAGCAGGCCTGATTTGGATGCTAAGCTGTGTGATTTCTTGAGCTGGATTAGAGAGAAATTTGTGATACTCATCACTGTTCTCCAGGAAGGAGAACTGTTGAGTGTTAGCTAAGCAGAAGTTAACATGATGGCCATTCTGGGGCGAGCTGACGTTCCTTCCCAGAAGTCAGTCAGCCTTCAGACCAGGAAGTTGCTCTTTGCCAATCAGATGCAAAACTAATGGAGACTCCCACTCACACCCACTGTGTCCCCAGTTGGTAGAAACGGCACTTTTCATGACTTGGTTCCTGGAAAAGGGCTACTTTATGTGTGGGACTTGGGGCTCAGTTGCATTTTAATGCAGGATTCTGACAGATTCTAACTTGAATGAACGATCTCACTTTATGGTACATTATTCCACTATTTTCCTTTCAGATGATTTCAGTCCCGTGTTAATTACATGTTTCACGGCATGCATTTTCAAAGTTCGTAACGCTCTTTTATGTTGCAGTGATAACTGGCTTTGGTTTATCTTGGTTCTCTTGCCTGATGATTTATGTGTCCGCTGAAACCATATCCTGGGATTTCAGATCTGGACATTCAGCTCTTTTCATAAATGGAAGGACCCAGAGGCCCAGGTGGGCTCTGTCTCCCTGGGAACCAATAATAGGCCCATGGCAAAGGAGGTTAAAATCTGGGCCTTCCGATTCCCAGTCCAGTGTTGTTTGTGTGAGATTTCTTCTGACCACAGACTTAATAGTTAACTGAAGATTACTTAAGACACATTAGAGCTTCCTGGCACTTTGCCCGCTCATGAGAGGCTAAACCAAGTTTCTTTGAGTTAGTTTCTGTTAGGAGCATACTTGACTTGCTTCCTCTTCCTTTTTTCCTAATACATTAAAAAAAAATCTAGGTGGCAAATAATCTTTAAGAGTTGTTTTGTTAAAATAGATGGATCTATTCTGTTTAACACAGATGTTACAGTGCGGTTCTTCAGAAAGGACCTTCCACGAAAGACTAAATGACTGCCACACTATTTGAGTTCCATGATGCCTACTTTTATCAGGGCAGGAGTTTGGCAGCTTTCATCACTGTTAGAGAAGCTCTGCCGAGGTCCCCGTGGGGCGCAGCCATAGCGCATGTGGTCCCCTCTGCCCATCAGTTCATCGGGCAGCGGTGTTGCCCTTTACTGGAGGTGGTGGTGACTTGGGGCAGGTGTGGGGTGGCTGTCAGCACTTGTATGCGCAGAAGCTGGGGTAACTTCAGGCTCACGGAGGAGAGATGATGTTGGGAGCCCGGTCCCTGCTGGGCAAGGCTCAGGGGCCGGTGTGATGGTGGGAGGGCTGATTTGGGGCTCTTGGGGCCTCCCTGCCAGGATCGGTGCAGGAGCTGTCATGTCCGGCCTGCGTGCAGCCCAGCGCTGCCCCGGGTGGTGGTGGGCCCAGTCCCTGAGGGCCCAAATGCCAGACAGAGGAGCTCAGCAAATGGGGCAGTCATGGCTCCTGAGCAGAGCAGTGACGGAAGAGCCCCCGGCGCCAGTGCAGTGCGTCAGGGGTCGGGAGCTGGACTCGTGTGGCGGCCGTTAGAATGGGTGGAAAGCAGGGAGACGTGAGGACCCCGTGTCACAGACTTGTGCCCAGACAGGTGCTGGGAGAGGACAGCGTGTTCTCCCTGTAAACACGTCACTGTGTCTCTCGCCCAGGCCTTGTCCTGTGACATCTGAGTAAGTGGGGAAGCTCAGAGAGAGATTTGCAGTTTGCGGTATGAATATCTATGGGCCCAAGTGGCTTCTTAGAAAATGCTGAAGTGTTTCGGAGGAGCTGCCTGGAGCAGAGATTTATTTAGAGAAAATCTGTTGTTTAAAAATCACTTTCCTATGAGGCGAGCTAAGGGCCAGCTGGGACCGCAGCACCCCGTGTCTCGTGTGACCAGGTCAGGGCGTTTGGTTTCGAGCACAGTTCTTTGCCCTGGTGGCTACAAGCCGTCCTCGCGAGGACACAGCCCCAGGGCAGCTCGCGTGGGTGCGTGGCGAGGCGGAGTCCAGGATTGCGCGTGGGCAGCTGCAGGGCCAGCAGCAGTTACTTAAGTTGGCATTTATGAGTCGGGTTCACTGGAAAGACAGATCCCGTATCCTGAGAGCACTCGGCGGCCTGGAGCGTTCCCTGATGCGTGCGCAGACACGTAGAGGTGCTCAGTGCCCCTGGGAGTTTGGAGAAGGACACTTTTACCGGCCCATCACCGGCCTTGTCCTGATTTGCTTGTCGGTTTTAGCTGCTTCTCATTTTACCTCTTAATTGTAAGTCGTTACCATAGTTTCATTACCAGTTAGGTTTGTGTGTTCTGTTTAGTTACGTATGTTTTCAGAGCATTTTCTAGTAACTAGCCTGACACCCAGGTGTGTGATGGCTCCTCTGTGACTCATCCTCGCTCCTGCAGTTGAAACTCAGGACGTGCTCCTTTCACCCTCCCTGCCGTTGGTGGCACTTTGTAAGGACCTCGGGTTGTCCTCTTAGACCGCAGGAAGGGGCGAGGAGGATGGGGTGCCGGATATTTTGCAGGGCCTTTAGTGGGCCATGGTTTACCATGAAAGGTGCAGGCGCTCAGCTGATGTGAATGTTGGAAGGGACCTGAATTTGATGTGGGGCTTGGCACTGACTTGCCTTCGTACACCTGCATTTCTACCCTAGATGAGGAAGGAATCCTGAGATTAATATCTGTCCCCCGTTCTTAGGGGACTGGGAGGCTGATACGGCCTTTGGGAGGAGGCTCAGGAGTCCCAGCTACTGCGGCTTGATGCAGTGTGGCCTACTGCAAAGTGCAGTTCATCATACCCTGGTCTAACGGCCCTTTCTGTGCATGATTGTAATTTACATAAAAAACTTCAAAGTGTATCTTCTGCTTTAAGATTACAGTAGTTTTTATACATTATTTTAGAAAATAATGAATTAAGCTGCATCCCAAACTCAGCCTTTGTAATATGTTTTGTTACATAAAAGTTTTTTTCAAAAATCAACCTTTAAAAGTTTACCAAGCCACCTGCAGTTGGTAAACGTAATTCACTCTCTGTGCTCTGATGAGATGGGGCGCGTTCGGGGTGGTGTGGCCGTAGTCCAGTCTCTGTGCTCCGGATTATGGGAAGGTATATTCTTGTTAATTAATGACTCGGTTGAACAGTATGATCTTGAACTCTGCAATAGAAATGGTTGATGAGAACACAGAAGATTGTCCAGGGCATGTTGATAACATCTGCTGTAAACACCACCCTCTTTAAACAAAGCCTGTCCGCCATGGCCTCCTCTCCTCCCCCAGCTCCCTGATGGCTCGGAGATCCCACTTCCACCCATTTTACTCGGCACGCTGGGCTCCGACCCGCAGAAGAAAACGGTGTGCATTTATGGACATCTGGACGTGCAGCCGGCAGCCCTGGAGGACGGCTGGGACAGTGAGCCCTTCACCTTGGTGGAGCGAGACGGTAGGGATGCTTCCCCGAGGAAGAGGACTTGTGGCATTTGCTTAGGAGGTACACCCGTGGCCTCTGGGTTGTCTTTCCAGAGCTGGCTGTTTGTACATGATCTAGAAATTGGGTTCTGGAAGCCTCACGCATGTGCATCCATCCTTGAAACCTCCGAAAGCCTTCCTTTCTTTGTGGAACCACGTCTCTGGGGCCTTGGGCCTGCTGGGCTTCCCTCTCCTGCTGACACTTTCCCAGGAAGCCTGATCTGAATTGAGGCGGCGCAGCCTCCCAAAACCTGGGATCCAAATCTGATCCGATTCGTAGCTGCTTCCGTGGTGCATTTCAGCAGCTCCCATCAGGGTTTAGGGAAGCGTCAGCCTTTCCCCGATGCCTGCTGCCCTGGTGAGGATGGCAGTGACGGCTCCGTGAAGCCATCGAGGGCTCCCGGGCTGAGCCCCGCGGGCACCTCGCGCACCTCTTCACGGCCCCCGCACTGGCCCCTCTTCTCGCTGCCCGCAACCCGCCCCGGGTAAAGGCTCCTCCTGCCTTCATCACTGAACCTTCACGTTTCCGCACTGGACGCAGCCTTTTGCCACATGGAGCAGCCCCTTTGTTTGTGCCTCGTCCCCTTGGGCCGAGTCCAGACCGTCTCTAAGTAAAGCCTTTCTTGCGGGACACTCTGAGTTTCTGTTGGAGCTTCCCCGGCTCGGGGACAGTCACACAGCGGTCCTCAGGCTGCGCTTGCTAACGTGTGCTCAGTCCAGGGCCCAGGCGCCCCCCCTTCCTCTCGTCCCCTCTCCCAGGGGCGCCCCTACTCCCCTCCCCCCTGCACCAGGACCCCCGGAGGTCGTCCTCGTCCCGCCCCTTCTCTCCCCCCTTGCAAGGCCCTCCCCTGGCCTGTGGAGGCGGGTCCTGCACCGCCTCCCGCGCTGCCCCACAGCGGAGCCTCTTGGGGGACCCAGCGGGCCCCATCTTCTCTCCCCTCATTGCGCCTCCTCCTGTGCCAGCCCTGGTCTCCTACTGCTCAGCCCCTCCCTGACAGCCCACCCCCAGACAGACACACAGACACGTAGGATGGAAGAACCTGGAGCGCCCCGCAGCCCGGAGAAGCTGCCCACACACGGCTGCTGGCGTGCCGGGCCGGGGGTGGGCGCTCTCGGTCTCTGTCCGCCTCGGCGCGCACAGCCCCGCTCCCTGGGGTCGCTTGGTCAGTGTTTGCCCCAGGGACGAGGATGTGTCTTAGACGAGCTCTTTAGCTTTTGTGAAAAGCAGATTTCGTTTAAAAAAGAAATCCCCAAGGCAGGGATGGCTTTAAGCCCCACGCCGCTTTGGGGCGGGTCAGGTTGACCCGGCGAACGTTGAAAACAGGCTAAGGGTGAGGAGGACAGAGGACCGACCGGGACAGACTGAGGGGACGGGCCCCCGAGCACGCGGCGCCCGGGGTCCTGGCCTCCCTCGGGCCTTACACTGCGTCCCGTCCGGGAGGGGGGCAGGGCTTGTTTCCCTCGTGTCCTTCAAGGTGGCCGGTGCCCAGCCCAGACGCCCGCCTTTGTACAGGGGTCCCAGAGGTGGCTGTGCCGAGGGGAGGTGACCGGTCACCCTGGGGAGGGGCAGCATCCTGTCCTTTAGTGATAACCTAGCGAGGTACGTGACGAGCGTCGGTTCTGTTCTTCATCAAACTGGGCTGTGGTGTGGGTGAGACTGTGGTTCTCCTCAGTTGGTGCACCTGCATCCAGCCAGGTTTCCCTCACGCGCTGCTGCCGGCTGGCTGTGGACTAGATTTTAACACACTAGCCAAGTGGCAGTGGTCCCGCAGAGCTGGGCTTGCAGCCGTGCCCTGAGGCGGCGGGAACTTGGCCGCACTCCCGCCGCTTGCTCTTAGATCGGCGAGTTCTCTGGAAGATCCTAACGATCGTGTTGGGTGGAGACTCGGGGCTCCTGATAGAATGGAAACGGGGCTTCTGACACAAAGAAGAGGCTTAGGACGGCTGCGCGGGGTCGCGCTGGGATGTCGTCAGGTGCTCACCGAGAGGTGCTCCTTTCTGTGCGCTGCAACCGTCACCTGATGAACTTGCTGGTTGCTGTTCCAGGCAAACTGTACGGGAGAGGAGCCACCGATGATAAGGGGCCGGTGGCCGGCTGGATGAACGCCCTGGAAGCCTTCCAGAAAACGGGTCAGGTACGCTGCCCACATCTAGCGCCCGATACACCTGCTCCACCTGGGGATGCAGAGTGGGACTTTCTGTTCCCAGAACAGCCCGTAAAGATCAAAGAGCACGGGCCAGGAGACAGCGGGCTTCTGCCCGAGACTGCATCAGCACAGCTGGGTCATCTTCCAGTTTATAGGTTGTTTTCCAGTTTGGGGAAGCATTGAAGGTGCAGTGGTTTTACAGTTGTCCCAAGGTCACCCTGTTGGTGACTCAGCAGGGACCCAGGCAGGTGAGAGTTCTGGGCTCTGACCGCACCTGGGAAGTGGGTGCTTGCCAGGGCGTGACCCAGGCCCTGTGCTAGCTGACAAACCCTTACTTTCTCTGCGCGGTTTTTTTTTTTTGTTTGTTTGTTTTTTTTGCGGTACGCGGGCCTCTCACTGCTGTGGCCTCTCCCGTTGTGGAGCACAAGCTCCGGACGCACAGGCTCAGCAGCCATGGCTCACGGGCCCAGCCGCTCCGCGGCATGTGGGATCCTCCCGAACCGGGGCACGAACCCGCGTCCCCTGCATCGGCAGGTGGACTCTCAACCACTGCGCCACCAGGGAAGCCCCTCTGTGCGGTTTTTATCCTCCTAAAAGTAAATTTGATTTTTAAAAAATATTTCCTTAAGTGAAACATCTGCTCCTTGTTGAAAGTTTGTAAAATACAGAAAAGTAGAGAGAAAAAAGAGGTGCCTCGAATCCAGGCCTCATAGACTTAATATTTTGTTACTGACCAATCTTTTCAAGAATTCTTTTTAATCTAATTGTGATCATAACACATAGGCAGTTTCTGCATCTTGCTTTTATCTTGTGTTGCGACAAGAATGATGAGACAAGCATTTTTGTCGGGACGTGGGGTGGTGGATCTGAAAAGGGCTGAAGGGAGCTGGGCTTGGGCCGGGAAGGCCCCTCTCCTCCAGGGCCCCTGGGATCAGCGAGTGGCCGAGTGGAGGGGTGGCCGTGTGCAGGGCAGAGCTGCCCAGCGCACCTCCCCTCATCCCTGTTCCACTGGAGTGGCAGCTCTGAGCTAGGACCCCGCAGACGTGAGTCCGTACGGGCCCAGCCTTCCATGGCCTTTGGCATCGCCTCGCTCAGGTGTGGCTTCATGATCTCTCCTGTGGAAGGGCCACGTGCCTCACAGCACAGCCTTGGGGAGACCTGGAAGGCCACCGAGCAGGAGCCAGGTGGCACCTTAGGGTCACTGTCAGCTCTGGAGGAGAAGGGCCTGCAGCGCATGGAGCGCCTTCTGAACTGTGGGAAGCGCTCTCGCTCTTGCGTGCGCTGCTGGTGGCCACGCAGATGAAGGCTCTGGCTGTCTGTGCCGCGGCCTTTGTTTTAGAGAGAGCGGCTTAGCTTTGCTAGAGACGCTGATTTGCGCTGGGTGAGCGCAGAGACCCCGATGAGTGGCACATGTGGTCGGGCTTGGAGCTCCTTGGAAGGAGTCCTTCTGAGGGGGACCGGCCGAAGCCACGCTTGTCCCCTGGTGGCCCAGTGCCTGGGGACTGAGGGTCTCTGTGGGCCACACACAGCCCGCCCAGTGGTCGGTCTGGAGGAAGTCGGTTATTTGAAATTCGTGACTTCACAACATTGGGTGGCTTCCTGGCTGTTGCTTCTAAGTCCGTGAGCACTGAGCGCCTTCCTTCCGGTCTCCTGCCCAGGAAGTCCCCGTCAATGTCCGCTTCTGTCTGGAGGGCATGGAGGAGTCTGGCTCCGAAGGCCTGGATGCGCTGATCTTTGCCCAGAAGGACGCTTTCTTTAAGGATGTGGACTACGTCTGCATCTCCGACAACTACTGGCTGGGGAAGACCAAGCCCTGCATCACCTACGGGCTCCGGGGCATCTGCTACTTCTTCATCGAGGTCGGTGCCGGGTCGTGCGGGGAGCCGCTGGGAGGGCTCTGGGTGCCCATGCTTTCTCCCGTGGTTGGCGTTTCCAAGAGGATTTTTTGGTTGTCGCCAGAGTTCTGGAATTGAGGAAGCACCTTGCTTTGCTTGTTGAGGGAGCAGGTTTTGATTTCGAAAATGGTCGTGTGAATGTTCTTTGCTCACTTTACTGTCGCGTGGTGAGAACGGGCTCCCGTGAGCAGCCAAGCAGGGTGGCCGTGTGTCCGCAGGTGGAATGCAGCAACAGGGACCTGCACTCCGGCGTGTACGGCGGCTCGGTGCACGAGGCCATGACCGACCTCATCATGCTGATGGGTGAGCGTGGCCTCCGTCACCGCGTGGCAGTTGGGCGGGAGGTTGGTGCGGGCACTGCTTCCAGGCTGCTTCGTGCCTTATGTCCCTCCCCCCGCAGCTGACTGTTCCCTTTAAAAGACCCGCATGCTTCACCCCCAGCTTCACCCCCATGCTTCACCCCCAGCTTCACCCCCATGCTTCACTTCTGCCTCCTCTCTCCCCCACGTCGTCTCCGCGGCCCGACTCGGGCACCCCGCCTGCCCTGTCATCTGCCATCACGGCTGTCCTTCCTCTGGACGCCGTTGTGTCTTACGTCCCTGGAGGGCATCTGCCTCAGTCTAGTTGACGCTGTGACTGGCCGCAGTGGTCTCCTGCGTGCTCAACCCTTTGAGAGCGAGGCCACGGCTCCCTTGCCTGGTGTCCCCCTGGCGCACGGCCTCGGCCCGCCATGTGCTCAGTCCTGTTTCCTTCCCTGGCGGGCAGCGGCTGCCCTGCACGGAGTCGACTTTTCTGGGACTGGAGTCTACCCTGCCCCACTCGGTTTTCCGTCCTCAGCGTAGGAGCAGGTGGTTTCTCGTGGGACGTGCCTTAAACAGGACATGATGGACAGAGGGGTGGTTTTCAGGGCGGGCTTGCGGGAGCCCGTTTTCTCCGTGGTGTGTATCCTGCTCCGTGACCGTGGACGGCTCACCTACCTTCCGTGTCTCCATCCCTTTATCTTACACGGAAGGTGACCCCGCTCTCCTCCCTGGGTTGTTACGGTAACAAAGCGGCTTAAGAAGTGCGTGCACGCTGCGTGCTCATCCTCCCCACTCCTCCAGGCTGCCTGACGGACCGGAAGGGGAAGATCCTCGTCCCCGGCATCAGCGAGGCGGTGGCCTCCGTGACGGACGAGGAGCTGGAGCTCTACGACAAGATCGACTTCGACCTGGAGGAGTACGCCCGGGACGTGGGGACAGAGACCCTGCTGCACGACTGCAAGGTGCTGCCCGGGCGCCGCGAGGCCTGCCCCCCGCCGGGCTTGCAGTGTCCCGGGTCCTGGGGACCCTGGGAGGAGGCTGAGGGCTGGACAGACTCGGGCGCACCCCGGGCACGGGAGCAGCCAGACGGTGCAGGCGCCGGAAGGCACCACGCGCCAGGCTGGGAGCTGGGAGCTCTTTAACGTGTCAGATGCTGACTGTGGAGACCTCGGAGCTGGGGGGCGTCCGCAGAGAGGCGGGGCTTTTCCTCATTTGCACGCGCAGGGAAGTCGCTTTACCACTGGCCCAGAGATGATTTAAGCCGTTCCTGACGGAGCTGGGTGCTGAGGTGGAAACCATTTGCGCAAAATGTTTACTTAACTGTCAGGAGAAAATCGTGTTGTGACTTTTCTCTTAATTAGCTTAGTTCCTGGTTTCTAAGGTGTGACTATAAGTTCACGTGGTTAACTAAGCTTTCATTGAGCCGCAGCGGCAGGCCCTGGGGATGCAGGAGGGGCACAACCCCGGGCTTGGCCCTTGAGTGTCACCTCTCCAGGTGACAGACGGGCAGAGAAGCTTAGGGGGTGTGCGGAGGCCACCGTGGGGTGGTCTGGCGCCTGGGGGAGGGGGGAGGCCTCCTTAGACAGGAGTGCCACCGGGCCTGCAGGAGACAGGTGGGGCTGAGCCGCAGAGCAGGGCTCAGCTGTCCCGCTCGTGGGCGGCCAGTGAGGCCCGGGGTTCGGAGTGAAGATGCCTGACGCAAAGGCCTCTGATCTGCCGAGGAGCTCGTGTGCTGTCCTGGAAGACGGCGGTGACTGGTGTTGAGGAGAGGGACGCGCTGGTGAGACCTCGCTGGGGACAGACTACGAGCAGGGGGTGTGGTGGGATAGGAGCTGAGGCATTGGGGCTGCAGGGGCCGCTGGGGGGACGGGGAGGCGGGACCAGGGACCCCTCAGGCTCAGGACACATCGGAGAGGACCGAGCGGAGTAAGGATTTCACAGGCGGAGCCGAGACGGGTCCCTCGTGGGCAGTAGTCGGTCGGGTCCTGACGCCGTGACCAAGAGAGACTAGTCCCTGGGGAGGGACGAGTCTGGGGCAGGTTGGGCTCTGGACACATTTGTATTTCCTCCTGCCCCGCTGCCTTCCGGTAATGTTTGCCTTTACGTGAGGTGTCTGCTTAAGGGCCATGTTTGCTCCTTCCGGCTGTCACTGGGCTCTTTGGTTCACAGACACGTCCAGAGTTACGTGCTGAGTCGCCGAGGAAGCCCAGGGGTTCAGGCGGCGGCGTGTCCTCTCCTGATACGTCGCGTGCCACTGCTGGGACAAGAGGGGCATGAGAGGCGGTCGTGTCAAGTAGACGCTTGCGAGATGGGGGGCTGCCTTGTGCCCGTCCCCGTGGCAGAGGCTGCCGGGCTTGTCCGTGGGCACCGGCCTAGGACGTGGTGCACAGCCTGGCTTGCCCTCCTCGGGGAGCTTGCCCCACCCTTGGTGTCCTGTAAGCCTAGGACCTAGGATGGCCGGGGTCATGCCTCCCTCCCCCTCCTGGTGCCCCTGGCTCTGCAACAGCCCTCATATGGGAGGGGCCGGCCAGAACGCCGTGGCTCCTGTGTGGTCAGTTCTGTTGACCCGGGCGGTGCGGACTCACTGGGAGGCGCGGAGGGGACACGCTTGGCGGCCGTCCTGGACGCACAGGGCCCCCACTTGGGGGCTGTTGTAGCGGCTGCCGGGTCGCTCCTGCCTTCCTGACGGTGTGTGGACCCCAGGCCGGCTGGGCTCCTATGTGAGCAGGCGGTGCCGTCTCCGACCCACTTTGTTGTTTTTCTGCAGAAAGACATCCTGATGCACAGGTGGCGGTACCCGTCGCTCTCCCTCCACGGGATCGAAGGTGCCTTCTCTGGGTCGGGGGCCAAGACCGTGATTCCTCGCAAGGTGGTCGGCAAGTTCTCCATCAGGCTCGTGCCAGACATGACTCCTGAAGTGGTCACCGAGCAGGCACGTGGGGCGCGGGGGCGCGGGGAGGGCGTGCCACGCACGCAGCGCCTGCCACCGGGGCTCTGGGCGGCAGGAGTGCGCGCCTCCGCCCGCGCAGCCCTGTCCTTGGCGCTCGCCAGCTCAGCGATTGCTGGAATAAGCAGTTCAGAGCTAATCAGAGGTAAAGGTTGTATGAAAAGGCATCCTGTGTGAGCGGCCTCTGTCACTGCTGAGGCCTGCTAAAAATCTCACCTCTGACCTCATCCGGAGGCTCAGGGCAGTTGCTGACTTGGGACTGCATGTGTTATGGTGGGAGTCCACGGGCCTTTGGTCCCTGGTGAGCGGCAGAGGAGGAAGAGTCCAGAGGGGGAGAGTCCAGGATTGGGGGGCAGATTCCAGAGGGGGAGAATCCGGAGTGGGGCAGCGCCTGGTCTCTGAAAGTCAGCCAGGCTTGCGGGGGAACAGTCCCTCCTCCTCACCCGGGGAGGTTTCATGGAGAGACGGAGTCAAGAGCTTCCCTGTTGGGAGGGGAAACTGAGGGCCACTCTCCAAGCCTAGGACTGAGATTTTCTCATCACGAGGTGACCCTGGGTCAGCACCTGGCTCTGTTTTTGCTTTAGACGTAATCATTTTTGTAAAGCGAGTCAAGGGGCGTTTTCTTGAAACTTGATTTAAGTGTTATCATCACATGGGATTTAAATATTAACATCATATGGGAATATCTACGTAAAGGGTGAATTGCTTGAAATTAAAACATGACCTTTTACCTTAAATAACTGAAGTTTGTTTCATGATAAAATCCCTTTTTCTGTTATCGTAGTTATGCAGACCAGTGTTTAGCAGCAGCAGATGAGACTCACTGTAGACCCATAGACTCACTGTAGACCCCTAGACTCACTGTAGACCCCTTATAGACCCGTTGTAGACGACGGTGGACTCGCCGCCAGAGGCCGCTGTGGAGTAGATCTCCAGCACTAGATCAGAGGCCAGGCTTGTAAGACACTGTCCCTCCTGCCTGTGCTTCAGGTTACGAGCTACTTGACCAAGAAGTTTGCTGAACTGCACAGTCCCAACAAGTTCAAGGTGTACCTGAGCCACGGCGGGAAGCCCTGGGTATCCGACTTCAACCACCCTCATTACTTGGCTGGGAGAAGAGCCCTGAAAACAGGTCAGACATCCTCTTTGGGGGCTGATAGGCGCTGGTGGATCGTGGGCATGTGGCTGTGTCGGGCTGGGCTGTGCCACCTGCAACCTTGAGAGCAGGGCTGCTGATCTGGACTTGGGGTTGTGGGCCAGTAGATCTGTGGCGGATCCCTGGCCTCGTAGCCCTAAAGCTCAGTGTCTTTTTATTCCATTCCCCCTCAGTTTTTGGTGTTGAGCCGGACTTGACCAGGGAAGGCGGCAGTATTCCTGTGACTTTGACATTTCAGGAGGCCACGGGGAAGAATGTCATGCTGTTGCCCGTGGGGTCAGCAGATGACGGAGCCCACTCCCAGAATGAAAAGCTCAACAGGTGAGGGCAGAAAAGAGGGGCCATCTTGGGGTGACTGGGGTGGGCCAGTCAGGGACTGAGGCAAAGAAAGGCCCTGCTTGGAGGGCACGGGGAGAGCGAAGAGCCCTGGGTGTTAGGACACAAGGTGGAGACCTCGCATCCAGACAGACCGGGAGCAGCTGTGGTCCAGGTAAGGCCCTTCACACTCAGTACCGGGTGAGAGCCGCGCGTTCCGTTAGACCAGGACCAGGGCTGGTCCCTGGTGGGGCAGCCGGACTGGACTTGAGAACCAAGGCAAGCAGCACTCAGGGCCAGCACGCCAGGACGGTGGGACGTCCGCTTCCGGAAGGAATGCAGCATGTGTGCCCGGCCCTCGGGACACCAGGCAGCGTGGTGACTGTTCCTCCCTGTCAGGCACAACTACATTGAAGGCACCAAGATGCTGGCTGCGTACCTGCACGAGGTGTCCCAGCTGCAGAACTGAGCACCGCCTCCTCCCGCCACCTCGCGCTCTTGCCCTCGCTCAGGAACGCGGAAGCCCGTCTCTCTCCTTTCCCTCTCTTCGGATTCTCCAGGCCTCCGGGAGTGGACGTGAGACCACCCACCTGTCTCAGGATGGAGTTAACCTATCCCAGCAGCGATAAATGTTCAGTCCTGGGGGCTTGTAAGCGACCCTGGGTGACAGCTGAATTCTCAGTGCTGTCTCCAGAAAATAGCCGAGGCCTAAAAGCACAAGTTCTTCTGTAGAAGGTTCTGGTCGATGTCCACTGGGCTGAAGAGAGGCCTGGTGCTTCCTGGTCCGACCTCCGCCCCCAGAGCCAGGGTGGCACATGCTTGGAGCACTGAGTCGTGGACACCAGGTGCCTCGGGGGCCACCCTTTCTGTCCGCTGCTGTCTCGGGCACATTGTGTCCTTTGCTCAAGACCTTAACTGTCACTGGTGTTCCACGGCTTCTCTTTACTACGATCCCTCAAAACCTAAACCTACTGGGAGGGTTATTTGATCTCAATCTGAGTTGCTAAATAAAAAATAAAAACTGAGCCTCTGGAGGAGCTGCTGCCTGTGCGCCTTTCTCTGTGCAGCCCCGTGCCTGTACGCAGTGAGGTATGCGGTGCGGGCTGGCGGGGCTGAGGGCCGGGCTCAGAACGCCGGTGCCCATCTCGTCCTCTCCTGTCCCCACTCCTGGTGCTGCTGAGCCGCAGAGGAGCCCATCAGACTGGTTTAAACAGCAGAGTCCCTCGGCCCAGCTGAGGGAGGAGGCCACACTAAACTCCCCCGAAGGAACCGGGCCCTTGTTTATCATAAAGTCTGTGTTTTGTCTACTTTGCTGACCCTCCTGACTCGGAGGCCGGGCCTGGGATGGGGGACGGGGGTGCTGTTCATTGGGCCCTGTCACACCTGACACTTAACGGGATGGAGTGGAAGCCATGCTTTCAGCCCCTGGATCTCTCCTTCACTGCCCGGGTCCTCCTCCTTCTCGCCCCTGGAGTCGCCTCCACAGTGTCCTCAGCAGCGCTGTGACCTGCAGCCTCCTTATCTCCATCCTCACCACTCATGCTGCTGGTCCTTGGGGAGGCTTGTTCAGGAAAGCAGTCTGGTACCAGTCCCCCTGCGCCCTCCAGGGACCGAGCCCTTGGAGCTACCTGCCCAGGGTCAGTGCACTTTAACTCTAGTTTCAAGTTAGGGGAAGAAGCTTTACTCGGTGCTCATGAAATGTGCTCATCCCACTGTCCCGTGGGAGGAGAGGCGTTCCCCAGCTGTGACCCTGAGTGGTGTTACTCCACGGCAGGAAGCTGACTACTAACAAGAATACCCTGCCTGGTCTTATTGAGAAATGCTTCACTATGGCAGCCGGAGCAGACTGACACCCAGCGTGTCATGCTGACGCGTCCTAGGGTCACAGTGCCAGTGCAGGGCCGAGGTGTCACCTGCCAAAGGTAACAGCGTGTGTTCACGTGGCCTCCCTTAGGTCTGCCGGCCTTGGGCACGTGTACCTGCTCCCTGCCAAAGGTGACACCCTCCACACATGCCAGGCAAAGCCCCTGGGCTGTCACGCACGTCCTGGGCTGGCCTCCCTGGCCTTCAGTAACATCAGATGACTTCCGGGCCACTGCCTCATCCCATGTCTGTGCATGCGAGGCGCATTGTCTCTCCCTCTGCTGGCGAGTTGAACGCATGTCTCTGAAACAGCTTTGTTTTCCGAATGTGAATAGGTCCACTATTCCAGCCTTGTCTTCCCTCTGGGGGAACAGGGAGGGTGCAGACAGGCACCTCGTGGGGGGATGTTTAATGTGACCAGCTGAGGGCCTTGGTGAGACCTCCTCTTCCACTTTCCTTCGAGGTCCGGGGGAATTGCTGAGACCACAGAACTGCCGCCCAATGGATCCCAAAGTAGGAAGGATGGTGAGTAGACCCTCCACCGCCCAGAGTCCAGGGGAGCAGCGTGCTAGCCTTCCGCTTGCCGAACGGTGCGTGGGCCACGCCTGTGAGGCAGGTTACGGAGCGGATCCCCACCTGCACTGAGACATGTTCTCAGGTGCTCCCTGTCTCAGCCTGAGCGACGCGGCATTTGGGAGTAGTTTATCGGCACGCTTTGGGTGGCTGTACGTTCCAACAAATAATTCAACGGCATTATTTTCAAGCATCTTATACAGTACCTGGAAGCCAGTTCCCCTCAGTGAACGCTGGGGTCCAGGGTGCTGACACAAGGCCCAGGCAGGTGGGGTGACCTAGACGTTCAACAGCACACTTCTCCATACTCACCTTTTCTTCCCACGAAAAGCAATATTCTTATCAAAACCACAGAGCACAACTTCCAGCTGCTGAATGCAAAAGTCCAAGTACCGCTTAGAGGGTGATGTGGAGAACTCTACACACCCAGGGACAGTGCGCTGCCCTTTCTCGCTGAACTCTGAACTCTGAACTCTGCTTCCTGCTGCCCCCCACACAAAACATTAGTGTGAATAGTTTTGAGGTGGAGGTCTAGGAATCTGCATTTTTAAAGCATGTAATTCAATAATTTTTAGTATATTCACAGATATATGTGACCATCACCACAGTTTATTTTAGGACGTTTTCATCCCCTCACAAAGAAGTCCTGCGCTCCTCAGCAATCTCTTTCCTACTCCACTCTCCCTGCCGCATCCCTAAGCAACCACTGATCTACTTGTATCTCATTCAGGGCTCTCTATGGTGCAAGCAACGAGCTATTTAATACGAAGCATTTCTGAGGAAACAAAGGTTAATGATTAAAACAAACTACAGGGCTTCCCTGGTGGCGCAGTGGTTGAGAGTCCACCTGCCGATGCAGAGGACACGGGTTCGTGCCCCGGTCCAGGAAGACCCCACACACCGCGGAGCGGCTGGGCCCATGAGCCATGGCCACTGAGCCTGCGCGTCCGGAGCCTGTGCTCCGCAACGGGAGAGGCCACAGCAGTGAGAGGCCCTTGTACCGCAAAAAAAAAAAGAAAGCAAATAAGAGAGTATTAGCGACGAGAGACTAACAGAGTGTAACTGGGTCAGATAATGGCCCCACATCCATGTCCTCCTGGAACCTCAGAATGTGACCTTACTTGGAAGGAGGATCGTTGCAGATGTAATTAGTTAAAATCAGGTCCTCCTGTCTGGGGTGGTCCCCAAAGCCACTGCCTAGTCCTTCTTAGAAGAGGCAGGGATGCACCCAGGAGGAGGGCAGGTGAAGACAGAAGCACAGGTGGCAGGGACGAGGCTGTGAGCCAGGGAGCACGAGGACTGCCAACCACGCCTGAGGGAAGAGCAGGAAGGACTCCCCCCCCCAGAGCCTTCGGAGGGGCCGTGGCCCTGCTGACACCTTTGAGTTCTAACTCCAGAACTGTGAGCGTGTGAACTCCTGTTGTCCTAAGCCACCCAGCCCCGTGGCACTGGGTTCCGGCAGCTACAGGAGCGCAGGACACAGGGATTGAAGAGTTCCTGCCTGTCCTGGAAATGGCCCTCGTTCTTGACCTTTCACCTGTTGAACTTTCGTCCCCAGCTGCCCAGTAGCCCGTGGCACTGATTCAGGAGGAGGCCAAGCCTTCCCTTTATCGCTGGGACCTTGCTTCCCAGTGTTGAAGGTCATAAAGCCCCGTGTTTTGAAATCCAAACAAGTTTGTGCTGTGAACCTCAGCTTTAGAAGATAAGATTTACAGGAGTCTCTAGGTAAAAGGCAGACGTGTCCTCCAGTGACAGCTCCGTTCGGGCCAGGCCTGCTGGAGCCCTGTCCCCTCCTCTCGCGCCCGCTGAGGCGTCTCTGCTCCTCCCTGGTCACCCTCCTGCGGCTCTCAGTCTGGGTCTCCCTGCCCCTCGGCTCCCACTGACCTCAGCCCCGCCATCCCGTTCCCCTACGCCCTCTCTTTCTGCCGCCGGAACGCCCCGAGTTCACCTCTTGTGCCCTGAGATCATTCAGTCACTCCTACAGGTATTTTAGATTTATTCTCTTAACAGTCTTATGCAGAAATCCCTCAAAAGGGATCTAGAAGAAGGAAAAGGGGGCGGCGGCTGTGGTGTAGGCTCAGCCAGGAGCTCTGAAGATCTCAGGTTCACCGCAGGTTTGGGCTCCAGGCCGGGCCCCGCACCACTGACGCTCGGGATGGACACCCTCCCCACGGAGCGGGAGCCCTGGGTTCCAGGTGCGGGATCAGAGCCAGAGGCTCGCCTCTGAGGAGTTCACCGTCCAGCTCTAAGTGCTGACAGCGCTCTCACCGTTTCAGACCCTCTGTCCCGACTCGGTGGACGTGGCTGCCTGTCTGTGGGAGAAACAGCAGAGGGGTCTCTGCTCCGCATATTTGTCTCTGTGCTGCCGATGTTTCCAGAAGACAGAGGCTCCAGAGGCAGCGAGCCCCGGCGGTCCCTCAGGCTGAGGTCAGGAGAGGCTGAGGCCCCTGGCCAGATGGGAAGAGGTGGGCTCGCTCGCTGGCAGGCCAGCTTCCTGGTCCCCGCAGCTTGTGCAGGCGGCCGGCTCCCCGCTGGCAAAGACCACAGGCGGTGGAGAAACACGGCCCCCGCCGTCAGGAGCCGGGTCTTTGGACTGACTGCCTGCCGCCCCAGATGGAGCATTCCGGAGACCCGGGCCTCGAAGGGCCGGCCGCTGTGGGAACTGACCTCGGGCCCTTCCTGGCGGCACGTGGTGGTGCTTTGTGCCCGTTTTGGAGCCTGTGCCCCCTGCCCGCAGCCGGCTGTCGGCCATAGGGAGGGGCAGAGCCTGTTCTCAGCTCCACGTGCGCCCCAGGCTGGCGCCCGGGGCCTCCTCCGTCCCCGCTTCTGGTGACCTCTGCCCTCCGCGGCCCTGCCGAGCCTGTGCTGGCGTCCCAGCCGCCTGTATGCGGCGCGCCGGTCACTTCAGGGTCTGGGAGTGAGGCTCGACCACTGACCCCTCCTCTCTGGGGTCAGACTCGCCCAGCAGACCCCATAAGAGCATGGTGGACACACTGCAGTTCTTGGGACGTTCTGGGGCGTTCCGCGCCTTGAAACTGCCTCCTTGGCCCTGGCGTGAGTCCAGGCTGCCCTCTGAAAGCCACGCCCTCGCCAGCCTGCAGGACTGGTTAACCTCAGCAGGAACTGCTGGGCTCAGTTCAGAGCCGTCAAAGGAATGAACACAAGCCAGAAAAGCCTGTGTTTTGGTTTGGAATTTTTGTTTTTAATCCTCTCATGGTGAGATAGACTAGGCTAACAAAGCATTTTTCCTGTATTATAAAATTCATCCAAGCAGACACCAGCAGAGCGACCTCTGTAAAAGTCACACCGAACTCTAAAGGACTCGGTAAGTAGAATTCTTGGCATCCAGGTTGATGCTGGCACTAAAGTTTCTTACGGGCGGAAAAGGGTTTGGCTGATGGGCCATTGTATGTACCCGGGGAGACTCCCTTGGCCCAGGCTGTGTGGGGTGAGAGCGCTTTCATTTTCTATTCTTTATTCTGTTTAGCATCAGAAACTAACAACCACCCAGGCTCCTTCTGAGATGCCTGCTGTTTTCGTGGCAGGAGATAGAGGAGTGTCATTGGTTGAGGCAGCCCATGGGATCTCAAGGCCGCTGTCAGCTAGGTACACGGCTCACCTAACTGTCTCCAGTAGTTGGCTGGGGCTGGGAGAGAGCAGAGTGACCACTGAGGCCTGTCCAGTGGGAGGCGAGGCTTTGAGGAAGTAAAGCCCTTTGGATTAGGGGAAGGATGGGGTGGGGGATGGTTACACCGCAGAGGTGTGGCCTGACTTTGAGAAGTCAGTAGGTCCTTACATTTAAATGTAAGTACTCAGCACAGGGGCACATGGAACATCAGTTCCCAGTCTGAGAACAACCAGCTGGAATTAACAGGAGTCTCTGGAGCAAAGGGGTTTCCCTCTGCGAGGTCCTGCAGCCCAGGCTGGGCCACCGGCCCCCCAGGAGGACACTAAGACCTGGGCTTCCGTCTCTGCTCCCTGACCCTCACCCTCACCTTGCCTTCTCCAGCGACTGCTCCTTCCTGCGAAGGCCAAGGCCAGGAATACCCTTTCTAAGTCCCTAGGGTTTTGTTGGGTGATTCGTTCAGGTCAAGCATGACTATAACCCAAGAAAACAAACAGAAAGATTAGGAACACAAGAGACTCAGGAGGAGACCAAAGGATGCCCAGGGGTCCCACCCGGATCCTAAGAGCAGGATGAGTGCCCACAGCCGGTCTCTGCAGGCCTGATGGCGAATGGAGAGGGGAGACAGATGGGGGGGAAGGCTCTGGGGGTGAGGGGTGTGGTGGTGCAGGCCCTGTGGGCAGGACCACATCTCCAGGAACAAACCTGATGGAAGCTCAGCCCTCAGGAAGGACTCTTGTTCCTCACAATCGAGGTTTTTCCTCCCTCTCCTTTTCCTCTGGCTTCCTTTTCCTCTTCCAGTTTTCCTTTCATTTCACTGGAGAGCACCAAATAATTTTTTAATTAATTAATTTTATTTATTTTTGGCTGCATTGGGTCTTCGTTGCTGCGCGCGGGCTTTCTCTAGTTGCGGCAAGCGGGGGCCACTCTTCGTTGTGGTGCGCGGGCTTCTCATTGCGGTGGCTTCTCTTGTTGCAGAGCACGGGCTTTAGGCACGCGGGCTTCAGTAGTTTTAGCACACGGGCTCAGTAGTTGTGGCTCCCGGGCTCTAGAGCGCAGGCTCAGTAGTTGTGGTGCACGGGCTTAGTTGCTCTGCAGCATGTGGGGTCTTCCTGGACCAGGGCTTGAACCCATGTCCTCTGCATCGGCAGGCAGATTCTTAACCACTGCGCCACCGGGGAAGCCCCCAGATAATTTTTTTTTTTTTTTTTTTTTTTTTGCGGTACGCGGGCCTCTCACTGTTGTGGCCTTTCCCGTTGTGGAGCACAGGCTCCGGATGCACTGGCTCAGCGGCCATGGCTCATGGGCCCAGCCGCTCCACGGCATGTGGGATCTTCCCAGACTGGGGTACGAACCCATGTCCCCTGCATCGGCAGGCGGACTCTCAACCACTGCGTCACCAGGGAAGCCCCCAAATAATTTTTTAATGCAAATTGAATGAATGAAAAATAAAAATAACAGTTCAAATATTAATTTAGATGGATCGGCTGCAAAAAATTTCCTCCTCCATTTGCACGAACCTCATCGTCCTGCCACTGTGGGTCTGCAGGGGCCTTTTCCTCCTGGGTCCTCGCAGCCCCCTGGCTCTAGGCTCTGCCCACGGGACTTAGCTGCCCTCAGAAGGTGAATTGGGAGGCGTGGAGGAGGACGGGGAGATGTTGAACAGCTCACTGGCGCCATCTGCTGGACCAATGCTTCGTCCACTCACGGAGGAGCATGGCTCGCTTTGACCCTGATTTTACCCTCACCTTAGCTTCCTTTATAGACATTTCTCATACTCAGTAATATACTTATATTGTTGAATGAATGCTTGCATTTATTATTATTATTTTTATAACAACTGTATTGCAATACAATTCATTTTCCTTACAACCCACCCACTTACAGTGTGCATTGCAATTCAGTGGTTTTTAGTACATTCAGAATTGCACAATGACTGCCACAATCAACTTTAGAACATTCTCGTCACTGAAAATGAATCCCCAACTCATCAGCAGTCATGCCCCATTTTCCCCCAATCCTCCCAGCCCTAGGAGACCACCAATCTACTTTTGTCTCTTAGGATTTACCTATTCTGGACATTTCACATAATTGGACTGATCCAATGTGTAGTCTTTTGTTTCTGGTTTCTTTCACTTAACATAATGTGTTCAGGTTCTTTCGTACTGTGGCACGTGTCAATACTTCATTTCTTTTTATGGGTAAGTCATATTCCATTGTGTGTCTGTACCACATTTTGTTCATTCAGTCGTTCATTACTGGTCATTTGGATTGTCTCCAGCTTTGGCTATTACAGATAATGCTGCTGTAAACATACAAGCACAAGTTGTCGTGTGGACGTATGTTTTCATTTCTCTTGGGCACACACCTAGGAGTGGAATTGCTGGGCCATAAGATACGCTGCGCTTAATCGTCTGAGGAGCTACCAGGCTGTCTCCAAAGCAGCCACACCATTTTACATCCCCAGCAATAGTGCGCGAGGGTTCCAATCCCTCCGTGCCCTCACCAGCTCTTGTTGGCATCTGGCATTTTGACTTTAACCATCCTGAGTGGTGTGAACTGTTGTCGCGTCGCGGTTAGATTTGCGTTTCCCTGGTGCTGACGATGTTGAGCATCTCTTCATGTGCTTGTTGTCCATTTGTATGTTTTCTTTGGAGAAATGTCTATTCAAATCTTTTGCCCATTTTTAATTGGGGTAATTTGTCTTTTCTTATTGAGTTGTAGTAGTTCTTTATGTTCTAGACCCAAGTCCTCACCTTGGCTCTGTTGGTGCCTGCAACTGGAGGCCAAGGGAAGAAGCAGCCTGAACCTAAGATGTCTCTAAAAACTAAAGTCTGTTTCAGAAATGAACAGCGCCAATCCAGAAGGAAGAGTTGGTTTGGAAGAAGATAATTAGTTTAGTCTGCAACCTGGAAGTCCTCCTCTCTCTGGACCCAGTTTTTCTGCTCTGCACCCAGCCTGGAGCCTGCTGTGGGAGTCCGGAGGAGACTAGGAAGGGGTCACAGGGAGAGGGGGTAGGGAGGAAATGGGGTCTTGGGCAGAGGAAGGGATGGAAGCAGAGAGGCCAGATTGGTGGGAGGGAAAGAGGAGAAAGCCACGGCCCGGGGGCTCCCAGGCAGAGACCGTGGCCAGCAGTGTCCACGTGATCGCCAGTCCTGCGATGTTATTTATCACAGCGTGGCTTGTAAGTTTCATCTCAAAGTATTCTAACCTCAGGAGCTGATGGAAAGAAACCCTACAGCACTGCACAGGATTTTAGTCAGTCCTTTTCTAATATTACATAAAGTGGTTAATCACACAAAGAAGTCTTGTTGCTGTTTCTTTTGTTTGTTTTGTTTTTTGTTTTTAATTATCTCACGTTTTCCTCTCTTATAAATATTGCCCTTAACACCTGGGATGTAGGGAGCTGACTTAGCTTTATAGGAAGTGAACCCATAGGAAAGATTGTGTCATAGGAAAAAACCGAACAACAGCATTGCTTAAATACAAGCTTGTTAACTTGGTTTCTATCTTATTAAAATTCTTTAGCATTGCAGATGAAGGGTTTGGGTGAAGATACAGCAAAAAATATATTTCCCATTCTACTACCTTGTGTTATTTTAGTTCAGAAGACTGGAATCAGCTGTGTTGGATAACGTTAACTTTCTTGAAGTATCTGAAAGGTGGAAAGTCCAAAACCTGGTCCTTATTTTAAAATATCCCCCTGTCACGTGCTCACAGGCATCATCTCTCCTTGCTTTCCTGTTGCTGCTGGACGGAGGCATGTTCTCACCGTCCTCCCCACCCACTGGGCTGCTAGAGAAGGTCTTCCAATACATCGATCTCCATCAGGATGAATTTGTACAGGTGAGAGACATGGCACGCACAGAATGCTTGGATGTACCCTTTGGGAATCTGGGAGAATGGTTATTTGCTGGGAGATGTGGATTTTTTTTTTGCCCGACAACTCCATTTAAAATGCCTGTGACTCCTCTTTGACTTAGAATGATAAATGTTGGTTAGGTTCAGGTAAGAGATCCCTTCTGGCCATTTCTTCCATAACGGGCATTCCCAGCACGTTTGGTCTAGGGATGTCTGTTTAGCAATGACCAGCAAGCTCCGCTGAGCTCACCTTAGCTCTGGACCGTCATCGGGTGGCCCATCCTCCCCTTCAGGGACCCTCTCCACCTGCGAAACGAGCTGAAATGCATCCTCCCCGTTCCGTCACCACCTGGCACGTCCCTCTCCTCCTGCTGGCTCTCCTGTGCCCCTGGAACGCCTGGCCCACCTCCACCACCCGGGAACTCCCTGAGGCCGCCCTGGACCCCGGACCCCGAGCCCCTGACACCGTGTCTGGCACACAATGTGTGTTCAGTGTACATTTATTGGGTCAACCAACCCATGTCAGGAATATTACTGTGCAAACAGACGTGAATCCCCCATGATTCATACTAAAGCACAAAGCTCAGTGTCCAGGCTGCGGTGCCTAAGCTTGACCTTCATGGAATCCTTCCTCGTGTGGGCATGTTAACTTGATGTAAGTGCCTGTTGGGATGTTGAAACCTGACTGGGTTCACAGCGGGGAGAGAAAAGGCATGCGGTGGGAGCATGCGCCAATGTGGGCCTTTCAGCCCAAACGCTGCTCTGTGCAGCGGCCTCAGATACTCCCAGTCCATTAAGTTTAGCGCTAACTTGGCAGCGTCCGCCCTACAAATTCCAGTTTAAAAATGTAAAACACAATATTCCTTCAGATCAAATACATTTCTTTACAATAAAAATAGAAGTGCTACAACCAGGATAGAAATCGAACTAAAATAAGTTAGGAAGTAGAGTCCAAAATCACATATATGTTTTTTTTGTTTGTTTTTTTTGCGGTACGCGGGCCTCTCACTGTTGTGGACTCTCCCGTTGCGGAGCACAGGCTCCGGACGCGCAGGCTCAGCAGCCATGGCTCACGGGCCCAGCCGCTCCACGGCATGTGGGATCTTCCCAGACCAGGGCACGAACCCGCGTCCCCTGCATCGGCAGGCGGACTCTCAACCACTGCGCCCCCAGGGAAGCCCCACATGTGTGGTTTTTAATAAACACTGCGGCTGTCCCAGTGTAAGCAGCTCAGGTACGGACCCTGGAACGGGAAGGATCGTTCCTAACGTTGAGAATCAGCAGCGGTCACAGAGCACCCGCGGGGCGAGGCTGCGGCCTGGGCCTCCCGTGTACACGTCCTCACTCCGTCCTCACCGAGAAAGACGTGTTTCCTCTTCTGTCCCCAGAGTGTGGGTTTCCTGCACAACAAGCAAGTCTCCAGTTCTCTGTGGGCACCCCCGGTGTCCTGCGACGTGGCTCACCTCTGACACTGTCTTCCTGGAGGTAGTGTCACCCCTACCCCGATGCCGACCTCAGATGCCAGTAGCTGGTGGTGGGTCCCCAGGTTGCCCACACTTCTGCCTGACTCGGCTACAGATCAGGGCCTCTGGTGACCCCTCCTCCGGCTCATCGTTTGCTAGAACAGCTCGCAGAACTCAGGGACACGCTTCCACACGTTTGCCCGGGACGGGAGCTTCTGTCCTCTGGGTTGCAGGGCACCCCTTCCCAGCCCGGAAATTCTCTGAACCCCGAGCCTCAGGGATGTTTATGGAAGCTTCGTCATGTAGGCATCACCGATTCTTAGCTCCATCTCCAGCCCGTCGTCCTTCCCCCGAGATGGGGAGCTGGGGCTGGAAGTTCTGAGCGTCTGATCACGGCTCGGTCTTTCTGGTGACCGGCCCACATGCCCAGGAGCCTCCAGAGTTCCTCACTAGAACAAAAGCACACTCCTTTTCACCCGGGAAATCCCAAGGGCATTAGGAGCTCTGTGTCAGGACCCAGCGTCGAAGGCCAAATATTAGAACAAGAGATGCTCCTAGTACCTTATCGCTGAGGAAATTGTAAAAGTTTTAGGAGCGCTGGCCGGGAACTGGGGAGAAAGACCAAAGTGTGTATGTGTTACTGTCTCACAGCATTACATCCACCATAACCCACAGCGAGGGAGCCTCACGCCCCTCCTGCAGTGGAGAAAGCTGAGGCTAATTCCAGAGCTTCAGGAATGTCCTCGAAGTCACCCACCTGTAGTGGGCAGGACCAGGACCAGGAACTCGGGTTGTCCGCCTGCCCAGCCCTGAGTCCAAACCCGGGGGTACACCCCCTCCCGGATCCTGCACATGCACCAGGGGGGACCTCAGAGCTGAAATGCATGGGATGGTCACGGGGGGTCCTGCAGCCTAGCTGAGGCCACCGTGGGGTGGATCAGAGTGACCTGCAGGGACGTTTGTGGGAAGCTGAGCCCCCGAGGGACGGCCGCTCTCAGCTCCCAGAGACCACACGGGGGCGGGTACCCGCGCCTTCTGTATATGAGCCTGGTGGCGCTGAGGGGCCCAGGCCAGGCTTCAGAGGCGGCCTTCCACCAACCGTCCCGTCCTGCATTGACCAGCTGTCGCTGGCCTCTGAGCTCCTGGTCATGCCTCCAGCTGTCTGCCAGTGGCCGTGAGTATCGTGTGTCTCCCAGCTTGGTCTCCAGGTCAGATGAGGGCGCTGGGGACCCGGCAAGGTGCGCCCCCAAGAGTGGACGCGGATGACCCGCGTGCTGACCGCCTGTCGCCTTTCCTCCCAGACGCTGAAGGAGTGGGTGGCGGTCGAGAGCGACTCGGTTCAGCCCACGCTGCGCCTCCGACAAGAGCTGCTCAGGATGATGGGCCTGGCTGCAGACCGGCTCCGGCACCTGGGAGCCCACGTGGACTTGGTGGACGCGGGTTTTCAGCAGGTGCTGGCATCCCCTCCCGCCTCCGAGCGGCCACTTCCCTGGGCATCGGCCAGGCTTCCCTTCGTGGTGGCAGGACGGGGGTTTGCTTGCCCTGATGCTCAGCAGAAGTAGCACCGCGATTCCCAGTAAGGGCGAGAATCTCCACCTCAGCCCACAGGAGGCTGGAGCATCGACCTCTCGTCCTGTCGGGCCTGGGGGGACGGGGGAAGGCGGAGGGGGCGCGTGAAGGCCCCGCCACTTGTGCTGTTCATGTCCTTCACGTGCTTCACATTCCTCCCAGATGGCTCTTTCCCTTAAGTTCAAATGCCTCTTTCTCAAAGGACCCAATCCCTCATCAGAATCAAGGCTTATTCCTGCCCCTCGGGAGTAGACGGGTCTTTAATCTACCCTCCCAGTGTCGCCTGCTTTAGCACTGACGAGTCTGAATAGTCTGTTAACAGGACTGTGTGCACCTGATTGGAGCTCGTAACAGACTCCTAACGCCACCCATGTCTTTGAATTTTCTGGAAGAACCAAATGGCTTTTTTTCAAAAAAAGTTATCCCTTTTCCGTCTGCAGCTGCCTGATGGTCAGAGCCTCCCGATAGCCCCCATCATCCTGGCCGAACTGGGGAGTGATCCGAAGAAGCCCACCGTGTGCTTCTATGGCCACTTGGATGTGCAGCCTGCCAGACAGGAGGATGGGTGGGTCACGGACCCTCACACGCTGACGGAGGTGGACGGTCAGTGACAGCTCGTGCTGGGCTCTTCTGTGGGTGAAGGACTGCTCATAGGGCTTAAGAATTCGAGATGTGACTGCCCCGGGCTCCAGGCCTTACTGTCACTGTTAGGAGTGCAGAGAACACTGCCCTCATGGTCCACCGGTTGGTCCAGTGAGGCTGATTTTCTTTCAGTTGTGAAAGAAATCATGAACCTTTGTGCCCCTGGGCAAATTAAGTCCCCATGAGGAGAGTTCTTGGGTTTCAAGGAAAATAGTTGTGTAGGTCACATATTTTCTTTTTAAAAAACACCAAATGTAATTATGTTTTATAAAGACAAGGAAAAGAAAGGTTAATGGAGAGACACATACACCCTTTTTTGTTGCCCTGCTAATTGTAAAATCTCAGAGTGAGAGGCTATATTACGTGACATTCTGCAACAAACCCGCGGGTCTTCTTCAATGAACTTGGATAAAATAGGTAATTACTATTAAGCCCAAAGGGATCTGTATATTTCAAATTAGCTTACGTTTGCTGGCTAGCATACTATTTGTACATAAGAAATAATACTTTGTGATTTCAGAGCAAGACTTCTGCCTAGAAAAATAGAAAGCACCATTAAAACAATTACCCGTAAAGCTACCTTTGGTTTTGGCTCACTCAACTTGGCAGAGGTGTCCATGCTTTTCTGAAAATTCTTCCCCCATTTTTAAAGGAAAATTGTATGGCCGAGGAACGACAGACAACAAAGGCCCTGTTTTAGCGTGGATCAATGCTGTGAGCACATTCAGAGCCCTGGACGAGGTAGGTGCCGGCTGTGCTTGGGAGTGAGGATGATGATGGCGATGATGATGGTGATGATGATGATGATGATGATAGTGATGATGATGGTGATGATGGTGATGGGATGATGGTGATGATGGTGATGATGATGATGGTGATGGTGATGATGGTGATGGGATGATGGTGATGATGGTGATGGTGATGATGATGATGGTGATGATGGTGATGGTGGTGATGGTGATGATGATGGTGATGATGGTGATGATGATGGTGATGGTGATGATGGTGATGGGTTGATGGTGATGATGGTGATGATGATGGTGATGATGGTGATGATGATGGTGATGGTGATGATGGTGATGGGATGATGGTGATGATGGTGATGATGATGGTGATGATGGTGATGGAGGCAGCTGGCTTTGAGCTGCATGATGTCCTTTACTCTTCCCAGCAATCTGCAGAGGAATGTGTTACAATCACACGCATTTTACAGGTAAAGAGAGAGAGGCTTGGGAAAGGAAGGGAACGTACTCAAAGCCACCCAGCTGGTCTGGGGCAGGGTGATACCTTGCATGTTGACATGCAACAATGTGACACAACAAAAAACATGATGAGCCTGTGGCTACATCACCATCTGCTGGGACTTGTCTTTTTTTATCTTCAACTTACTCAGCTTATCTTTTTTATCTGCAACCCGTCCTTCTTATCACAAAGTATGGTTTTGTTAATAGAGACAGACATACACTTTAAGAAATATATTAGCTGCTTTGCAAATTATCAGGATAGTGATCTCTGGGGTGTGACGTTCTGTCTGAATCCCTGAGTTCTTTCCATTCTTGTGGGAAGCGGTTTCAATCCGTCCAAGGAGGGGTTATGGTGGGGTGCAGCTTTGAGGGGAGGGCTACTCTCTCAGACCACCAACTAAAACTGTGTCGTTTGCTGTGCTCACGAGGATGGTTTCATCTCGCACTGCTCTTTTCTCTTCTGGTAATGAGCATGCTTACACTCCAAACAGGATCCAATCTAGCTGTGTGGCCATGGGTGGGAGACTTAACCTCTCTGGGCTTCAGATTCTGTTCTATAAAAGTGAGGGTGTTGATATGGGCGCCGGCCCTCTAACACTGGGTGGATTTGATGGTGTGATTCCATCCCTTTCATGCAGAAATGGCCCTGCTAGTCGGTGAGCTTGAGCCTGTGCCAGGGAGACCAGGCCCAAGGATGAGACCCAGCCTGTTCCAGTCTGGGCTCCACAGAGTATGGGCTCTGCAACCTGGGGGTGCAGAAGGAGTTTGTGGGGTCACCTTAAAAATGTGCAGCCTTGCTACCTTTCCCTCATCTTACTTGTGTGGCTGAATTGAATTAAGCACTTTGGAACACTGGGAATTTAAGAGGAAGTGGGGCCCATTTGTTGGGTTCATGGACAGAAAGGGACGTGTCGGCAGTCACAGGGCAAAGCCCTGCCAGCCGTCCCCACGGTGTCCCCACCCCGTCCCCAAAGCGGCTCTGGGAGCAGCACACTCCTTCCGAGACAGAGCGGTGCGAGGTCGGGCTGGGATGATGTGCCAGTGATGGTGATGTGCCAGGGCTGGTGATGACTGGGGTGGGTCTGTCTCCGGGCACCATGTCCACCTGTCCACAAGACAAGTGGAGCGGCCCAGCTGTTGCCCAAGGTTTAGGTCCTTGATGCTGCTTCTCCCAAATCCTGTCCATCGAGCAGGTCCTGACGTTGCGTTTTTTCTTTCTCAGAGGTGATTTCATCAGACTCCAGGGGCTTCTCTCTCATGAGTCTGTTGTCTCCTGAGACATAAGCAGAAGAGAGGGTTTAACTGCTCTCGACTTGACTGCTTTATCTCATTGAGGAAGACAGGCTTAGTGAATCAGGACGTTTTTCTGGCTGGGCCCTGCTGACCACTGCAAGGTTGTCCTCTTGTTCATGGCACTCCCCTAAATAAGCCCTTGGTTTCTCTCTCTCTTTCTCTCTCTCTCTCTCTCTGTTTTCTTTCTTCCCCCCTCCCTCCCTCCCTCCTTCCTTTCTCTCTCTCTCTCCCCCTCCCTCCCTCCCTCCCTCCCCACGTCCCACGTCTCTCTCTCGTTTCCTGTCTTACGAAGAGGAAAGCAATATTTATAAGACGGGTCCTATATAAAGATCAAAATGTGCTTTGCTTTTTAAATTTCAACTCTGAAACATATAATCGCAAACAGAACATAAGAAGTCCCCACTGCCCTGAGAAAACTCAGTTAATCTCCCGGAGCCTCACTGTCCTCATCCGTGATCTAGGAATGATCACATCTGTCTCCAGGCTTGTTGAGTGGGTTCAGTGAATACGGAGGGGTTCCCCGGAGCCTGCGAGTACTGGGCCCTTCAGGAGCTCTGCTTTCTTCTTTCCTCGTTCCCTTCTGCCCTCCATCCCCTCTTTCTGTCTTGCTGATGGAGCACTTAAAGGTACATCACCTCACTGGATCGTCTGACCAAGAGGCAGGGCAAGGATTAACAGAGAAGTCGGCTGCCGAGCGGTGGAATGGCTGGACCCGGGTCCCCGGGTGTCAGCGGACAGAGCAGAGCCCAAAGCCCAGGCTTGG
Source organism: Hyperoodon ampullatus (assembly GCF_949752795.1). Lineage (NCBI taxonomy): Eukaryota > Metazoa > Chordata > Mammalia > Artiodactyla > Ziphiidae > Hyperoodon > Hyperoodon ampullatus. Next base: position 85,379,268 of record NC_136926.1, read on the forward strand.
CTGCCAGCCCCACGTCCTCCTCCAGCACTTAATAGCGATTGACTTGTATTTTATGAGTCACATTTTGCCAGAAAATTCTTAGGCTCTCCAGCTAGTTCTTGGGAATTGTTTTCTAGTTAAATATTAATAAAGAGCTTTCAAATATTAAGATTGCAGAACTTTAGCTTAACTTCCTAAGACACATAGAAATGTATTCAAGGAATGCATTGGAAAACTTGTTATCCCCAAATGCCCTTAAGCAGCTGAATGACCGAAGGACACATTTTCTAATACATAATCCTCCACTCGTCCTGCCTTTGTTAATCTGGGGCCAGGCAATCCCACTTATTAGAGCTAATGAGTGTGTTTGCGTTGCCTCGTCTGCATAGAATAACTGTTTACCCCCGCCCTGCACGCGCCTTATGCTCTAGGAAAAGCCATCCACCTCTCTTCTCCACACGGCTCTCAAAGATATGAAGTTATAAATTATACAGATACAAAAAGATCAAAACCAAATGGGGGAAAGGCACATTGTAAAAATTCTAAAGGCGCTATTCCATGTCCTAATATTAGAGAAAAACTCAAGGTCCATTTTGCCGCAAGATCAAAGCCTTTGAATAAGTTAAAAGGCAGATTGAACTCGTAGCTGAAAAATAACAGATACTTGAAATGAAAATTATCCTGAGGCTTAAACATTAGACAACCTTTCAAAGGAAAGATTCTCATTTATCATGCTCAGAATTATGAGGACAGAAAAGAGATTTGTGATTGAGTAACCTTTCTGGAAAAATTCCTTCTGGGGAGAAGGAGGAACGGGCTTCTCTGCAGGGGCCGAGCGGAACCCCATATGGTGGACGCAGCCTTTTCTTTAGGGATGCCCTGCCCAGATCCTCTGTCATCAGTCTTAGGTTGATGGCTCACTGGCCATTACCTTGAATTCTCCGTCACAACCTGAGTTAAAACTCCCTCGTTATAGGGGCTTCCCTGGTGGCACAGTGGTTGAGAGTCCGCCTGCCAATGCAGGGGAAACGGGTTCGTGCCCCGGTCTGGGAAGATCCCACATGCCGCGGAGCGGCTGGGCCCGTGAGCCATGGCCGCTGGGCCTGTGCGTCCGGAGACTGTGCTCCGCAACGGGAGAGGCCACAGCAGTGAGAGGCCCGCGTACCGCAAAAAAAAAAAAAAAAAAACCCTCCTTCGTTATAAACAGAGCTTTTGGGAATGTATATAATAATTCAGTGTGTTTAAGTTACATGCAAACAAATCCTGGATTTTAAAAGGTGAAAGGGCAAGGTGTCCACTTTTTTTGACAGCGTGGTTTGCTCCACTGTTAATTCAGGATCTGCCCGTGAACGTCAAATTTATCATCGAGGGGATGGAGGAGGCTGGTTCTCTTGCCCTGGAGGAACTTGTCCAGAAAGAGAAGGCCGGGTTCTTCTCAAGCGTAGACTACATCGTGATTTCAGACAACCTGTGGATCAGCCAGAGGACGCCCGCGCTCACGTATGGGACGCGAGGGAACAGCTACTTCATGGTGGAGGTACTTGCCAACGGCAGCTGCCTGGAGGTGGATCCATGCCCGGGTCCTGGTGGGGAGGACACAGAGCAGACACCGACCCGGGGGCCTGGCCCCGGGGGATCACGGGGTCTCGGGACTGGGGGAGTTCATGGAGCCCCCAGCCGTGAACACATGTGCTGTGTACGTTTTTCTGGAGAGAAGATTCAGAGGGGTTTGTGACTCACCACGTTTTAGGAGCTCCAGCTGTGAAATTTGGAGGCAGGCACGGGGGCTCTGGGGTTAGGAGACTGACCGCCTGATCGGGATGCCGTGAGCGGGCGTTACCTGCTCTGCCATCCTCGTATGGGACAGAAAGAGAAGGGGTGCCAGCACTGACAAGGCCGGCACCCGAGGTCTGGCTCATCTGACGAATAGCCTTGAGCGCACCTTAACCTCTGGGCCTGTTTCCTTACCTCTGAAGTGAGCACAGTAATCCTGCCAGGCTTGCTGTGATCACTAAAAGCGACCTCGAGTTCCGCCCTGACACGTAGTCTGCTTCCGGCTCCTTTTCTATTAATGCAGACAAGCTGTGATGGAGCCTGCAATTTAGAATCAGAAAGTCCTCCCTCATAGAGCAGCCGGAAACCGCAAAGGGGAGGGGGTGTGTATGAGAGCCGGAGGGCGGGTGCGGTCCTGAGCCGGGAAGGGCTTCCGCTCTCCCGCGGGGGTCCGAGGCGTGAAGGCCGTGGAACGTCTCGCCGTCGTTGGCCTCTTTCTACCGCTGAGTCGCAAGGAAGTTTCTCTGCAGAGACGTGCTGGAAGTCGTCTCTGTGGGGAACAGGTGGGCACGAAGAAGTGGCTGGTGGGCAGGGGAGGGTGTTTAGTCCCCTGTCCGAGCAGTGGGCTATTGTTTGCAGCTGTGCTCAGGAGCCGGTGGTGGAGACGCCCCAGTGGGCAGGGTTGATCCAGGGCTTAGGCTGTGCCCGATGGTGTGATGGAGGAGACGAAGTCAGTCAAGACGCCGCCCACAGAGAGGCTGAAGGGATGCACAGGGGCGTTCAGGTTGAATGGGGAGAAAAGAAGGACAGGAGGATGAGAGGTGGGGAGGTCTTGGATGGGTCGAGGGACTGGACGTCTTGCTGTGGCCAAGAACGGGGGAGGGCAGGCTCGTGATGAGGGGGCCAGGAGGAGGGAAGCTGTGAGCAGAGGTGGGATAAGGCGGCAAAAGATTTCAGAGGTGGGGCTCTGCAACCCCAAAGTGCTTTGTTAGCATCACTGCCTGATGAGATAGAGGTCTTCAGCTACAGTGACTAAATGGAAGATTCACCTGGCAGGGCTTTAAAGATGGTGATAGAGGCAGAGAAGGGCCAGCCGGGCAGGAAAGGTGAGACGGAATGGGTCAAAGAGAATTAAAAAACCCAAACTCGTTAGAACTTGGGAACCGATTGGACATAGTGTGCCTGGGAGAAATCCAAGATCATTTTTTTTTAAAGATTGTTTTTGATGGGGACCATTTTTAGAGTCTTTGTTGAATTTGTTACAATATTGCTTCTGTTTTATGTTTTGGTTTCTTGGCCACGAGGCATGTGGGATCTTAGCTCCCCGACCAGGGATTGAACCTGCACCTCCTGCTCTGAAAGGTGAAGTCTTAACCACTGGACCACCAGGGAAGTCCCCGACATCATTTTAAGGGGATAGATTTATAGGACTGGCATCTCTCCTTGTTTTGGAAATGGCAAGCTAGGAGGAAGTAATTGTAAGAGAAGATGTTCTCTTCTAGACCTCCTCAAGTTCAGAAGCTGGGAGCACACCCAGAGTGTTATGTACCGTAAGCGACTAGAAGCTTTAGGTCTTGTGAGCAGGTCAAAGGTCAGACCTACGGAAGGAGCCTTGAGAGTCTGGAGGTTGTAAAGGGAGTCCCGTGGGCCTTGCAGCTCTGTGTGTAGAGTGCTCCAAGGATTAAGCTGGGGGGCGAAAAGACAGAAAAGAAGTTATCAGAGGAGACGTAAGTAGAATGGTCCTGCAGGCAGGAAAAGCACAAGGAGAAGAAAGTTTCTTGGAGAATGTTTCTGGAAGGAGGGCTGAGCAAGAGATGGCGTGAAACCAAGAGGAAGGCAACTGTGTTACACGTCAGTCGTTAGGCCTAGGAGGGGCTGGTGGTCTGGGATTCGGTGCTGTTGGTGGCAAGGTTGGGGCTGAGGTCGGTTTCGGGGAATTCAGTGGGTCCTGAAGACGTGGGGGGCAGACGCTCCACATCGTGTGACAGAAGCACGGTGGTGACAACGTCAGCTAACCCCTGAGCCCTGAGGGCCACCCGGGGCGGGTCTGCCGCCCGGTGAAAGGTGTCTCTGAGCAGCCACGGCGGAAAGCAGCTGCCTTCCCGTTCCCTGTCTTGCAGGTGAAGTGCAGAGACCAGGACTTCCACTCGGGGACCTTTGGTGGAATCCTTAACGAACCGATGGCAGATCTGGTCGCTCTTCTTGGTAATGTCTTCTTCCGTTTCACTTTTTAAGCATCAAGCAATCTGCTAACGTAGTTCTGTTTGACTCAGTTGTCTCCCGCTTGGTTTCCAGGCCAGCCCTGAATAAGGGTGGAGCGGAGGAAGACCGCGGTCTTAGCTTCCCCCTTGGCTAAACGTTTCTTAGGCTTATTGCGTCCACGTTGTTTCTCTTCATGGACTGAAAGCCTTCCTCAGTCCACCCCTTTTCCGTTCACTGGATGTTGTGACACATCTGGCTGTACTTGAGGACAGTGGCAGAGAGACCTTTCTGGAGAAGCATCCAGAGTTGGTGCCCCATCTACCCACACCTCTTGGCTTCCTTCCTGTGAGTCCCTGTGGTCCCACGTGGCTCAGTGATGCCAGTGAGTTTGCTCGTTGCCCCTACCCGTGACCTCCTCAGGTGGTGGGCCCGGTGGATGCAGGCGGGAGTCGTGTGTGTGTGTGTGTGTGCGTGTGTGTGTGTGTGTGTGTTTCCAGAGAGGCAGCTTGCCCACCTGACTCACCTGGAGCTCTTGCCTACATTCGGACAGCCCAGCTTCCGGGTGGATCCCGGAATTGAAGGAGGCTTCATCTCCAGGGCCTCGCTTGCACAGTCCTGGCAGGAACACTGCGCGCGTTCATAGTCACAATTTGGTTCTTTCTAAAGAAGAGGTTTTCAGGTTACATAAGCCTCAGACCTCGCAATACCTGGATCTTTCTCACCTTTCTCACCGTTAAAGAACAAAGAATATTTGTTCTTTAACGGTAGTTGCATTACGGTTTTTACCTTATGAGCTATGGAGCATTTGGTGAAGCAGATGAATGAACCAGAAATGATCACGTACGTCATCCTAAGACGTTCTTCCCGCAGGTCCGCTGACTGACGTTATGCGTCAAGTTGGGAGCCAGCGGTGGTGTCGGCGGTGTCGTCCTGCTGCTCTGTGTGTGTTACACCCAGTGAAGGGGGTCCCTGTCTGCTCCCCACAGGGTCATGTTAATCTTATTAATTAGAAGGCTTGGAGAAGTCCTGGGGGCGCTGGAGGAGGGCCGAGGAGGATGTGGCTGAGAACCAGGTGGGGAAGACTTCTCCTCATGGTTCGCTGCCTTGACATCCTCACACCTCAGGGCTTCGCCTTCTGTGAGCGTCTCAAAGCGCCGGGAAGCCCCTTACATTTCACACAACTGCCACCTGCAGATTTTGGTGGATGTTTACTGTGTCTTTAATTCTGTCTACACAGGCCGAACCACCTGCCGTCCACTCATGGGGTCACGCTTGTTATTCAGCCCCATGTGGTCAGAGACGTGCCCTCCTGCTGGAAGGCGGGGTCTTCAGTGCGGGTGGGTCCCCTGCGTTCATGTGGCGTCCAGAACACGGCAGGTGTCACACAGCCAGGTGTGATGCCCTGGGTCTCACAGGGCCCTCTGCCCTGTGCTTTGCGGTTGTCGACGTTAACAGAAAGATTTGAAAATACAGTGCTTCACAGTAATTTTCTGACACTGTCAGGTTATAATCACATGAAGCATGTGGCACATATTTTTTTTTTTTTTTTTTTTTTTTTTTTTTTTTTGCTGTACGCGGGCCTCTCACTGCTGTGGCCTCTCCCGTTGCAGAGCACAGGCTCCGGACACACAGGCTCCGCGGCCATGGCTCGCGGGCCCAGCCGCTCCGCGGCATGTGGGATCTTCCGGGATCGGGGCACGAACCCGTGTCCCCTGCATCGGCAGGCGGACTCTCAACCACTGCGCCACCAGGGAAGCCCCATGGCACATATTTTTATGAAGTGCCTTCACTTGAATAAAAGGCCCCAGATGAACTAAAGATGAATTTAGCTGCCTTGGAGGCACTTCCATCATTTTATTTTTAGTCTACTTTGTGGTTGCATTGGGCCTTTACTGTAGGTCCTTTCTCAAGACAGCAAGCGTGTTTACCCAATCTCAGCATCTGCTTCTTTTATAGATGCTCATTGATGATTTTTCACTCATTGCTGTTACTCCCCAAACTTTTTCACAAATAACAGAGCGGTGTATCTGCTTCGCCACTACGAAAGCTTTCATGGTTATGACGTGGCTCGTAGACTAGACCTCAAGGCTGTTAAGTTTTTGATTAAAGATGAGTATATTATATTATTGTGGTGTGTGTAGGGGAGAGAGGTTGAGAGGAACGATGACTTTCAGTTTCTCAGGTTTGTACGTATATTCGCCTACATATATATTAAAAATTTTTTTCTTATGAACACATTACTTTTTAACTCAGGGTAAGATAAAACTAAACAAGGAACCTTGTTTATGATGTAAGAGTGCAGCTGAGAACTTGCCTGTAACACAGGTGAGTCACTCCACATGTACCTGATTGCAGAGCCTAGTGTTTCCATCCCTCTGTCGACAAGGTGGACGTTAGAACGGGTCTGACGCAGGCTGAGTCTTCCTGGTGACCGGCTCCTCTCCCACCGTCACCTCTGGGAGGTGAGCTACTGACAAGTGGCTCTGCTGTAGGGCCCAGGGCCGGTCGCAGGCCTGCTGCAGCCCCAGGAGGGCCCCTGAGGCTCTGCTCCAGGGCAAGGACCCCACGCACCTGTAGCTTCCACCTGCCTTTGTCTCCTGTGTGTCTCTCATAGGCAGCCTGGTGGACTCCTCTGGTCGAATTCTGATCCCTGGAATCTATGACCACGTGGCTCCTGTTACAGAGGAGGAAAAGAGAACGTATGAAGCCATCAATCTGGACCTCGAGGACTACCGGAACAGCAGCCAGGTTAAGAAATTTCTGTTTGACACCAAGGTAGGTCACACGTTGACAGGTAACCTGAAAGAGGAGCGATGAAAACCCATATTTTCCCAGTGCCTAGTTTGCTATGTGTTGCTGTTCTGCACATCTCGGAGCTGAGAGCACATGCTAATCAGGGGCAGGTTTCCCTTCACGAAACCTCGTGGTCCTCGTGGTCTAGATCAACTGGTCCTTTTCTTGGGGTCCGTCTGGCACTGGCCTCAGGCGCCTAACCACAGGGCAGTGATTCACTTCACAGCCGTGCATTTCCAAACTGGCTTATGAGACTCAGCCTCACGCCAGCCCTCAGCCAGTGAGCTGAGCTTCCTCTCTGTTTAAAGGTTGAGAATAGTCTGAGATCATTTCAGCTCCAAGACCCCTAATTATTCATTTTTTAAAAGACAAAACCAAGAGCTTTACGGGGCTAATGTGTAAATTGCTACATTGCTGTTTGAGTGTAGTAAGTAAACCCAGAGCCCAAAGCACTGGCTACTGGTAAATGTAGATTTTGTTCTTTTCCCTCTACTTCTCCTCCTCCTTAAAATAACAACAACAACCAAAAAAACCAACCAAACAAACAAAAATAACCCTTGCCTGCTGTGGCGTTTGGTAGCTCTGGCTGGCTCCTGGGCAGACGCTCCAGGAGAGGGAAAAATGCCGAATACAAGTGGGGAGTTTACTCTTATGAAGTATGTCTCTTGCCTCAGACTAGCTCTCTGGTGGCCACTGGCTCAAATGTCTGTAGATTTCTTTGAAACCTTCTGGAAAATAAAATGCATTTAGCATATAAGTTATCATGGCAATGATTGGGGATAGAAATGTACAATTGAACCCCAGTTTTGGAAAGGGCCCCTTTGCCATCTATTAACTGCACACTTCAGAGCTGGAGTGGTGAGGGGCCCTTGTCAGTGGAAGCAGCTAGGGCAGGTGAAGGCAGCAGAGGGTCTCAGGTCCTGAGGGAAAAGTCCACCTGTACTATTAGTCGAGACATATCTAAGTAAGGTGGTAATTAACTTGTCATGAATGGTGTCACAGATGTACAGAAAGTGGTGATACAAGCAATATAATTCAACTGCGTTTTAACTAAACACTCCTCTATATAGTAAAATGATTTTATTTTACTTTAGGAGGAACTTCTAATGCGCCTGTGGAGATACCCATCTCTTTCTATTCATGGGATCGAGGGCGCGTTTCATGAGCCTGGAGCCAAAACAGTCATTCCTGGCCGAGTGATAGGAAAATTTTCAATCCGTCTAGTCCCTCACATGAATCTGTCTGTGGTGGAGAAGCAGGTAACCAGTGTGCGTTGTTCTCCCGCCCAGTGGCAGAGCCATTTCTGAGCGCTGCACGCCACAGTTTAGCGGGCTGTTCAGCTGTTCGCATTGAAGTATCATTTTTTTTTTCCAATACAAAAGGGACTGGAACAAATGTCAAGAAACTGATAAATTTTTGTTCGGTAAAAATCTCTTTGCTCAATTATACGCAATTATAGTAGTCAGATAAGTAACCGTTCGGAGTTGGAGCGATGGGAAATTTTTCAAAATTAAATGGTAGCTCTGAAGGCAAGATTGGTTTTACACCCAGATGGAGAAGCTAACTGCCTGCGGCCGGGCTGAGCTGGGAAATCGCAAGCTGCAGTCATCAGTTTGTGATGTCTGAAATCTACACTCTGAAAGCAGCCATTTTAATGAAAACGTTCGTTATCTGGAGGGAGTGCATGTCTCAATTATCCACCAGTCATCCGTTTACCTCAAGTTTAACAGAAAGTAGACTCTGAATAAATAAGCTCAGGAAACACCTCGTCCCACCCCGTCTATCCCACTGCCCCTTGCACTGTCTTCTCAGTGCTGATTACATCCTAAAATACTCTCCATCCTCCCTCCCTCCCTCCCTTTTGTCCCTCTGTCTACAACATATAAGTTCCACGAGGGCAGGACCGTCCTGGTCTTGCTCACAGCTGTGACCCCAGCACCCAGAACAGTTCCTGCCACATGACAGGCGTCCATTAATATTGGTTGAAGCAAATACTGGAAGGACTTTTTTTCTTTTTTTTTTTGCCGCGCCACGTGGCCTGTGGGATCCCAGTTCCCCGACGAGGGATTGAAACTGGGCCCTTGGCAGTGAGAGCGCGGAGCCCCAACTGCTGGAGCGTCAGGGAAGTCGTCCCTGGAAGGACTATTTTAGAGTATGGAGTTGTTCTCGGAGGATTTCCTGAGTAGCAGCTGGAACAGAGCCAAGGAAGAGAAGGGCGCTGATGACAAGGGTCCTTCACAGCTTAGCCTGGAACTGCTCCCACTTCTCAGAAATTTCCAAATGCGTGGTATTCCCCATAAGGGTCATTAAGGTACTGGTTAAGTCCAAAGAGAGTGGTCAGCCGTCAGGTGGAGAAGTTGTACTTGTATCGTGTTTCACAATTACCAATATTCATGATAACCAGACGTTAACAGTCAGACACCCTGGTGAGGATGGGGAGGGTCAGAGCTGGGATTGGAGGGTCTGGGGATGGAAGGCGAGTGAGAGCTAGCGTTCCTCCCACTGGCGAAGCTCCCGGTCCTGGAGGCCCTGCTCACTCCACGCCAACCCTCCGGAAGAACTAAGGTAAAACCAAAATACTTGAATTTGTTGGCTTGTGATTTCATTAGTTTCTTGATGAAAGACGACTGTATGTTCATGGTATGAGAGAATAACTTGAAATTTTCTCTTCCACCTGAAAATGTTCCTTTTAGGTGAAGCAGCATCTTGACTCTATATTCTCCAAAAGAAATAGCTCCAACCAGATGACTGTATCTATGACGCTAGGACTACACCCGTGGATTGCAAATATTAGAGATAATCAGTATCTTGCGGCAAAAAGAGCCATCAAAACAGGTTGGACTTCAGATATTTTTATTTTTTTACTAAAAAATTTTTTAACATCTTTATTGGAGTATAATTGCTTTACAATGGTGTGTTAGTTTCTGCTTTATAACAAAGTGAATCAGCTATACATATACATATGTCCCCATATCTCTTCCCTCTTGTGTCTCCCTCCCTCCCACCCTCCCTATCCCACCCCTGTAGGTGGTCACAAAGCACCGAGCTGATCTCCCTGTGCTATGTGGCTGCTTCCCACTAGCTATCTATTTTACGTTTGGTAGTGTATATATGCCCATGCCTCTCTCTCACTTCGGCCCAGCTTACCCTTCCCCCTCCCCGTGTCCTCAAGTCCATTCTCTAGTAGGTCTGTGTCTTTATTCCCTCTTATCCCTAGGTTCTTCAGCACCATTTTTTTTTCTTTCAGATTCCATGTATATGTGTTAGCACACGGTGTGTGTTTCTCTCTTTCTGACTTCCTCCACTCTGTGCGACAGTCTCCAGATTACAGAGGGGGTGGTGCCTGGTGGAGCAGTGGATATGGCAGACGAATTTAAAACTTCAGTATCGACTCTCCTTTTTATATGGGCTGTATTACCGTGCACAGCGCTCTATCTCATGAGTCTTCCCAGCAGCCTTTCCCCATTTTACGGATTAAGGCTTGAAGAGATTAAGTAATTTGCTGAAGGGCACCCAGCTATTAGTGGCAAAGCCAGGGTTTAAGCTCACACCAGGAGATTTGAATTTGGGGCAAAATGATGGACTTGAAAACCTCCAGTACTCCTGGAAATGATGACCAACATTTGAAAACATCCTTTTAAAGGCAAAGCTGAACTCGCATGAAAGTAAAGGGAATCTTCTGGGATTAAAAATGAAGAAAGGAGCTAAAATTTAGTGGAGCGAGCAAGCTGACACGGGGCCGCCCTGCGGGGACTTGTTCTTCCTGGTCACAGGGAGGTGTGGGTTTCGGGTCAGCATGAAGCAGAAAACGAGACCCACTACATAAAGGCCTTGCTCCAAGAGCCATGCTCCCCCTGGTCGGGGTGTGTGTGTGTAAGCTTGACCGTGCTTGCTTGGGTATTCGGTGAGCACAGTCTCCCCCGAGAGCTTTTAACCGTGGACCTGTCTTGGCACGGGTTTGGGTCTTTAATTACTGTGTGTGGTCCTGCTCTTCCCAAGCCCATCCTGGACTGCCTGGCTGCTGCAGACAGCCCCAAGGCAGGCCATGGGAGCTTTCCACTGAAGAAGCTTCCTGGATATGTGCTCCTTGTATAAAATTACAGAACGCACGAGAAACTCAATTCCAGCCTATCCGACTCTAAAACCAGCGGTCTTTTTACAATGCCATTCTGCTTCTCCAGAGGTAGGGAATAGCTTTATTTGTAATTTCCTCAGCGGTGCCTGTTTTGACTTCACGTATTTCAAAGTCCTGGACAGGATACATGATTGGTGAGCAGGGACACAGGCCTGGGCTTCTGGCTGCCCGGGGAGAAGGAATAGCCAGTCTTCTTTGCAGCAGGAATGGGCCACTGCCAACAGTTGCAGGGTGGGGGCCTCTCCTAAAAGCAGGGGGAGTTTTGGGGTCTCTCCAAATGTTAGGCGGGAAGACACTGGCAAGTGTTTATGTAGACTATGCACTATGTTACCGCTGGGCCTTGGGCCACACCCCCAGACATGCTGGAGCTGGAACTGGGGGTCCAGACCTCCTTGGAGCCCTCACTCTCTGTCAGGATTATCACTACAGGGACACAGACATTTACAATCACAGGACAAGTCCAAGACCTAGAGCCGTGCTTCTCTGCATAATCATTCCCCCTGTCCCAATTGTCGCAGCATTTTGCCAATTTTGGAGTGAAGAAAAGCGGAAGAAGGGTTAGGAGGATACATGTGACGCCGCCGAAGAGAGGCGTGCGGGTGAGATGGCAAGGCCCGACGTCCTCCTGCGGGAAAGCATGGGCACCTTTGGGCCTGTCTGTGTGCTGGACCAGTTCTGCTAACAAAGTCCATCATCTTTATTCACATTCACGCCTTGCTCTGTGGGTAAAGAAGGTCGGGCACGCTTTCTCTTGCGACTGTTTCATTTTTCACTCCTGCTCTGTCGCCAGCAACTTGTCCTCTAGCCTAGAAGGTCTGGACTCATCTCTTTCCAGACCCTAGGATATCCTTTAAAACTATTTCCTGGGATACCTTGAAAGTCGAGCACAAATGCTGAGACATTCAGGTGACAGTCGAGTACAGCTATTTATCTGTATATTGGTTACAAACAAAAAAACAAAGAAGTCCCACCTTCCCAATATTTAATTCATGAAGCAACCATAAAAGTGGGTATACCATCTTGTGGTGCCCCTGCCAAAATTGCATCACTTCTTCCAATCATGAGAAAGCATCAGACAAACCTAAACTGAGGGACATTTTACAAAACAACTGATCAGTACTCTACAAGAGGGTCAAGTTCATGAAAGTCAAAGAGAGGCTGAGAACCTGTCACAGACTAGAAGAGACTCAGAAGCAATGACAAAATGCAGTGTGGGATTCTGGATTCAATCCTGGTATAGAAAAAGGGAAAAAGTGGTAAAATTCCAATCAGGTCTGAGTCTACTTACTAATATTATTCCAATGTTAATTTCCTATTCTTGATAATTGTACAATGCTTATATGTTAACCTTAGGGAAAGTAAAGGATATATGGGAACTCTGTACTGTTTTCGCAACTTTTCTGTAAGTATAAAATTAGTTCAAAATACAAATTTAAAAATATTTTTAAAAAGTAGATAATTGTACTTCCCTGGCGGTCCAGTGGTTAAGGCTCTGTACTTCCACTGCAGGGGCCGCAGGTTCGATCCCTGGTTGGGGAACTAAGATCCTGCATGCTGCATGACCAAAAAAAAAAAAAAAAAAAGTTTAAAAGTAGATAATTGTAAAGAAGGCAACCACAGCTTTCTTCTTGACTCTATTGATGATTTTATAATATAAATTATGTGAAATCAAGAAGCTTACCGAACCCAAGTATCGAATTTAACGATTAAAAAAAAGAAGAAAAAGGCAAAGCAAACACTACATTTGAGGAGATTACTGGGGGTAGTCTTGTCATTATTTTATTCAAATGCCTTTTCCTGTGTTTCAGTGTTTGGGACAGAGCCAGACATGATCCGAGATGGATCAACCATACCCGTCGCCAAAATATTCCAGGATACCATCCAGAAGAGTGTGATGATGCTCCCGCTGGGCGCTGTTGACGACGGAGAGCACTCTCAGAACGAGAAAATCAACAGGTTAGTGAGTCCTGTAGGCGCTCCCCCCTCACTGCACAAGCCTGGGTCCTCACACCGGTCACCTCCAGACAGGCTGCATACTTCAGATGCAATTTCTGTCATCAAGCCTTCCTGTTTAAACTGTAGACTACTTTCTCTCTGTCATCTGAATGGGAATAACAGTGTCTCTCTCGTCTTTTGTTAGGTGGAATTACATAGAGGGATCCAAAGTATTTGCTGCCTTTTTCCTAGAGATGGCTAAGCTGCATTAATCAGGGTAGGAACCTTCCAGCCTAGGCCTGACCTACTCACAGATCCCCTTTCACACAACCCTGGGCAGGAACAAAATCTAACTATCCAGAGGAATTTGGTCCCCAAAATAATGTTTTCCCTTGGACATTTGGACCAGTAATAAAATATTTCCAAGGCGCAGACATCGGACGTGGTTTTGTGTCACCGTGCACACCTTTCTAAAGCCACAGCCACCTTCAACGACCTGATTTCCCTGAGTCCTGCTGCAGCTGCCCCAGGCCTGGACTCACGGTACCCTTCAGGATGAGGACAAGTCTCTGCCGAGATTCTCCGCTTGCAATTTGACTGGCGTAGTCACTGCAGTTTGCGTTCTAGGCCCCTGAGTGCTTGACACACAGTCATCCCAGCCGGTGACTGTCCATCCTACATCACCCTTGCTTTTACCACTTGTGCCCTTTATCTTATGGACAAACATGTTGGTCTCCAGCACCGCCTACTGTAATTTCCCCGTGGGCTCATTTTTAGAGGAGTTACTAAAGCATGATACCGCACTAACCTCTCGCTTCCCCTTCATTTATTTTTCCTGCTCCTTCAAAAGTGCTGAAATGGAAGTGATCAATATTCATAGCCTTATGCCATCTGGGATTCCTTGTGCGAAAATGAGCACTTTTTAAGTTCCAAGCCTCTTCACCTTTGCTGCACTTGATGCCAACCGACCGCCCCTCCTGCAGCTTCTTCTTCCTTCCTGCCCCGTCAGTGAAGGCCTCCTCGCTCTCTCGTCAACATCTGTGCACATGTCAGTTCGCCACAGCAGAATTAATCCTGATAGAATTTCTCTCACCCTGCTGGAACTGTACTCAGTGACTACATCTAATAAATTGCTCAAAGCTTTTAGTAGCATCGGTTTTAGATAGAGAGCTAATCAACCCTGACATCAGTAACACATTCTAAATTTAAAGCCATCAGCTAATGCTGTGTTCATTAATCATTTTAGTTAACCATCTTGTTTGGCTTGATTGGATTTGACGGTGTAAACAAACAAAAAAATGCAAGTTTTCTACAGTTGAGTATATTTAAACAAACTGATTTAATCTTTATAAATTCATTATTTAAATCACATTAATGGAGAATTTAAAGGTTTGTTAAAAATGTTTCTCATGATTCTAAATAAAAACCAAGCATAACACATTCCATTGCTTCATGGGTTCTTGAAATGTCAGTTTTAAAAGTTGCTGCACCTCATCTAAAATGGCTGGACCAGGGCTTCCCTGGTGGCGCAGTGGTTGAGAGTCCGCCTGCCGATGCAGGGGACACGGGTTCGTGCTCCCGTCCGGGAAGATCCCACGTGCCGCGGAGCGGCTGGGCCCGTGAGCCATGGCCGCTGAGCCTGAGCGTCCGGAGCCTGTGCTCCGCAACGGGAGAGGCCACAACAGTGAGAGGCCCGCATACCACCAAAAAAAAAAAAAAAAAAAAAAAAAAATAAAATGGCTGGACCAGAGGGCCAGTAATTCGGCTTGTCCTGAACCGCGTCACAGAAATGGGACCCAGCTGAGGCTTTAGCCACCATTCCTCTGATGCTGGAGAACATTTAAATGCTGTCTGTTGAGTATGGGCAGGAATTTGGTATTTTTCTGCTATTAAGCTTGGTTTGTGCATGCCATATTACATAGAATCTTTTGACATTTTGGATTTTGTGGGACCTAACTGGTGTATTTGGCAGACTTCTCAAGAACTAAATATACAAGAAGTTTATGATCCCCATTTATATTTTTAAAGGGGTGTTCATATTAGTCAATTAACAAGGCTGGTTAAAATGTATTGTAACCACTTCTGAGCAATGTAACATCAGTTTTACCAAGCACCTAAATTATAAGATTACTCATTCACTGATCTATGTTCCTGCTGAATCTCTGAGCCCTGCAACGTCTGGTCAATTATTCAGCTACCACCAGGCAAGACAGGCAGGACAAAGGCTGAGGTCACTGAGTCTAGGAGATCCCAACCTTGGACTGTCTGGGTGCAGAGCCATGGTTTTCTGCCTCTAGGGGTCACGATGAGTGTCCCCAGCTTTCCCAGGTCCATCTGGGTTTTCTACCCGGCCCCAAGCCAGGTGCCTACCTGGGTGCTGCCGTGATCTGGAGCCAGAAGGGAGGTATTTTCAGGGCGGTTACACACATACAGGCGATAGAAATCTACCCGGTTATTGGCCAGGAGGCCAGGTAAAATTTTTAAATTTTCTCTATCTCCAATCTCTTTGTCTTCCATTTCCAACTCATCTCTGTACTTCAGGGGTCCAGTGAAGTGCGCTGCACACAGTAGGTGCTCAATATTGCACGCTAAAATCCTCCTCTTGGCTCCGCAGCTGCATTTTTGGGCTTTCCCTGGCCTGGACTTCTATCTTCATGCTCTGTGCCTCACATCGTTCCTAGTTGAAACTGTCTTGGGAGCAGCTAGCACTGGGAAAAAGCACATGAAACAAGTCATGCTGAGGTGCCATCGACTGATAACAGCACCTGTGTATCCTCCCAGGCAGCACTTGTCTGCACAGGGGCCACAAACCAGCAGCCGTGAGCCCTATACGGCTGCCTTCAGTGTGTTTCACGTGGCCTTCACGTTGTTCTAAGCACTTCTGAATTGGATGCCAGCATCTCAAAATCAGCAGACCTCACCCAAATGATTTCCCTTGAGCAGTCAGAAGACTGGGTAACACCGATCTGCGGTTCCTGCAGGGTGACAGCCAGCTGAGCTGAGGAGAGGTTGTGCTGAGCATAGTGCCTGGCCCATAATATGTGCTCAATAAGTTTCTTAGACGCAGAGTAAGAAGGAAGCTCACGAATAATACAGTTGTAGTTGGCTTCTCACTTCTACTGATAAGTTACTCTCACTTAAAAAACAAGCCCCGGGCTTCCCTGGTGGCACAGTGGTTGAGAGTCCGCCTGCCGATGCAGGGGATGCGGGTTCGTGCCCCGGTCCGGGAAGATCCCACATGCCGCAGAGCGGCTGGGCCCGTGAGCCATGGCCGCTGAGCCTGCGCGTCCAGAGCCTGTGCTCTGCAACGGGAGAGGCCACAACAGTGAGAGGCCCGTGTACCGCAAAAAAAAAAAAAAAAAGCCCCCAAACAAATACCATTTTATGATAGGTCCAAATTATTTTTAAATACTATACTATTTTAAATATCTAGTGATATATGTATTCAATGCCATCTAGCTATTATTTTTAAATTTTGTTTCAAGTTTGAATACTAACTGAACATGTAATAGATAAACAGTTAAATAATGAGTTGCGGACTTACGTAAGATGAAATAAAATATTTGTTTCAGTGGTAATGTACCTATGGTTAAATCTAGCATAATTATATTATCTACCTTAATACCACTGCTGTTCATGACAAGCAGCAAACTTAAACCAAGGCCTAATACCTGCACATATCATTTCTGTTCTTCCACTGACCAGCTCTGTAACATCTGCGTTCTATATTGCAGGCCACTTAACTGGTAAGAAAGATAATCTCCCTCTTTACTATATCAAAACAACTTTCCTCTTTGGGAAGCAAGCTCTGGGAGGCCGAGGCTGGCTTGGGGGTGTTCTTTGTTCAGCTGTCCAAAGGCTCAATCAGTCAATCAAATACAAAGCCAGAAATACAGATTTTCTGAAGCAGTGTGTTCGTTTTCTTTCCAGCATGATGTGGAAGAGAACGGATTAATGACTATAATTTCTTAACAGTTATGATAAGTAAATAAATGCTTCTGAGCTTTCTTCAACTAGGTAGATTGAAGAGAAAAAAACTTGTCACTACGTGGAAAAATTTTATTTAAAAAATTATTCTAGTGTAATTCCTTATTGAGAATGAAAAAAGATGTCAGAGAAATTATGCCTTTGACTATAATAGAAAATATGAAGTTTTACATCATCTCACCTCCCACATTGAAATTCACCAAAACAGCATTCAAAGAGAACTTAGATTTAAAATTCTACCGTGGGTGGTTAAGTGTTCCTAGCCTACTCTCGGTTGTTACTGTAGGTAGGCACGTGAGTGTAGTGGCAGAAAATGTTAACTTAAGGAAATTAGAACTTTAAATGACACTGTTAAAGTAAATAAGTCATTAAGAATGGTTAGTCACCAAAAATGACCAATGCTTCCTTTCAAATTTTAAATAATGATAGTCAAATAAAGGCAGCTATCTAAATTTTATTTAAAACCCCACTTGAAAAACTGGAAGGCAGACTTCAGGGCTCCTACATCAGTACAGAGTGAGGGGAAGAGGTTCCGGAAAGGACAGCCACAGAGGGGAAGCAGCACCTTCTGCACGCTCTGCCTAAGTCTCTGGATGACCTCTGAGCCATGCCCGTGTGAGGCGGACGAAAGCCTCCTGGCTAAGGCTGAGGGCACTGAATGTGACTTCAGCTGCTACCATGACAGGAGAGACAAAGTTAAGGAGTAGCAGTACAGCCAGAACAACCGCCTGTTAAAACAGTAACACCACCACCAACCTCTTCAGAAGAATAGAAGTGAATTCAGAGTCTCTACATTACTCAAAGATCTAGGATACAACCAAAATTACTGGGCATTTAGGAAAAAGGGAAACATGACTCACAATCGAGAAAAGAGCAAATTAATGAAGATTAACCCCAAGATGATTCATACGCTGGAATTAGCAGACAAATGTGTCAAAGCAGCTATTATAATTTTGCTCAAAGACACAGTGGAAAATATGCCTTTAGTAAATGAACCAATAGGGAATCTCAGCAGAGAAACAGAAATGGGAAGACAGAACAAAATAGAAGTTTTAGAACTAAAAGATACAATATCTGAATTAAGAACAAAAAAATCACTAGCTGCTTTTAACAGATGATTGGAGATGCAGAAGAAAGAATCAGGGAACACAGAGAACAGATCAATAAAAATCCAATCTGAAGGTCTGAGAGGAAAAAAAAGAATGAAACCAAAACAAAAAAGGACAGAGCCTCAGTGAGTTATGTATAATATCAAGAGGTGTAATATATATTTAATTGAAATTCAAAAGAAAAAGAATGGTAAAAAGTAACTATTTGGAGAAATAATGGTCCCAAATTTTCCAAACTTGGTGAAATACATAAATTTACAGGTGTTCAAAGTTCAGAAAACCCCAAATAGTATAAATATGAAGAAAATCATGCCTAGGCACATCACAATCAGATTGCCGAAAGCCAAAAATACAGAGAAAATTTTGCAAGTAGCCTGAGAAAAATGACAAATTACATATAGGGAAACATAAGAGGGAGAAAAACATCTGAATGACCTCTGCTCATCAGGAAAAAATGGAGGCCAGAAGTAATGGAAAGACATCATCCTTGGCAAACGTGTCTTAAAGCAGCTCCAAAGGAGCTTTATTATATATCTATACATATATATATATATATATATATAATATATATATAAAGGATATGCATATATATTATATATAAATTTTCCTA
Source organism: Hyperoodon ampullatus (assembly GCF_949752795.1). NCBI lineage: Eukaryota > Metazoa > Chordata > Mammalia > Artiodactyla > Ziphiidae > Hyperoodon > Hyperoodon ampullatus. Next base: position 85,397,791 of record NC_136926.1, read on the forward strand.
GTAAGACACAGAAAAACAAATTTTTCCTATACTCTTGGATTCTCTTGAGCATTGCATAACACGTAGTAGGTGCTTAATAAACCACAGCTATCACTGCTGTATTATCTAATGGAACACAGTCTTTTAAATGTTTTAATGAGAGTAACAGTATTAGACACTATTACTGTGGATTAGAAATTTTAGAAACTCTTCTATTAACAGAATGACAAAAGATGGGAACTTTACCCTAAATGACTAACTTTATACACGAGGAAGTCAGGTTGACTTCCTTAAGGTCACTGTATGATGCAAAGGTCCTGTCTCAGTAAAATACTGGATGGGGAACTGAAAAATAAACTCAGAAGAAAAATAAACTCGCTGCTCAAAGAAAGAAGATGAAATGTTAACTCAGTTCCCAGGGTAAGAAAGGTAGCACGATCAATCTCCTACAAATCAACAGAATGCCTCTTCAACATGGAAAATGGTGCTAGCTACTCTTAAGTGTTGAGAAATTCATCACCTTCTCATCCAAGACTAACACTCTTGAACTAGCTATTCATTAAAAGATGCAAGGTGGACTGGAAAAGGCTGACTCTGGAGTTTGAAAAGTGAGTTCCACCTTTACTAGCTGTGTTATCTTGGAACAGTTATTTGACTCTTCTAAATTACAACTTCCTGTTGTGGGTGACGGACATGAGAATTCATGTGGATTACAGTAAAAATTCGACCAGATAATGTCTATGAAAAGTACTCTGTAAACCAGTATTTAAAACGTGATTATCACCTGAATATTCTGACTTAAATAGCGTTGAGCTGGGACTGAGAGATGGGTTTGGTTTAGAAAGCCTACCATCATTATTATAGGGCCATCCTTTAAAAACTCCGTTTACCTAAAATTATACAAATCCAATTATTCAAGAGCTTTCCCTATACCTACAAGATAAAAGTCAAAACTGCTGAGCAAGCGGTGTCTCAAGCTGATCGCGAGTGGGATGTTGGCGCTCATCTCTATATAGGTGTCCGTCAGAGCGCTTTGCAAGCCGCGGTCTTCCTTCCTGGCTCTCGAGTTTCCGGGGAAGGGCTGTAAGCTTCAGGTCCGCGGGTGCTCCCGCAAGAGGGGCAGGCGGCGGCAGGGACGGCCACGCTTCGGTCGTGCCTTACTTTCTTCCTAACAATTCTTGCGCTGCGTCGCTACCGTTATAAAAACGGTCCGGCAGGGGCTTTTTAAACACCTAGGGCGTTTTCGGCTTTTATTGCCAAACTGGCCGACCACCACACTCGGCTGCTCCGCCTCCCCTTTAGTATCGGAACTCGGCTCGTGGCTCCCTGCGGCCCGTGACTCCGAGGATCCTTTCTTGGAGTCCACCGACAGATTGTCCTCAACATCTGGGGTTGCGCACGCGCCTAGCCCAGCAGAGAAACCGTGTCGCTGTAGACGGGCGCCTAGAAGCGCCGGGCACCGTTCGGGCCCCGGAAGGCCCAGGGCAGCGACCGTTCGCCCCGCGTCGCCCTCGGGGTTCTCTACGGCGGGCGGGCGGGGGACGGGGTGGGGTGAGGAGGCATGGGAAGGAAGGGGCGGACTGTCCAGAGGAATCCGCTTGGGGACTCTCCGCAAACCCCACTTGGCCCTCCGGCTCAGACACCGCCACCCTTCCAGCCGGAACGCGTCTCCCCTTCTTTAGATTGACTTCTTCGGCTTTCCGTTTTCCTCTCTTGGGGAGGGGCGGGACTTCCGGTTCCATCTCCTAGCAACTTCCGGCGAGAGCTGACCGACCAAAAAAAACACAAGAGGCACATAGGTGCCCCGGCCAGTCGGGACAGAGCAAGGGAACTTGATGTGGGTTTTACTAATACAGTTCCAGGATCCTGGTTTTTGGTCATGGTGTCCGGCGCGCAGTCCACGAAGGAGTCGTCCTGAGGGCTGCCGGAAGTCGCTCAGCGGAGAGACAGGAAGTCCCTCCCCTTCCTCCCAGAGGGAAGACGGTGAGCCGGAGGAGTCAGTCAGAGGGGCGAGCAGGAGGGATTCCGTCGGCAAACAGGTAAGTTATTCTCTGGCCGGGGCGGGGGGTTTGGAGGCGGGGACCGTCCAGCGTCAGCGCGGGGCCTGGGGGCGGTGGCTTGAGGGCCCAGGCCCGGGCGGTTGGGCGCCGGGAGCCCCGCCAGGGCCCTTCGCTCTTCCTCCTCCCCCCTTCCCCCCGCCTCCGCCCCTCCCCGCTCGCCGGTCCCTCCCGACGCCGCCCAGACTCACCCGACACACGCCCGCCGCCCGCGCGGCCTCGCGGCTGCCCGGGCTCCGCGCCGCCAGCCGCTGCTCGCCCCGCGGCCCGACTCACACGGGCCCGGCTGTCAGGGCGGAGGCGGCAATCCCGCGCGCCCCTGCCCGCGGTCGGGCGCTTCTCGCAGCCGGGCTTCCCCCGAGTGAAACGCACATCCCGAGCTGCCGCGTGTCGGTTTCCTCCGGCTGCCCGCCCCCTCCCGGTCTCCCGGAGCCGCGCCGCTGCCACCAGCGTCGGCTTCCGTTTAGGACGCCGGGCGGGCAGCGGTCTGGAGCACTGGTGCCCGAGAGCGGCACGACTGGAAGGGAGGGTCCTGGCCGCTCGGGTTCAGCCGCTCCGCCCTGGACGGAGACCCCAGGTTGCCGCACACCACTTTTTGCAGCAGCGGGTACCCCTCTTCCCATCTAGCGGGCACGTCCTGTGTGTTCTTGTCCGCTCTCTGGGGACCAGTCTGGTGGAGACGGGTGGCAGGAGGGGCTGACCCCTGTCGGCTGCGTCGAGGTGGGAATAGCTTGTTTATTTTCAAGGGGGAATTCTGGAGTGGGATATCTTGGCAGGGTTGGCATCCAGGGACACACGAGTAGGATTTCTTTATTTTATAGGTAACCATAGCCCTAATGGTGACTGAGGTATAACGTTACAGCTCGTGCCCGTGGAACTAATTACAGTGTGCACCTGTTCTGCGGTGAGGTGTTAGTCCAGCTGGAACACCGTACAGGGAAGGACGCTGATTATCTATTGACTAGAACATCATTAGGAGAGCTCATTTGATATATACGCTGTATACTTTATTTAGCACAGCAGTTTGTAGAGCAGGAATTAACCCCTTTCCACCAACTGAGACCCAGATTAAATAACTTGACCAAAGTTAACGTCCGGATTCAAATCTCAAATGTTTGTTACTCATTCTTCAAGTTTGCTACATGTGAAATTACTAACTCCTAGTATCACGTCTGGAAAACACTAAGGCGGGGACTTCCTGGTGGTCCAGTGGGTAAGACTCTGCACTCCCAATGCAGGGGACCCCGGGTTCGATCCCTGGTCCGGGAACTAGATACCGCATGCATGCTGCAACTAAGAAGCTGACAAGACGCAACTGAGAAGCCGGCATGCTGCAACGAATGATCCCTGGTGCCGCAACGAAGAAACAAACAAACAAAACCCGCTAAGGCAAGGCTCTGTAGTAGCTAATGTCTTCTAACACGATGTGTAAGACAGTTGTGATGATTGCTGATAGCGCAGTTGCTATTGGTGCCTTTAAAAAAAAAAACAACCTGTTATTTTGGAATAATTTCAGATTTACACGAAAGCTGCGAGATAGGACAGAGTTCCACTGGTGTTTAACAAAGCAGAGTGGCTCCACTTAATAATCACTGGTTCCTGCTTCATGCCAGACACCATTTTAGTGCAGGAGAGAGTAACATATTGCCCTAGATGACTTCAAGGTCCGTTGGAGGAGACAGATACATAAACAAATGTAATACCTTTTACCAAGTGCTGAAATGGAGATACGGGAGCACAGAGGAAATGATCACTGCTGGGGTAGGAGTGGTGAGAGCTTGCAGGCTATATTTGAGTGGAGATCTTAAGGGTTAATGGGTATTCACTTGATGGATGGGACATTTTCCCCAACATTCATTCTAACTAGGTTTGTTTTATTAGAGGAGAACTCTCTTTTATAAAACAGACTCTTCTATTGATTCACCTCCCTCTCTCACAGCCCCTCTAAGAAGAGATTTGTTTCACAGGTATCACAGGTTGCGAGAAGCATCCCAGTTTATAAATCCATGAACAGGAGGATAAATGAAAGCTGTGTAGTAATGGAAATATCTAGATCTATACATTTTAAAATTCTTTGATTTTCTTGCTTGTAAATACTTCCTGTGGTTCGATCACAGTCATTATGAGAGGTCATGGAGCACAGTTCTGCACTGTAACTTGGCGTGTTAGATCCCCACACCAGAGGGGACATTTGAGTGTCTTAGCTCTTGCTGCTATAACAAAATACCATAGCCTGGGTAGCTGAAACAACAAACATTTATTTATCACAGTTCTGGAGGTTGAGAAGTCCAAGATCAAGCTGCCGATTCCTGCTGAGGGAATCTTCCTGGCTTGAGGATAGCCACCTTCTTGCTCTGTTGTCACGTGGCAGAGAGCGAGAGAACTCTGGTCTCTCTTCCTTTTGGAAGGGCACTCATCCCATCTTGGGGGCCTCACCCTCGTGACCTCAGGTAAACCTACCTTCCAGAGGCCCGGTCTCTAAATACTGTCACACTGGGGCGTAGGGCTTCACCATACGAGTTTGGGCTGGGGGCTGGGGGCGGGAATTACAATTCAGTCTGTAGCGTAGGTTTCTTGGAAGTTTTGTTATCCTGTGGAATTCCTCCAAAATAGACTTGATACAGAACTAAATAGGAAACTGTAAAATTAGAGTTTATATGGCTTTCACTAAAGCAAAGTTAACGCTGTTTTGTTTAAAATAATAAGAAATATGATTCAGAGACCAGTTGATGAAAGGGAGAAATTTTAATTGTTTCATTTTGACGAAAGAGAAATATGTGAAATGCTGTGGTTCTCTTTTCACTTTTAGGCCTCATAGAGTTGTCCCATTTTAGAGGGCATAAGGACTGTGGCAGTGATCTATTTTCATTCTCTCATTGTCTGATGAGAGGGCTGAGAGCCCCCCAGAAGCTAAGTGACAAACATGTCTCAGAAACTAGTGGCAGAACAGGATTAGAATCAGGCTCCCCGATTTATAGGCTAGTCTTTCTGCTCTTTGAAGCATCAGTAGTTCTCAAATTTAAGGTGCATCAGAGTCACCTGGGGGGCATGTGAAAACACAGATGCTGGGCATCACCCAGGGGCTCTGGTTCAGCAGGTCTGCGCTGGGACTGGGGTTTTGCACTCCTGACAGGTGCCTGGGTGATGTTGAAGCTGCTGGCTCTGAGGCCACACGTCGGGAGCCCTGGCCTCACGTGATGTTGCCTTTGATCTCTCAGAGGAGAGTGAGTAAACCTCTGCAGGTTTTACCCGCCTGACCTTTTCCCTGGTATTCAGAGAATCAAGTTTTTAAATTTTGTATCACAAACAGTAATGCATAAACAACATATGATTAGGTGAAAAATAAAAAAGGACTGGAAATGGAGTATTTCTCAGAGTCATTTTGGCATATTCAAGGGTAATTTTTGGAGACAATTCTAGTGGTCAGAGCCACTTACTATTGAAGGGGCTACACATGAGCTGTGAGAGCCCCGAATCTTACCAACATTCACACTGAAAAGGGTGTCCAGGTTGATTGCTAGGTTGTATGGGAGTAAAAAGTTACTTCCAGCTTTGTTTTTCTATGCTTTTCTGTGTTGTTTTGTGTACTAAAATGTTCTTTTCTTACTTATCAAAATCTTATCGGGCCCAAGCACAGATTACATGCCTGTAGTAGATACTGAAGAAATGTAAGTTGAATTAAATTAAAAAAGAGTAAGGGGGAAAGTAAGGTAGGGCATTTACCTGGAAGGTTACTCTGCTCTCTAGATAATCCCAGTCTTGGGCTTTTATTGAATAATTGCCATTTATTCCAGTTTATGCCTTAGTTGCAATTATTAGAATTTTTTTTAAGCATAGTTATTGGAGGAGGTAGCTAGCATATTTTTATGTTAGAGTTAATGAGCGATCCCCATACCTTTTTATCTTGCATCTTAAATGATTTTTAAAAACTTTTTACTTTGAAATAATTTTGGAATTACAAAAAAATTTCAAAAATAGTCCAGAGAGTTCTATATATCTTCTAACCAGGTCTCTTTGTTAATACATTATGTAACCGTAGTGCAGTTACCAAAACCGGGCAGTTGATACAGTTAATCTAAAGACTTGATTTGAGTTTCACCACTGATGTCCTTTTTCTGGTTCAGCATCCAATCCAGTATCCCACATTGCATTTAGTTATCATGCCTCTGTAGTCTCTTCCAATCTGTGACAGTTCCTTTTAGGTTTATATTCCATGACCTTGATACTTCTGAGGAGTACTGGTCAGTTATTTTGTAGAATGTTAGTGGGTTTGAATTTGTGTCATGTTCTTTCAGGATTAAATTGAGGGTTAGGTATTTTTGGCAAGAATACCACAGCGGTGAAGTTCGCCCTCAGTGCATCGTATTGGAATGCACGTGATGTAGATATATTTTATCAGTGGTGAATGTTAACTTTGACCTCTTGGTTGAGGTGATGTCTGACATCTTTCTGTGCTCTAAGATTAAACATTTTCTCTTTGTAATTAATGGCCCTCCTGATTTGCCTGATTTTGGTGCAAAAGTTTAAAATAAGTGAACATCTAATGTCAGAATCCTTTGAACCTGACCCTAACTGGGGAATACTTCTTATCTTGGGAGTCTTCAGTACTATTTGTTAGACTCAAACATAGCTGGAAAGGGTAGAGGTTTCACTGCTGGAAGAACAGCTCAAGAACTTGTACTTGATCTCGGGCAGTATTCGTCTTGAATTGGCAACAGCGGAAGCTGTTTGTCCGAATTGTTTTGCTTTGGTTCTGTGACCTGTCTCACATGTGTCTTCCAGTGCATGACTTTCCATAATTGTGCCGCATTTCTTAAGAATTTTCCCTGGAGCATTTAGAAGATGGATGCGTTTCAGTTCATCACCAGGCAGTTGCTCCTGGTATCCCGCTGGTTACCCACTTGCTAGCCCATGGAGCTGGGGCACGTGTTTCCCTTGCTAATGGAGTTGCTGGCTATATTACACATATAAATTATCTCTGTTTCCAAAATGCGTGTGCCTTTAATACCCCAGCCAGAGTCAGTTGGAAGATACAAACCTGGTCTGTCTCCCCGCAGTGCCTGTAAGCTCCTTGGAGGCAGGGGACAGACCCCCCGTTCTGTTTACTCAGTAACTTGCTTGGTACCTAGCGCATAGAGGCACTCAGTAAATATTTATGAGTAAATGAATGTTGTATGTGCATCTTGTTAAGTGTTTTTATAAGCTACCGGAATACTGTGACCATTTCCCCCTGTCAGTACAGCTCTGTAATCTGCACAGTATTCCAGTCTGTGGATGTGCCACAGCGGCTTCATCTTTAACCGGTACCTCATTGCTGGATACTAGGTTGTTCCAGTTTTTTCTAGTGCAGAGTTCCTTGGTGCATATCCTTAAACACATATTTTGTCTGGTTATTTCTTTAAGGTAAATTCTGTAAAGAGTCACTGATAGCTCAAAGAAGATACACATTTTAAGGTTTCTGATATATAAATTGTAAAGTTACCCTCTTGAAAGGTTGTACAGATTTATATCCTAACCAGTACTATTGAGAATGCACATTTTCCCACATTTTCCCCAATGCTTTTTTTTTTTTAAGAATAATCCAACATTTTTTTAGTATTTTTAAAGATGCTTCTTGGAGTGTGGTGAGTGGAGATGATATTCTGACTAATTTGCTAAAACTTTCCAAGTTTTCATGTTGAAAATTTCCAGTTTTTTGTTTTCCTCAATGAGAGAGCAGAATAAACCTCAACAAAACAGTGATTAACATCTAACCAATATTTCACTTGGGGCACTTACTATGTATAGTTGTTGTTGGCTGTTTCTGTGTCCCTTACCAAACAGGAAACTTCTTAGCAGTGGGATACATTTCTAATTCACATTATTCACCAAAATCAACTACAGGTCAATTAAAGGCTTATATATAGAAGGCAAAACTATGAAACTTTTAGAAGACAATGTAGGGCAATAGCTGTATTACTCTGTTAGAGGGAAAAGGTTCTTAAATTATAGAAGGTGCAAACCATAAAAGAAAGGATTGATGTGTTTGACAACCTTGATAGTGACAACTTTAGTTTATTAAAAGAAACCATCAAGAAAGTGAACAGACAAGTCACAAGTGAGAATAGATCTTTTAGTACATATTACTGATAAAAGTTTAGTGTCCAGAAAGGTGAACAACTGCAAATCTGTAAGAACAATAGACAAATGGGCAAAGGACCTGAATAGGCATTTCACAGAAGAGGAAACGTGAATGCAGAGATGCTAACTTCATCAGTAATTAGAGAACTGCAAATCAGGACCAGCATGGTATATAATTTCATACACGCTAATTTGGCAACAGTGTAAAAATCTGACAATATCTGCTTTTCAGGAAGGTAGGAAGCATTCTAGTGAATGCTAAGAGGGAGTGTAAATTGGTACAATAACATTGGAATTAACTAGTAAGGTTAAAGAGGCGTGTACCCTTTGACCCAGTAATTCCACTCCTATGTCTTTATCCTAGAGTGTTGCTTCTGTGTTGTGTTCCCATCATCTCCTGGGAAGTTGTTAGAAACGCACATTTTGGGGACCCACCCTAGACCTACTGAATCAGAAATTTTGGGGATGGGCCAGCTTTCTGTTTTAGCAAGCCCTCCAGGTGATTTGATGCATGCTACAATGGGCAAACCACTGCCCCAGAGAAACTCGGGTCCATGAATGGAGACATGTACAGGAATGTTCACCCTTGCACTGTTTGTAAAAGATAAACCTTGGAAGCCACGCCTATCACAGGAGAATGAATAAATTGTACTATATTCCTGTAGTGAAGTACTGTGCAGTTGTGAAACCCAATGGACTTCAGTCACATGCATCACCAAGGATTAGTATCAGGAACATTAACTTGAGGGGAAAAAAGCTACTTGCAGAAGAATGCATCTAGTATTTTTCCCTTTTTCTTTTTTAAGTTTAGAAACATGCAAAACAATTGCGTATTGTTAGGAATACAGGTATGGCAAAGTAGTAAAGAAAATAGGTAAATTATAAACAAAATACAAGTTAATGGGTAGCTCTGTAACAACAGGGAAGGTGATAGGCACACCAAGAGGGACTTCAAAGACAAGGATTTAATTTTCTTAAACTGTGGTCTGTACTCAGATTTTTGTTATATTATGCTTGATATCTTTGTACACATTAAAATTATTTTTATATCTACCCAATATTTTAAAAACAAACTTTCCTTTTTGCAGTGTCCGTCTACACAGGGACTATTGAGTTTGTATGAAAAAAATAATGATGGGGGTGACGTGGTCAAGATACATTCTTACTGGACTGTGACGTAACAGTACTCTCCGGAGTAGAGATGTCAGGGAGAAGAGTGGTTTCGAGGGTAAGGAGTGTTAACACTTGCTGAGCGCTCACTGTGCAGGCACACTCTGTGCTGAGTTTACACTCATTAGCTGAGGATTGAGCCACCCAGTGAACCTGGGGTTGGGGGGGTGGTCAAGATCACTACCGCCCCGTGTCACAGAGGCGGGGAGGTCCTGTGGGCACACGGGGAAGAGGTGGAGGAAGTCTCTGCCTCTGTTAGAGAAGGTTGGAGGAAGACAGTCGTAGACAAAGCAGAGTTGTGTCCCAGAGTGTTGTGAGTTACAGAAAAAAAGGCCAAGTCAAAGTAGGAATGGGAGTAGAGAGCAGGACTGGTGAAGGGTGCATTCACCCCCATTTTCCAAGTTACTTGATTTTGCTAGGTTTGCTTTTAAACCAGTGTACGTGACTTTATTATTCTAGTAAATGGCAAGTCTAGAAAGCAGAAAACGTAATTGTATTTTGTTGTTAGTTCTAAGGATTGCATCTTCCAGTTCATTAGGAAGTGGTAGTATCATGCCATAGGATTTAGGAAATCATACTTCTTTGCTTAGGTTGCTAAAAAGGGCACTTTTGGGAAATCCACCTTTGCCTATTTTTTTTTTCCTAGCCTTTGATAAAATTTTTTGGAGTATCATATGTATCCCATATTATGAGGACTATTTTTATTTATTTTTTTTATTTTTTTATTTTTTTTTGCGTTATGCGGGCCTCTCACTGTTGTGGCCTCTCCCGTTGCGGAGCACAGGCTCCGGACGCGCAGGCCCAGCGGCCATGGCTCACTGGCCCAGCCGCTCCGCAGCATGTGGGATCCTCCCGGACCGGGGCACGAAACCATGTCCCCTGCATCGGCAGGCGGACTCTCAACCACTGCGCCACCAGGGAAGCCCTGAGGACTATTTTTAAATAAACATTACTTACGCCGTAAACCTTTTTAAGCCATCGTGGTATGACAGTCGTTCCTTGAAATGAGCAAGTATAGGAAAAATAAAAAGACGGTTATAGAAGCCCTAAGTCAAGTTACACGTTCTATGGAACCAAATAGTTGTACTATTTTTGTTTGATATTCGGAGTGCTAAATTTGTCTAAAGCAGAACTGTCAAGCATTTGTAATTACGTAATGTCATACTTTCTAACAGAGCCAGCCCCTCACTAAGAAGTTGGCAGCCCGTGAGAGTCCTTCCATAGCAGGATGTCTGCATTTCAGACACATGTAGTGCTTGTCGCAGATCCCTGATGGGCAAATGTAGAAAGTAGGCTTCTTCAAATGGGTTTTAGGTACTTCAGCTCTTCTAGTTTCAGCTGTATTTTGCTAAAGCTAGATAATCTCAGTCTTAGTGTTTTTCAGTGTGTTTGATGTTCATACGTTTGTTTTCTCTTATATGCTATACTTTTTACTTTTTATTAAAAAACAAAATAGTTTTCAATAAAAAGTAAGGTAATAAGACGGCTCCTTGGGAAAAGACATTGCTTAACACAGTTGGAGTAGAACCAGGTTACATCACCCAATGTAACCAAAGCCTAGCTTGCTTGTCAGTTACTAAATATAATGGAAACTTTGTGTTTTAAACCTAGAACAAGCAACAAACCACTTCTTTCCAAGGGTACAATTCATTTGTGAATTATTGTGAATTAGGGATCAAAATTTGATATATCATTATTGGATCAGTTATTAAAGAATGGGGAATCACAGTTATACGAGTGCATAAAATTATAAAACTGTTAGAATTTAAACTAAGGTGTAATGTACGTTTAAAAATAGCCTAGAAAATTTAGATCATTCAGAGAGTGGTAGTAGAAATTATAGTCTTTCAGAAAATGAGAGCAAATGATTTTCATTAAGAATCTTCAGGGTCCATAATCTGGTTTCCTGTAGGGGTAATGTTTAAAGCCCTAGGGTTTCAGGGTGGTAGACTGAGACAGTGTTTGCTGAAAGTCACATTCAGAATACTGTTGTATTCTGAATACGGTTGTTATGTAGGCAGATGAGTTCGGAATCTGGTGCGATGGCCCTGTTGAGTGCAGTGCATTTTTCTCCTTCCTGATTCACCTTTCTCCCTCCCCCTTTTTTTCCCTCTCCTCCTCTGAACCTCATCTCTGTCTGGTAAGTGTATGTTAACTATATATTGGGTTTTTTTGAGGTTAGGAGGGACTTTTATCCAGTGCGTCCCAAATCTGGCTCATCAGAATCAAACAGGGAGCTCTTTAGAACTACAGGCTTTTGTCCCCACCCCAGACTTTCTGAATCGGAATCTGTCCATGTGTAGGTCCAAGGGATTCATGTTTTGATGATTAGCTAAATTTGTCAAATGACTGATATTGTGTATAATTCCCTTGTTTTACAAATGTGGAAGTAGTAGCTCTTAGTATGCTCTTCCAGGGGCAGTTGCATTTCTCAAAACAGGTCTTGGTAAGTCTTATAAAGATTAAAAGCCTTCATGAATGGTAGAATGACAAGTAGTGTGATACTTTTTGGATTGGTGTGTGGGAGAGCTGGCTAGCTGTCCACCTAAATCAGTTCTTCCCTTCCACAAGGGACGGTTGCACAACTCTAGGTGACATTTTTCAGATTTCTTTGCAGTGAAGCAGGAATGAGTGGAAGTGGTAGGTGCCACTTTTGAGCCAAGGCTTTTAAGAAGCAAATGCCCTGCCTCTTTCATGCTTGCTTTCGTCTTCTGTCAGCCGGATGCAGAGAATGAGGAAGCTCTGAGTCAGAGCATCAAGTTGGAAAGAGCCAGGATTTCTGAATCAGCTGGGAGCCGACTGCCTGCAGACCTGGAACACCTGCCTTGGGAATTTACAGGAGCGAGATAGGAACTTGTGTTTGAGCCATTTTCAAGTCCACTTATTATAGCAGTTATGGAATTAGGGCATTAACTTCTTGTTAGGGTGATTCTAGCCACTGTACCCACATCTGAAGGAAAGGCAGTTTATGAATATGTAGAAAATTAGTATTCTGCAGTGTTTCTTCTCCACATATATAATTCTCTTATCTATTCCTCAGACTGCAGAAGTGTAATGTTACAGAGTTAGGACATTTTATTAGGCCGCAGTGTTTTCTTAAAGGTATAATCTGAGGTAGCCAGTACTCGTGTGAAAATTAATAAGTGAAGACTTGTGATGCCAGCTATGAAGGGTTGCCTGCCATGGGGAAGGGAGGGATTTTCAGAACACTCTTATTTACAGACGAATTTAGAGCTGAGAATTCTTATCTATTTTTATTGACTTCTTAGAATTTATACAAAAATTAGTAAATAAATAAGGTATGAATGTAGAGTTTTCCACACTTTAGTCATTTATTTACTCCTTCATTGTTTTTGCTATATTTTACTCCACAGTATTTTACCTCACTTTTTATTTTTTAAATTTACCCTTGTCATAAGAAGTAATGTATGTGGAGTCATAGGTTGGTATGTTATTTTTTTCCCCTAATATTCATGCTAATAATACACACTTATTTAAAAGTCCTTACTTGTGGTACATAACTTTATTTTAAATGCCAGTAGTGTATTTCTGTCATACTTGGGAAATACTGTTCACATGATGAATACTATTTTAGTGTCTTCAGTGCTTAATCCATAACATTCTTATTGATTGATCGATTGATTGATTGCCACGCTGAGCGGCTTGCGGGATCTCAGTTCCCCAACCAGGGATTGAACCCGGGCCAGGGCAGTGAAACTGCCAAATCCTAACTGCTGGACCACCAGGGAACTCCCCATAACATTCTAGTAGAAGTAAATGCAGTCACCTGGAAACTAGCAGACCAGCTATGTCTAGCGGGACTCTGGGTACAGTGTTTTCCTATTCACACTATAGACTGTTATCAGTACTCTCTTTGCTACTGGAAATAGTCATTAGCATCCTTAAATCTAATCACATTAGAGAGCCAATTCCAGAAACCTCAGTTCCAATTCAAGGGAAAATCCTATTCCTCTAGAACCACTCTCAGTATCAAAATCTGTATCAGTCAGGATTCTCTAGAGAATCAATAGGATGTATACAAATATATATGAGGAGATTTTTTTATAGGAGTTGGCTAATGCGGATATGGAGGCCCAGAAGTCCCACATTCTTCTTTCTTCAGGCTCGAGAAACAGGAAAGCTGGTGATATAATTCAGTCTGAGTTTGATGGCTCAAAAACCGGGAATGCTGATGTCTGAGGGCAGGAGAAAGTGGACGTCCCAACTCAAGGGAAAACAGCAAATTTGACCTTCCTCCACCTCTCCACCGTCTTGTTCTATTCAGGCCCTCAACAAATTGGGTGTTGCCAACCCACACTGGTGAGGGCGGATATTTTTTATTCTGTCTACCATTCAAATGCTTATCCCTTCCGGAAACACCCTCACAGATGGACCCGGAAATAATATTTTACTGGCTGTCTGTGCGTGCCTTAGCCTCACACATACAGTTAACCATCACAGTACTTCTGGTCAGCCGACCTAGCATGCCCTTAGTGGCACGTTTTCCTGCCACCATAGGATCCAGTCTGAGAACACGTAGCACGTTTAGTTGTCATGTCTCCTTAGCCTCCTTTAATCTGGAACATTTCCATAGTCTGTCTTTGTCTTTTATGACATTGACATTTGTGAAGAATGCAGTCCTCCCACATTTTTTTTTTTTTTTGTCTTCAAATAAAACATTCCTCACTCTGTGTTGTGTGCTGTTTCCTCTTAATTAGCTGCAGGTTCGGCGTTCTCAGCTGCAGTGATGCACAGGTGTCCTGTCCTCTTCAGGGTGTTATATCTGCAGGCATCGCATGTCCGCCTTCATTGAGGATGTTAATTTGATCACCCCTGGCAAGGAGTAGCTCAGTTATCCACCGTATAATTACTGAATTTTTTTTCTTCCCTTGCAGCAGATAAGCAGTTTGTAGGGAGATGGTTTAATGCCATTCAAACATTTTGCACATCACAATTGCCCCCCTAGAATTGGCACCCATGGATAGTTCTTGCCCGATACAGTCTCTGTCAGTGTGATTTTCTATCCCCTCCCTCCCTCCACATTTGCCAGTTGGCCCTCAGCATTCTGCTGTAACCTTCGCCCTGTCAGCCCGTCCACTTGTGTGTCGAATCAGGCTCTCTGTCTCTCTCCCTCTCTCCCAGCCATCAGTATGGACTTCTTCATACCCGCTTTTAATGGTTTACTGGCACAAACGTCTGTGGCGCTCGTGTTGTCCCAGGTTTAGTCAGTAGGCGCCTCTTCAAGCTGACTCCCGTGTCTTTGTCCCAACATTTTCTAAAAGCATTTCTCCCCACTTCGTGACATGATAAAATTCTTCAGGCTCATGGTGTACTGACCCTACCCCCGGCCTAGAATCTGCCTTTCCTTGAGGAGCCGGCTTCTGTTTAGTGAGGAGGTGTCGGAGGCTGAGATGTGGGTGCCAGCTGTGCTTGTTTCTGGTCCTCCTCGTCCTCTCTTGAGTTTAGTGGGCAGTCCGATGGCCGTAGGGATATTTCTTGGTGTCCCTGGGTGTTTGACCAAAATTAGACCCCAAACATCTCTGAGTTTTACAAGTCACCCCTTAAATTTACTTTTATTTGTAAGATTTTGATTCTCAGTTTAGTCTTAGAACCACAATCATAAATGTATTTCTGCCTGAGGGCTTGCTCTTCCCTTCTTGAGAGGAGTTATCATTTTCCATTACTTACATGTATAGAGACTTTTTAAAGCTTCCCCCTTAGTTTCCTCCCCCCCCAAAGTAATATATCTAGGAAAGAGTATAGGAAAAAGCCAGGAAGAAGAAGAAAAAATTACCTATAATTTCATCACCCAGAGGAAAATAAAAACTATTAACCTTATTAGATAATTGGACTTGCTTAGAACTATATCCATTTTTAAAATTTAATACTGAAGTTTTCTCTTTTCTAAATATACTTTCTTAACACTCATATCTTTGATACCTAATAATTTATATTCCAAAAATCTTGAGGCTTGATAGTTTTATATCATGTGTTAGCTTATCGACATTTGGAATTAGTGTTTTCCAGATTTCTTCCAAAATTAGTAGTCTTAGTCTATTTTCCTTGCCGTTCTTTGATTAGCCATGGTATTAATCCATCTCTTCAGTGGACCTGAGGAATCTGTTTAAGCAAGAACAGAGTGGAACATGTCTTTAGCTGTTTTTTTGTTATTTTTCCTCCATTTTTACGTTTTAGAAATAGTCTTTTTCTTCGTATTATTCCTCCTGGAATGAAAAACAGATCCATTCTTTTTTCTACTGGTTGAGTGTTCAACATTTTTTTTATTGTCAGTGAGGGATTTTCTCATGGAATTTAGAAACCTTAGTCCTCTCTCACTTTGCAGATGAGGAAACTGAGGCTCAGAAAAGTTAACTGATGGGCTTCCCTGGTGGCGCAGTGGTTGGGAGTCCGCCTGCCAATGCAGGGGACACGGGTTTGTGCCCCGGTCCGGGAAGATCCCACATGCTGCGGAGCGGCTGGGCCCGTGAGCCATGGCCACTGAGCCTGCGCGTCCGGAGCCTGTGCTCCGCAGCGGGAGAGGCCACAACAGTGAGAGGCCCACGTACCGCCAAAAAAAAAAAAAAAAAAAGTTAACTGTTTGCTATGTGTCCTGCAGTGTATTGTTGGAATAGTTAGGCCTCCTTACTTGCACATTAATGTTCCTTTTCACTACTGTTTAACATTTTCAGTGTAAATGCATTGTGTTTCTTTAATTTTTTTCTCCTCGTTCTCTTCCCTTCCTCAGCATTCGTATGCTTTGTGCTTCATTTTCTTGCCTTTTGAAAAAGACGAAAGGAAAATTGAAGGAAAGTATACTAACTTTTATTATGGGATGCTTTTTTTTATGGCTGCGTTATAAATTCTTGAAAATAAAGGGTCTAATGGAAATACTTAATGAGAAAGCAGGGGCTCTATCACATGTACCTCCTCCCCCCCCCTTTTAGTGAATAGACTATTTAAACTAAATTAAGTAAAGGATATAAATTCTGTTGTTTCAATTTTAATATTTCATGACTGATTTTATAGACGAAATTATGTTTTACAATAAATAGGAAGAAGAATTTATACAGCCTGTTCTATTTGATGTGAAACAGCAAATCCCATTTCTCTGTAGCTGTAAAGAAAATTCATTATAATGTCTTTAGTTGTAAGAGATGGTCTCATTGTGATTAGCTATACTGATAATAAAACAACCTTTTCACATGGCGTAAGTTACAAACGATCCTATGTGTCTGCTTTCAATGGCATTGACTTTTTTCATTTTCTACTTTACTCATAGAATCTTCATTTTTTTAAATTATTTTTCTATTCCAGTAAGAATTTTCTTTCTTAAAAAAAATCGAAACAATTAGAAATACTAACAAAACATTGACTTTAAAAATACTTTTTGAAAGGAGATATATTAAATACCACAAAAGGTACATTTGTCAGAGATGGTTGATATAAGATAGTCATAAAATTAACTTTATTATGGGATCAATTAATGTATTTGGAAAATAGTACTTGAAGTGTAGGAAGATTTTAAAAAAAGAAGTAGCCAGGTAAGAAGGCTGAGCTAACTTTACAGTTTATTTTTGTCCTGTGATTTGTTGTTTTTTATTAGTATTAATACATCTTCACAGGTAGTGTTGGAAAGGTGGCAATCTTTGATGAAGGGATGATGACCTACTTATTCTGTTATGGTTACCATAGTTTGATCCCTTTTAGTATGAATTTTTCATGCTTGTTTTAGCTCTCACTTAGGCACTAAAGAAATACTCTAATTTTTAACTTGCACACAGAATCAAATTGGATATTTTAAATAGACCATGGGTACCCCTGGAATGGAAACAATATTCTATTCTGACTTGAGTGAGAGTTTTTTTTCTCCATCTGATAGTTTTACTTTACTCTGACCATTTGGGCTTAGGAGCACATAGTTCTAGCCTGCTTGTCTTCGGTGCGTCCTTGGACTGGCTAGGGAAGGTTCTTTTTTTTTTTTTTTTTTTTTTTTTTGCGGTACGCGGGCCTCTCACTGCTGTGGCCTCTCCCGTTGCGGAGCACAGCCTCCGGATGCGCAGGCTCAGCGGCCAAGGCTCATGGGCCCAGCCGCTCCGTGGCATGTGGGATCCTCCCTGACCCAGGCACGAACCTGCGTCCCCTGCATCGGCAGGCGGACCCTCAACCACTGTGCCACCAGGGAAGCCCGGGAAGGTTCTTTTTAGGATCAAGCTGGACATGGCATGTGAGATGCTTTGGAGGTCAAGCTTAACCAGGTACAGGTCCTGTGGCTGGAGACCCCTACATCTCCTGAGCTTGGATGCCTCCTGCCAGGGGAAGGTGTGGGAGTTACGCAGTCTGGGGGCCAGGATTGCGGCCTGTTCAGCCCCGATGACCTGCGGCTGTCCATGGGTTTACTGCATGGGCCGCCTCCTCAGGTTTGGGGAATGTTAGGTTGTAGGCTGCTGCCAACCCGACTCTAGCTGGAAAGGAACTCATGGCTACCGTTAGCTCTGAGGCAGGTCGCTTGCTATCAATGAATCTGGGGGTCTATAAGAAGGAAAAGCCTCCTCCAAAATGAGCAGGTCTTTCAGAAATATTAAGACTTTTCTTTTATTCCATACAAATCTAAATTTAAAATTCTACCTCATCTCTTTAATAACTCTTGATTTTATTACACCACTTTTTCACTGTAAGCTGTATCAGATCTGATTTTGGTAGTGGGAGAGGCATCAATGCAAATGTCAGTTTCTTAAGTTCTAAAATCTTACGGAAGTTTGATAGGAATTCTGCCCTCTGTATGCATTTCGGAGTGTACTTCACTTAACATTTATTAAAGGTTGGAGCATATAGGAAAGGAAATTATGTATAAACTACATATAAAGGAGGGGTGAACTTGAGCCGGTCTGTTCCTGACAAGGTGTAAAGGGAGAGAATGGGCATTATATTAGTAGTCCAGTGCTATATAACAAATTACATCAAAACATGGGGCTTCAAGCCAGTTTCTGCGGTCAGGGATTTGGGAGTGGGCTCACCTGGGTGGCTGTGCGCCAGGTCTCTCGTGGGCTGCTGTACCTGAAGTGCCTGAAGGCTCGCCTGGGGCTGGAGGAGCTGCTCCCTCGTCACTGTCAGCAGAGTTCCTCTGGCTCTTGGTAGTGAAGCTTCAGTCCCTCGCCACCTCCTGGAGCCCCCCTTGTAGGCTGCAGGGATGCCCTCCCGCTTCCCCAGACAGGGTGCGGCAAGGGAAGGGGGAAGGCCCGAAGCATGGTGGAGCACCCTCACTCCCGCTATTTCTGTCCCTTCTAGGCAGGCCATCAGGCCAGCCCACACCAAGGTGAGCGCAAGCCCCACCCTTTACCGGGAGCGCCAGAGAATTCTGTGGACTCATTTTGAACCACCACAGGCATTTTCCTGGGTGGGGAGAAGCACAGGTTCATACACATAGCTGAGGAAAGCATTGCAGCCAATTCTCGGGACAGTGAGGAGGTGGGCTTTAGTGGACCCAGGATTCACGTGCTAGTCCCATTGCAGATAAACCACAACGATATTACGCATCCATTTGTGGTAGATTGCCTCCAGTCTAATCTAGTAAATGGTTTTTAGGGTGTTACATTATACTCTTTTGTCATGGAAGAAATTATTCGACTTGTGAGCATTTTCATAGAAAGGTGTTTTTTTTTTGGGGGGTAGGATCAGATGCTTTGTTTTGTGGTCTCTGTTAGGCATTGATGCTTCTGATGGGAGAGTTTGGTGAGAGGAGGATTACATAAAGTAAAGTACCCTTTTAATTACCCTCATGTTATGCACTTGGTGTTTGTAACAACAACTGATGCTTCAGAGTTTCTCATTAGCAGCCTCTCCATAGGGGTGTGGTGGAACTGTATTAAGTTAGTGATAGTATAATGGTAAGAGACGTATTTTCAATAAAAAGTCCAGTTGAAATGGTAGGTTAAGAAAGAGATCTGAGTAGTCCACTAATTCCCCTTTATTCTCGTCTCAGCTGTCGCCACTGCACATCATAAAAGGCTCGTAGGGCGTTTTACCTGCCCTACCTTGACCTCCCAGGCCCAAAGGGAAAGGGCGAAGACCATGGGGAGTTTCTGTATATGCCTGTGTGTGCACACCTGCCCTGCCACACACGTGTCCCCTGCTGTGATTTTACTCTTGGCCTGGTGCCAACGCGTGCCAACGTCACAGCGTTTGCATCAGGAATTTGGGTCAGTCTAGGAGGGATGAGGGCGAGCTGGCCTGGGGTGCAGGCGGGGAGAGCTGGTCTCCTGTGTGGGTGGCCTTGTCCTGCTCCTGAGGAGCCTGTCCCTGCGTGTGCGAGAGACAGCTCAGCCTGGCTTACATACACTCAGCAGGAAAGAGGAACGGGGTGAAGAGAGACACGAAGGTGCGAGGGGGAACGCAAGGGGAGAATTTCATCCGTGCCGCCCACAGTAAGGTTAGCATATGAAATGGTCGAATAGCTGGTATGTTTCTCTACTAGTTCCTGGAATACTTTCCTAAAAAATGCTGAAAAAAACTTCCTGTGAGAAATGGCCACCAGGTGTCATCAGAATGCTGCTATTGATTTGTTTTATTATTGTTCTTTTTTTTAACTTTTGAATGTTATTTTATTTATTTTTTTATACAGCAGGTCCTTATTAGTCATCAGCTTTATACACAGCAGTGTCTACATGTCAGTCCCAACTGCCCAGTTCATCCCACCACCACCACCATCCCCCACCACTATCCCCTGTTGGTGTCCGTACGTTTGTTCTCTACATCTGTGTCTCAATTTCTGCCCTGCAAACCGGTTCATCTGTACCATTTTTCTAGGTTCTTATTATTGTGCTTAAAAAGTATATGCATGTTTTGATTTCTTTCTTGCACTTCTTTTCTTTTCTTTTCTTTTTGAACTGTAGCAGAGACTATTTCAGTTAGAGCAGGGACTTTCTTTTGAGCCATTTTCTTGGTGAGCTAATAATCTTTTATAGGTAAAATTGAAGATCACTATATAAAACTTATTTATTTATTTATTTATTTATTTTTAGTTGAGGAACCAGCTACTAGTTGAGAATTTGGATGAGAGTAGAGACTATAAATGGAATTGCGTATTTGAAAAGCTTTGGCACAGTGAGGGTGTGTGCTGAATGGTCATTGATGAATTTGTGTAGGAACCGTATGCTTTAAGGAGATTTGGTTTAATCATACATCTCATTATTTTAGTCTAAATACCTACTAAGTCTTCTGAATTTTGAAACCTTGCTGTGGGAAGAAATCAGAGACTCACTGGCTTCTCCAGTGGGTACAAGTACCAGGACTTTCAGAAAGAACAGGGATTCTGCCTTACTTACTTTGAGTGTTGACAGTGAGTCCCGTGCCTGTTCTGTTGTTTTGCTTTGTTCACAGAGAATTAAAGGTGCTTTCTGGTACATGGTAGGCTTTCCATAAATGTTGAGTGAATGAATTAAACCTGCCTCCAGAAAAGAGTCCTTGAACTTTCCCAGTTTCCTTCATACTGAAAAATGAATCTTCCTGAAGCAGTGCTGTGTTTTGGTGACCCCCCACTGACACTACTGAATAAGTCCCAGTTCTTAATTCGGAGCCTCCTATGATGTGGTGTTGGTCATCTGCCTGGGTTTTAAGTTGCCCTGCAGTAGAAAGCCAGGGCTGTAGCTGTCTGCATTGCTGACAGTCTTACATGCTCATTGGGTGTGCTTTGCGGCTTTGCTAATCCCTTTTTTCTACTTGAAATGTTTAACTGTTCCTACCTGCCCCCTCAACAAAAGAAAAAAACAGTTTTAGTGTCCTGGAGTTTAGCTCAAATGATATTTCTGCTCTTTTAGCCAAATAGTCTACTTGGCAGTATGGTCCCTTGCTCATTTATACTGCTGTAGTTCTTAGTTTATATCACACATGTGATCATATGTGGCCTTGTATTAGAGTTCCTTTCCATATATGTCACATGGCTCCTAATAGAATATGAGCCTGCTGAGGGCAAAGGATGTGTTTGTATCATTATAGTTCCTTTCATTTTCTAGGCAACTCAATATATATATTTGTTGCATGTTTGTTGTTCTTTCTTGGTATAATGAGATGTTGAGTTATTTCATTAATTTCAAAAGTCAATTGGGAAATAACAGATGTAGAAACATTTTCTCCTTTTGTTTTAGAATTTTTGGAGCCATTATATCGAAGATAATGAAGAGCCTCATTATTTTGCTTCTGCATATTAATGTAGTCATTCTTTTGTCTCCAAAAATGTATGAGTCATGTGCCATCTATAGAGCATTGACTCTGAATAGGTGTACGTGTGTGGGTCTTCCGTGGGTTGGTGTTTGTGTGTTCTGTGCATGTGCACCTGCTAGTGTCCGTAGCGAAGGTGGTGTAGCCGCGGGCCACAGTGGTGTCGGAAGAGGAGGAGATGAAAGGACTCGTTATTGAAAGAAATTCTCACCGTTTTAGATTAAGCGTTAAAAGGTTTTTAAAAATAACTCCTGTTATGGATGTTTTCAAACATATATGTATGCAAACACATAGAAAATTGATTGAATGGCATACTGAATCCCCATGTAACTGTCACTCAGCTTTCAGCACTGTCGGTACCTAGCCTTCGCTAGGATCCTTTCCTGGACCATTTTAAAGTGTATCTCAGACACTTTTCATTTCATCAATAAATACTTAGATAGGAGACATTCCTTATTTCACAGTGAGATATTTGTTCATTCTAGTACCTGTTGTGTGCTTGGAATTGTTCTAGGCTCTTGGGACATGTAAGTGGATAAAATAAACCAGGCCCTTACGTTCTAGCTTGGGAGACAGAAAGCAAGCTAGACACATAAATAACCAAACCAAAAAATTGATTTCATCAAAATTTAAAACTTCTGCTTATCAAAAGACAACATTTATAAAATGGAAAGGGAGAAAATATTTGTAAAACATGTATCTGACAAAGGATTTATATCCAGAACACATAGGCTCAATAATAAAACAGACAAGTGATGTAAGAAACGGGCCAAAGGCTGACAAGGACTTTGCGAAGCATGTAACATCATTCAGCACCGTCGCTAGTTACCGGGGAAATGCAGAGCAACTTCACACACGCCCACTAGAGAGACTAAAATTGAAAAGGCTGACAGTGTCAAATGTTGGTGAGGAAGTTTATCAATCACAGTTCTTGACACTGCTGGTGGCCGTATAAAACAGTACAGCCACTTTGAACATCAGTCAGGCAATTTCTCATACAGTTAAGCACACACATCTGCCCTCTAGCCCAGCAAGGCCACCCCTAGGTGTTTACATAAAAGAAATGAAAATCTATGTTCATGAAAGACTTGTACAAGAATATTTATAGCAGCTTTATCATAATAGCTAAAAAGGGAAGTATCTCAGTGTCCATCAACAGAATTGTAAATCTGTGCGGTGGAATAGCGCTCAGCACTGAAGTGGAGCACATTGCTGACCCATGCAACACAAACATTGTGCTGAGCAGAAGAAGCTAGACCCTCCTTCCCGCCAAAAGTGTATATATTGTCTGATGTCATTTATATGAACTTCTGGAACAGGCAAAACTAATCTATTGTGGAAGAATTCTGAGCAGCGGTTGCCTCCGGGTGCGGGAGCGGGGAGGGGAGTGGGTTACAGGGACTGAGCGTGAAGGGCTTGAGAGAGTTCTGGGGGGAGAAGGCAGTGTTCTCTGTCTTGAGAGGGACAGTCCTGAGGGAGCCTCTGCAGCTCTCTGGGCTTCTCTTTCTGCCATCTCTCCTCTCCTTTACCCTGCCCCACAAGCTCTAGCTGCCCTCCTCTCTGCTGGGAGGTCCCTGGGCTCTGTCTGTGGCCTGCGTCCGTTCTTCAGGCAGTAAGCTGGTGCTCACCTGGTTTGTTTCTCATCTCTCAGGATCACTATCTTTCGGTGCCCGATCTCCAGTGTCTTGTGCTGTTGTTTTATAGATTGTTTTTTTCCTTTTTGTTTGATGCATGAGAGTAAATCCAGTCCCTGTGACTCTTGACCAGAAGTCGGTGTCCTGGACTGGACAATATATCTATTAAAAAAAAAAAGTCTCACCCCTTAAAATGTAAGGCAGAGATTTTGTGTTTTTTCTTTGCTTTAATTCCAGTATCTAGTACAACCAAAAGTACTTGGCATACAGTAGGCTCTAAGTGAAGATTTTGGAATAGACACATGATTCATTCTTTCTTACTTTCTTTCCTCCTTTTACTGTTGCATTACGAATGTTGAATAGCAAACCCAGTGCTTTATCTAAAATAGCATTTTCTAAAAGGTCCTTTGGAACACTGGCCTCTTGATTCTTTATAAACAAAGGGCTCTGTAATGAAATTAGTTTGGGAAACACTTATGTACTGAGAAATTCTGTGATAAAGACACTTGTTTAAACCAGAGTTTTTTACACTTATTTGACCAGGAATATTTTTTCCCCTCAAAACACCTATTGACCTTTTATATAATTTATATTTTCTGGAACACATTCTGAAGAAATGGTGATCTGATGTTGTACATCTTGTAAGTATAATAAAACTATATACATTTATCTTTTTCACTCTTTTACAAGAGTGATACAATATGTTACTATATTACAATATATTATAATAAATACAAGATATTTTTATATGTAAATTACATATGATAATTTATATATTTTTAAGCAACTTTATTGGGATATTCACATACCATACAATTCACCCATTCATACTATGATTTAATGGATTTAAGTATACTCACAGACATGTGCAACCATCACCACAGTAAATTTTAGAACGTCTTCATCACCTTTTAGATATTATCTACTACCACTACCCCACTGACTCCCATCTCCTGTCCTGTGCTCCCGCCCAGCCCTAAGGAACCACTATTGTACTTTCTGTCTCTATAGATTTGCCTATTCTGGGTATTTCTTATAAAAGGAATCATATAGTATGTGGTCTTTTGTAACTGGCTTCCTTCACTTAGCGTAATGTTTCCAAAGTTCATCCATATCGTGGTTTGTATTAATACTTCATTCTTTTTGTGGCCGATTAACATTCTGTTGTACGGATGTACCTCATTTTGTTTACCCATTAATCTGTTGCTGAACATTTGGGGTGTTTCTACCTCCTGGCTATTGTGGATAATACGGCTGTAAAAATTTGTGTCCAAGTTTTTGTGTGGACGTATGTTTTTATTTCTCTTGGGCATATACCTAGGAGTGGAATTGCTGGGCTGTAAGACACACTATGTTTAATCGTTTGAGGAGCTGCCAGACTTTTCCAAAGTGGCATCATCATTTTACATCTCCACTAGCATTGTATGAGTGTTCTGATTTCTCCACATCCTCACCAACACTTGTTATTACCTGACTTTAAAAATGTTTTCTTTTTAATTTATTATTCATTTTTGGCTGTGCTGGGTTTTAGTTGCGGCATGCGGACTCTTAGCTGTGGCATGCATGTGGGATCTAGTTCCCTGACCAGGGGTCGAACCTGGGCCCCCTGCACTGGGAGTGTGGAGTCTTACCCACTGGACCACCAGGGAAGTCCCTTATCTGACTTTTTGATTCTAGACATCATAGTGGGTGTAAAGTGGTATTGCATTATAGTTTTGATTTGCATTTCTCTGATGACTACTCATGTAGAGTATGTTTTCACGCGCTTTTTGGCCATTCGTATATCTCCTTTGGGGAAATGTGTATTCAGCTCCTTTTCTTTAAAAAATTTTTTTTATTTATTAACTTTTGGCTGCGTTGGGTCTTTGTGGCTGTGTTGGGTCTTTGTGGCTGTGTTGGGTCTTCGTTGCTGTGTGCGGGCTTTCTCTAGTTGCGGCGAGCAGGGGCTCCTCTTCATTGTGGTGCGCGGGCTTCTCACTGCGGTGGCTTCTCTTGTTGCGGAGCACAGGCTCTAGGCATGAGAGCTTCAGTAGTTGTGGCTCACGGGCTCTAGAGCGCAGGCTCAGTAGTTGTGGTACACGGGCTTAGTTACTCTGTGGCATGTGGGATCTTCCCAGACCAGGGCTCGAACCTGTGTCGCCTGCATTGGCAGGCGGATTCTTAACCACTGCACCACCAGGGAAGCCCCTCAGCTCCTTTTAAAATTAGATTTTAAAAAAATCATTGAGTTATAAGATTTCTTTTTTATATATTCTAGATTAACTCCTGTATCAGCTTTGATTTACAGAACATTTTTCCCATCCTGTGGCTCGTCTTTTCACTTCTTTTTGGTGCTCTTTGAAGATAATGTCATTTGAAGCTTTTAATTTTGATAAAGACCAGTTTATTAATTTTTTCTATTGTTACTCATGCTTTTGGTGTCATTATCTTATATATAATTTCTAGTCCCTACTTTTAGCAGAGTCAGAACAACAGCCTTCATTTGGTTTGTCATCGTGACAAAAAAACAAAAAAAAATGGTTAAAATAGTTAAAAATAGTTACCATTAGCTTTGAGGCCATAATACTTGATGAATAATACTTTTTATTAACATCAAATCAAATGGCATTTGGCTGGGAATTCCATTCATGGTGTAAAGTAAATGGAAAATGATATGTTTTAATTGAATTAAATAGCATAATGAAAAATAAAATCAATGTTATTGATTTTAAAGCATTTTATTCAATAAAATTCTTCCTCCCCCCACTAAAATTTACGTTATTAATTCTACTCTATCAGTGACATTTCCCCTTAACCTGTTAACCTTCAGACAACACAAAATGACTGTTAGATGAAGACATTGGTGATTGACAGCTGGAACAGAAGTGGCTGTTCATTGGCAACAGTGCTTGAACATGAACGATGATGTGTGATGAGCATATGCATGTTGTTAATTGGGATATACTTAGAAGGATGATAGTCAGACTCTTTGCTCTAGGGGAAGAGGATGAAGCAGTTGTTTTAAAATTATGTTTTTTTTACACTGGGACTTGGGCTTCTGTTGGGAAGCTAAAGAGGGGGAGGGCTGGCCCCCTGACTTGTATCACAGCAGTTTTTGTTTAATCTGTTCTACAGAATGGGAGTTCACGGAAATGTACTTTGAAAAGAGGGCTTCTCTGGTTTTTTTTTTTTTTTAATTAGTAAATTGAAATGTACCAGTAAAAAGAATTAAAACATGGGAGTTTTTTTGTAAGCTGGTTGAAAATTACTTTTTCTATCAAAGTAGTGTAGCATTGCTTCCTGAGTCAGCAGTATGACGATGTGGTGGTATGCCCCAAATCTGATGTCATGCATTTAATAAAGGACTTTGCACACGTGATCAAATCCATCTCAATGTAAAGGAGGCCTCGAGGCTAATTTTATGATATTTTTCGTCTAGTGTGTCACTTTATGTCGACTTTTGGACTAACTTGTGTGTCTTTTCTTTTTTTTTTTTTTTGCGGTACGTGGGCCTCTCACCGTATGGCCTCTCCCGTTGCGGAGCACAGGCTCCGGACGCGCAGGCTCAGCGGCCATGGCTCACGGGCCCAGCCGCTCCGCGGCATGTGTGATCCTCCTGGACCGGGGCATGAATCCGTGTCCCCTGCATTGGCAGGCGGACTCTCAACCACTGCGCCACCAGGGAAGCCCTGTGTGTCTTTTCTTTATGTTCAAAGGTTTTATACCGTTTTTATTTTCTTCCCAGGTTATGTGTGCCCAGTGAGCCACCCCTGACACAAGAAGCATCATCAGCACTTTATTAGTGATGGATACTGAGAAGAAACCAGAGAATGATGAGGATGACAGTGTAAACAAAGAAGCAAAAGACTTGAGAAATAGTTCACCCCATGATGTAGATTGTGGGCCTGTATCTGAGGTGATGGCAGATTCCTCTGAGAATTCCATAAGCAAAAGAGGTTTTTTAGAGTCATCGGACTTTGACAGCGCTGTCGTGGAGAACGATGGAAATGATCACGCTTCCAAGAGAATGAAATTAGCTGAGGCAGAGCCCCTCATCCATGGGTCAGAGAGGCCTGAGGGCGGAGGCCCGGAAGCGGGTGTCCCGTTGGCGGGGACAGGGGTGGGGGCCCTCATGAGTGACCCTGATGGAGGCGTGTGTCTTCCTGGTGCCTTCGCCACCCCCTGCAACGTTAGCCCCATGGACAGTGCTTCTCTGGAAACAGATGCTGAGAAGAAGCCCACTCAGGAAATGGTTTTCCTTGATCCAGGAAGAGAGCTTCCCTTCCCCCAGAATGAGATGCGTGTGAGCGGTACCCTCGGAAGTGTGGATGCAGTTCTGCAGTGCGGCACGTGTGGTCACTCGTTTGCTTCCTGCTCCGATTTGGAGAAGCATGCCGAGTGTCACACGCAGCAGCCTGAGGACCATGCCTGCGGCCCCTGTGGCCACAAAGCGGAGAGCAGCGCGGCCTTACATGTGCATGTCAGGCAGGCGCACGGGCCGCAGAGGGTCTTTTCTTGTGACCTCTGTGGCTTTCAGTGTGTGGAGGAGAACCTGTTGAACGCACACTGTCTCGGCAAAACACATCTCCGGCGTCAGAACCTTGCTGCTCGTGGAGGGTTTGTACAGATCTTAACCAAACAGCCTTTTCCTAAGAAGCCATGTCCCATGGGAACAAAAAGTGTTCGCACAAAGCCAAGAGCGTCTAAGCCAATAGTAAAGAATGGTGGTTCAAAAGGATTACGAAACGTTGGAAGCAAATTTAAAGATTTCAGAGGAAGCATTTCTAAACAAAGTGGAAGTGGCAGTGAGTTGCTGGTTGAAATGATGCCATCCAGGAACACTTTGCCAGAAAAAGTAGAGATTGTTGAAGAAAATGTAACCTCCCTTGATATACCTCGGAATCCCGAAAACCAGAGTAAAAAGTTAGGAGACTTAGTCACCTCAGAGGGTCTCCTAGAGAAATTGGAATCTACCAGAAACACCCTCCAGGCAGCCCACAGTGTCAGTACAGCCTCAAGACCCAGATCTGAGCGGAACATCCTCATGCTGGGCAACAGCTTCCGACGACGCACTGGCACTTTCGCCTTAAGGGGCCAGGCGAAGAAAAGGTTCACTCTTTTAGGAATTAATAAAAGAGGCACTACTGAAACTCAGAGGCTGTGTTTGAAACACTTTAGAACACAGATGAAAACAAGTGATGCTGAGTCAACACCTCAGCACGCAGAAACCGGTGGCAGCGTCCAGGGTCTGTGCATCACATCTGCAGAGACCCAGGACCTGAAGCAAGACAGGAGAAGCTCCCATCTCCCATGCTCCTTTGACTCGCTGATGGTGAGGCCGCCTTCTGACGACCAGGTGTTGTGTACGTGTACAGACTGTGGACACACAGCCACAAACAGGACAGAGTTGGAAATCCACGTGAAGAGGTGCCATGCAGGAGAGATGCTGTCTCACTGCCAGACATGTGGCTTTTCCAGTGCATCCAGGAGGGAGTTGGATGCACACTTGCACAATAACCAGCATCAGCAGACCGACCCCGGCCTCAGTTGTCAGTGTTTTTCCGTTAATTCCTTGAATGAAATGTACCTGAGAGACCACATGAAGGAAAAGCACAGTAGGGGCTTCCTTTGCACACCTTGTAATCTGTTCTTCTCATCTGAGAAAGACATGGAGGAACACAAAACAACTGAGAAGCACATTCACTTGTTGGGTCAGCCAAAGACTTCTCAATCATTTAACAATGATTTGGTTTTACAGACTTTACCTTTAAGTACTTTAGAATCAGAAAATACAAAAGATTCTGTGAGTGAGTCAGGAAAAGCAGCTCAGGAAGAACCAGTTCAGTCCAGGGTAAGCCATGGAAATGAAGTAAGACATGCGAATAAGCCTCAGTTTCAGTGTAAGAAGTGTTTTTATAAAACAAGATCTTCCACTGTTCTCACAAGACACATAAAACTCCGCCATGGTCAAGACTATCACTTTCTTTGTAAGGCATGTAATCTTTACTCATTGAGCAAAGAAGGAATGGAGAAACACATTAAGAGAAGCAAACATCTTGAAAATGCTAAGAAAAATAATATTGGCTTAAGCTTTGAAGAATGTATTGAAAGGGTCTGCATAGGTGCAAATGACAAAAAAGAAGAGTTTACCATTTCTGGGAATGGAAGGATAGAAGGCCATGTGGAAGGTGTGCAATTCCAGGAGCACACCTGTCTCGACAAGAGCATACTCCTTCCCCAGGAGCTGTCACAATCTGGTGTAATCACCAAAGAGGCTGAATTAGCTTTGACCACTGCCCCAAAGAGAGGGAGACCTAAAGGTAACATCTCACGGACGTGTTCACATTGTGGTCTTTTGGCCTCGAGTATTACAAACCTGACTGTGCACATTAGACGAAAACACAGTCACCAGTACAGTTATTTATGCAAAGTGTGTAAGTATTATACTGTAACTAAGGGAGACATGGAACGTCATTGTGCCACCAAGAAACATAAAGGACGTGTAGAAATAGAAGCGAGTGGAAAACCAAGTTCAGATATCATTGTTGGCCCGGAAGGGGGTAACCTTGAAGCCTGTAGGAAGAACACCACTTCAGCAGTTTCGGATGTACCTGCCAACGAGTCAGCTGAAGCAGACACCTCTGTTTCGGAAAAGCCAGTACTAGAGCAAGGGAATCCAGTTGAAGTCGACGTTGAGAATGTATTTCACTCTACAGATGGGGAAACTAATGGTCACATTCTTGAGAAAAAGGAACAAACGTCTCTAGAACCAGAGGACCTTATCCATCAGGGCAATGCCTGCTCCCAGGGAGATGACGCAGGTACAGGAGATAACAAATGTGCGCACTGTGAGTTTAACGCTTACTCTTCTGCTTCTCTAGAACTGCACGTAAAACGGAAGCACACAAGAGAGTTTGCATTTTATTGCATGGCGTGTGATTACTATGCTGTGACTCGGCGGGAGATGACCAGGCACGCAGCAACAGAGAAACATAAGATGAAAAGGCAGTCTTACCTGAACTCTTCGAATGTGGAAGCCGGTTCTGCAGAAATGTCCAGAACCATCATTATCCCTGAAGGGCAGCATCAGCAAGGTTCTGAAGAATTTCAGGTAATTCCAGACCAACCCTCCGAGACTCTCAAAACTAGAAGTGCTGCTGATTGTTCTATTTTGGATGAGAATACTAATTTAGATATGTCCAGAGTACTCTGTGCTCCTGGCTCTGTAGAAATTGAGACTGAGGAAGAATCTAATCTCAGCGAAGATCATTCCTTCTGTGAAGCTTTCCAGCAGCCCCTTGCCAAGGATAAAGTTACAAAACCGGAGGAGATGGTGTCCCTTAATATTTCCTCTAATTATGGCTCCCCAGGCAATTTTCAGAATGAAAATTCAGGAAGCTCAGCTTTGAATTATGAGACAGCAAAGAAAAACCACAGTGTGTTGAATGACGTCAGTGATCCAAACACACATTGCAAGAGTGATGGCGGAAACGTAGGGGACAAGGCAGATAAAGTCCTTGGCAAACGTGTGCGCCCCGGAGCTCTAGAAGGAGAGCATTTGGCTGAGAGCACCATGCTGAGAGCAGCTGGAGAAGAGCTCAACCTGGGTAGCAGTGGTCAGAGCAAAGTTGGAAGTGTGCAGAGTTCAGGGGATTTGAAAGATGTGCCAGAAGATCCCGTTCTAGAGAATAAGGAGATTCTGATGAATTCCCAACATAAAAGTAAAATAGTTTTGGAAGAGGATGGTCCAGCTTCTGATGGCACCGTTGAAAATACTGATGTTTATGAAACTATAATCAGTATTGATGATAAAGGACAAGCCGTGTACAGTTTTGGCCGGTTTGATTCTTCCATCATAAGGATAAAGAACCCCGAAGATGGGGACCTGTTAGACCAGTCTGAAGAGGGGCTCGTAGCAGCAGGAGTGAGAATGAGTGAGTTGCCCTTAAAGGACTGTGCTCAAGGTGTGAAAAAGAAGAAATCCGACAGCGGTTCCTTTGCCGAATCCACACGAATTCGTTGTGATGACTGTGGCTTCTTAGCAGATGGTTTGAGTGGACTGAATGTTCACATAGCCATGAAGCATCCTACAAAAGAGAAACACTTCCACTGTCTGCTGTGTGGAAAGTCATTCTACACGGAGAGCAACCTCCATCAGCATTTGGCCAGTGCTGGTCACATGAGAAATGAACAGGCCAGTGTCGAGGAGCTTCCCGAGGGAGGGGCCACCTTTAAATGTGTCAAGTGTACAGAGCCCTTTGATTCTGAACAGAATTTATTTCTGCATATTAAAGGGCAGCATGAGGAACTGCTCCGAGAGGTGAATAAGTACATAGTGGAAGACACTGAGCAAATCAACCGCGAGAGAGAGGAAAATCAGGGGAACGTTTGCAAGTATTGTGGGAAGATGTGTCGCAGTAGCAATTCGATGGCATTCCTAGCACACATTCGCACTCACACAGGTATGTAAAGTGCAGCAAACCTCTCTTTACCCACCAGGGGCAGAGGAGTGCTAGAGTTCGGACATTTGTTCCCATCCAAATGTGGAGTCCTTAACTGCATTTGCCAGTCGGCCTCCACCCAGTTCACCTCCCACTGCCCCATGGCTCTGGACGCTGCCATAGTCTTTGTTGACACTTAACATCTCTTAAGGTAATTAATTGAGCCTTAGTGATTCCAAAGGCACGATGTTTGGCAGATTTCTTTTATCAAGAAGCCTAGCCTAGTCCCTCTGATGCGTTTGTTATATTCCTGTCTCTCCCAGCTTTTCAGTTGTCTCTAAGTCCTAGTTGTTTGGTTTTCCAGGGTGTCTATTAAGTGGCACTTTGGGTTTCAGAGGACATATTAAGTGGCTTTTGAGGAGTGGAATATGAAAATTTTCTTACAGTTTTAGGGATTTAAATGTATTCATTGACAGGTAGTTTATATCCCGAAGTGTAACTCCCAGGCAACAAGATTCTGCTTTCAAGGATCAAAATTAGTCAACACTTTTCAAAGTTAATATGTCCTGGGGATTTGGTTTACATGGAGGTAGCACTTGATTTAATTTCTGTGCTGTCACATGTAGTGTTCCATTTTAATGTTCAATTTTAGGTAGAAATTAAAAAAAAATTTTTGTGGAAAATACATAAGCCACTATTCTAAATTTATGTTAACATTCACTGCACTGTTTCTGTAAACCTGCCATACATTCTTTGTTTTAAATGGACAGCTTTTCTAAATCATTGTGCTCTGCTTAGACAAGTTCTGTCTCCATGGTTAAATTATGAGTGGATTTGAATAATAAATTCACATTTCAATGAACATATTTTCATTAAAACTGTAAGGTTTATTTTACTGTACTTTAAAATAATGGCTTATTATTAAAGCTGTACTTTAAATTCATGCAGTTTTTGAAACTTAGTGCACGGTTACAAGGGGGAAGACAAAAGGGTATGAAACATTATTAATAGTTTAGGGTGATTAAAGATAGATAAAAGTTTTTCGTTGAAGAAAGTAACAGGGCAACCTGCGTAAGATTAATCTAGGTAAATATAAACATTGTACTCTTGATCCCAGCTCTTCCCATGTAGTAGAACCAGTCCTGGAGAGTAAGGTCAAATACTTATTTGTTGGCCTTATTAATACCTCTGTCGGCACCGTGTTGCCGGTCACTTTCTGAAATGGTACGGTTTTAGAAATCAGGCTCGTTCATGTGTGCAGAAAATAGGTTCTTTCTTAACATGCCCTCTTAAGGCAGATAAAACTGAATAAAACTAAGAGGAAGATGCTAATGGAGCTCTTTTTAGAATTCTTTATGCAACTGTCTGGTCAAGACATGTTGCTTATAATTGATGTGTCCATTACTTGAATTCTCTTGTAATTATAGTCAATAAGTCTTGTAAATGTGTTAAAGCTCACTAAAAGCATACAAATTCAAGAACAGAGTAAGGCTAATAATTTAAAATAATCAATGTAGGCATTTCAGCACTTAATTTCCCTTGTGTGTTGATAGCTGATCATTCTTAATCCATTAAGATTTATTTAGTCGTTTACAATGCAAAATAGGTTTGCACTGGTCACTTGTGCCATTTGAAAATGTCCACCAGGTTAAGTGCAGAATGTAGTCCATTAGTCTTCCTTGACTATATGTATTAATTGCATTTAAAATCAAGTTAATGTGGATGTGAAAGTGAGGTAACTATCAATATGTGACAGAGTAACCCTACTTATATAAGTTACATCATTGATTGTAACATTTAGTAAAAGTTAGCGTACTTTTTAACATCTCCTGTTGGCTTATCAGCAAGTACATTTTTATTGTGTTCTGAGGCACCGCAAAGAGCTCTCTTCCTGAGTCCCCAGTGCCAGCCGACATTTCAATATTGCAAGTCATTTTTTGCGGGGAGGTTGCTCTCCAGGTTTTAATCCAAGGTTTTTTGTTGTTGTTGTTTTGTTTTGTTTTTTTTCCTGGGAGCATCTTAAAATGAATTGCTTCTCTGATACTTTGCTTATGTCCATGAAATAGTAATTCAGGGACTGTTATTAATGGTTAACTGGAAAAGGGCTTATTCTTCCAATCCCTGTTTTCATATTTTGTGATTTACTATATGTTTTATGTAACCTTTTCTTCCCATCCTTAACACGATAAAAGCAGCACTAGAAAAAACAAATGAGTTTTGGTTATCAAGGATTGTGGGAAAAAAGCCTCCCAGAGTTGTCCGGCGTGCTCGCTGGTATGAAGCCATCCACATGACCAGAAAGAGCAGCGTCTCCTTTCCCTTTGTGTTAGTAATACAGGAAAAGCTGTTCATTTTCTCTCTGGCATTGTTCTGGTAGTTAGAGCTTTAGTTTCCTCTGCCAGAGGTCATTAAGTCGGAAGACTGTCTGAAGCCCTTAACTTCCTGTTCAGAGCGTGCTGGTCTCTGGCGCTATTTGGAAATGTCCACACGTGGGAGAACGTTAGGGCTGGTGGTGTTTGTACCTTTTTTTTTTTTTTTTTTTTTTTTTTTTTTTTTTTTTTTGTGGTATGCGGGCCTCTCACTGTTGTGGCCTCTCCCGCTGCGGAGCACAGGCTCCGGACGCGCAGGCTCAGCGGCCATGGCTCACGGGCCCAGCCGCTCCGCGGCATATGGGATCCTCCCGGACCGGGGCACGAACCCGTATCCCCTGCATTGGCAGGCGGACTCTCAACCACTGCGCCACCAGGGAGGCCCGTTTGTACCTTAATAAGTGACGGTTAAGCCAGATCAGCTTGGGAAGAGGCGGTTAGGGGGAGTTAGTGCGTCGAGTTTAAGCGCAGCGAGGGCAGGGCCTCTGCTTTGCTCACTGCTTCACCCCCACGTGGCGCTGGCTTTCCGTGCTGTTTGTTGAATGAAGGAGTAAACACATGAGCAGAGGAACCAGTGAAGTGTTCAGTGTAGGGAGGATTGTGGAGTGGAGAAGCATTAATTAGATAATGGGTTGTATCCATCTTCCTTGATTCTTTAAGACCTAAAGTCTTCTTATGATTTTTGAAGTGTCAGTGTCACATCCATGTATGCATAGCAGTTGGCAGTGAATGAAGTTGAGGAAGGCCAGTGCAGGTCTGAGGGGGAGGCTTTGTTTTTAAAGTCTTTGGAATTCTTTAGGTAACACTGTGAGGTGCCAGAAAGCTAGAGACCCTGTTTCATTTTTCCCTTTCAGAAAACCTCACAGGCCAAATTAAAACAAAACAAAACAAAAACTACCGAGGGTAATGCTGTTGCGTGGAGTGGGACTATTTAAAATAATATTGACAGTTTATAATGATCTCAATATGCCTGAAAGACAAATTTAGAAATATATGGTTTTACAAATTTTGCCTTAAAAATAATATGCCTGGATTCATTTTGGAATGGGCCTAGCAGGCTTAAAAATGGAAACGCTATCAGTTAGGAAAAAAAATGGGACATTTCTTATTTTCTTATACAGAAAAATGTTACCCCTAGTCCCGTAGTATTAGAATTTTTATGGCCAGGAAGGAGATGTTAACACATCTCTGCATGTAAGACACAAAAAGTAGTCAGGGCCTCCGTGATTTCTACATGGAAGCAGTCAACAGGGTGACTCGTGGACGTGTTGTCAGCACACCAGCAGTGATGGCTGAAACCCCAAGGAACTGCGGTTTCCACCAGGGAGCCACGGACAGTCCACTGAAAGTGCTGAAGGTCTGTGTCCGGCCCCCGTGGCCCGTGTGCTGCCACACAGAGGAACTCACACCCTGTAGTGCAGAGCGAGCACACAAGGGCTTTAGTCACGAGATATTTTGGATCCTTTCACCAAAATTGTAATAATACACGTGTTGAGAGAGCTTTATCTTCTTTGTTTAGAGTCCTGATGTTATTGTTGATTAATAATTTCCTAATTACCTTTAATGCAGTTTAATTTAAAGTACAGGTAAATTGGTTCTCCTTACTCTTTTCTTTTATAAGTCCCTTTATAGAATGCTGTGTCAAGATGAAATGTTTCAAAGTAGTGATAGGCTTAGTTTTATCAGAATCATTTAAATAAACTGTAGTTTCTAATGTGACTTATAGGATGTGATTGCTGTAAGCTGCAGTCTCAACCTGCTTTTGACATTTAAACATATAAAGCTGACTAGATATAACCATTCAGGTGCTAAATATATTTTACCTCTACTTCTAACAGTAGAAATGGAAGTATTAGAAGATCTGGCTTCATGGTCTTTGAACTGTGAAATATTCAACTTTGCCCGTGCTTAGTACTGTTGACTTTTTTATTTCTGTTAGAAGATTAAAATTAAATGCTTCACTTTTTTTGTCAGCTTTTGGGAATTAAATTGAAATTTAAGACTAAAACTTTTTACTGAGCGCTTCAATTTCAACAGAGTATTCTTGGAGGATTTTTTTTCAAGGGCATTGCACAAAGTTCCATTGATCAAAAGTGATTTACTGCAACTCTTTTATTTGAGCTCTTTTTGTATATTTATTAAAGTTCACATATTTCATATTCTGTCTAACTATATTAGAAGAGGTACTTCACCAAGTAGGTACTAAACATGCTATGAAAAATTTGGAAACATTGTACCAATTTTAAACTGTTTTTTTTTATGATTTTATTTTCTTGAGGATTTAAAGGTTAGAATTAGAAAATGGTATATATGTGTTACACTTTGAAAGAGTGTTGCTTCTTGTTAATATGGGTCCTGATTATCAATTAGTAACTATGTTCCAGTTAGAATCTACCTATTACTGACAATAAGTTTGTGGACTCTGAAATAATTTTGTCTCCTCATTTTTGAGTATAGATTAATCTTATTCCTTTGTGAAATAAAAAAATTGTTGGTACTGTGCCCTTTATGTTGAAATGTTTGTTCTTGAAATCAACAATAGCCAAAATGTCAGTAATTCTGATTTGCTGAATCATCACAGATTTTTGGCTCTAAAATGATCATAAAAGCAAATAATTTATCCACTATATATTCTTATATTGTATGGTATTGAAAGAGTAATATCGTGAATAATTTGGGATAAATGTTAGAAAAAGAACTGAAATATTAATGTGAAAAAATTCAAAGCTGTAGAAATATGGGGGAATGGGGATGTGGTCACTGAGAAATTTATTTGATAATAAATATATTTTTAAAAAACATCAGCTACTCTGTATGAATTTATGTTTTTAAAATGTTCCATTTAAAATGTTAAATGACTTTTAAAACTATTTTTGTGAATTGTAAGAAAAATATTTGAAATTATGTAGCTCATCTCATCTACTTAGTACTGCTCAGGTGTATCACCTTTGACTTTAAATTTTAGAAATGTTATTGAAAGTTAGAAATACTCATTGGAACATTAAAGTCTTCTTGGTGGAATAATTGTGGAATGCATGTCTGTTCAAGTTAGAAAGGAATGCAGGTATTTCATTTTGGGGACAGAAATTTGTAATTAGATTATAAGTATGATTTAAGATCTGGGCCTCTTTTAAAACTTCATCAGTAATGTATTATTCAAATTCAAATCATGCTTTATGTTAAATTTATTTAGGATCAAAACCATTCAAGTGCAAGATATGCCATTTTGCAACAGCTCAGCTTGGCGATGCCAGAAACCATGTCAAAAGGCACCTTGGGATGAGGGAATACAAGTGTCATGTCTGTGGGTGAGTAAATTGAAACCGTCTCTACCGTGGTGAACCAGGAAGCATGTGCAGGATATCCATTGTTTCAGAATTCAAAACTGATACGAGTAAGAGTGGCTAAAATTATGCATGCATATCCTTCTTTCCATTGTTATGGTAAATTCCTTAAACACAGTTATGACATTCTTCTCCCACTTCTAATCCTGTACTGAAGATGAGCAATTTTATGGGCTACAAGGTCAATTTGAACCTGTAATCTGTAAATTGACTAAATTATAGGATGTTCATTCATATTGCCAGAGAGAAGTGTAAATTCCATTTAAAGACATAAAAAAATACATAATATAGCTTCAGGATTCTATATGTATGTTTTTTTTTTTTCTTTTGCTATACCACTTTAATTTTAACCACATTAATGGTTCTTTGGATACATTGGACACATTCTATAAGGAAAAAAGCAGAAAAAGATTTAATTTCAGAGAACTGATTATTGCAGGGATGAAGCTTAAAAAACCAGTGTATAATGTAGGTTTTTGTGTAACGTTATTTCAAAACTTGTTTTTTTCCTGTTTTAGTTAATGGCTCTTTCCTCTAAAGAATCATTCACAATGTTTAATTGTCACTCAAATGTGTTGCATTTAATAGGAAGCAATGAGACGCCTTAATGCAACACTAATTAATTTAGCAGAAATGTTTAAAAGGTTTTAAAATGCCATGACATCTATGGTATATCATAGGACATTCAGAGCTGGATTTTAATACCTTACTTCTGATTAAAAGTATATTTTAATGCTGTTATGCTAGAGAAATTAACTAATAAGTGCATGATATAAAAACACTTTATGTGAAACCTGAGGAACCTGCAGTTCTTATGGTTAATTCACAAAACACTTCAGATTCAATTAAATTATGCAATGCGTACATGTTATATTAGGTTTATTTTTTCAGTGGAAGATTCTTCTGGTTAGCACTACTGTGTAAATGTCTTTTAAGTGAAGAACAGTTTCTGTTTTTTAGTGGACTGTACATTTCATCCCAGGATGCAGTTGCATTTTTTTGAGCCTTAAGATAGTTTTGCAAATAACTTTGCAAGCAGTTTTATTAACCATGGCCTGTGATTTATTCATTGGCAGAATTGATGGTTCAGTGACTTGGAGCTAAAGTAAATGAAGATGAACCTTTGCCCTAAAGCCCCCTGAAGATCAGTGGGAGAATGAGTTTTGTTGCTACTGATTTTAGCTGCAAGGGTCGAGTGCCACATGGTTCATTTAATTGCTCCAGGTCTTGGAATTTTAAAAGATACCTCATTTATTGTTTTTACCATGTGAGTTATAGGAAAGAGGAAGGCCCTGACTCCAATGAAAATTTGTGCTATGACAATAAGCAGTTTCTTCTTTGTGTCTGCAAAATAAGTAAATAATTTTTGCATACTATGTTATTAGAAACCTAATTCCATTCATTTTTTATTAGCGTTACCAAAACCTGGAAAGAGAAGAAGAAACTTTCAGAGAGCATTTTCTGACATATGTAGCGTCAAAAACAACGTCTGATTGATTGGCTTTGGTTGTGTGATTTGAGCAGTGCACACTTGCTTAGCTCATTGCTTAGCAAGTACAACTGGCATGTTGCACTAATGGTTTATATAGTGATTCCCAAGTAAAGAATTATAAGTACATATAGCTATGTTGAGTTTTTTACGGCTGTCAGAGAGGTCTACGTGTGTGTGTATACATAGAAAAAGCAATCTACATTCTCAAATAGTATCTTTTAAAATTACAATAGTCGTTGAATTTTATTTGACCAAGAAATAATAGTTCTCTTAATTTTTTTATGTGAAATTTGATTTAAAAGTCACATAATAGTTATTTGTACAGGCTAGATATTTTTACAGTGAAGCTAAAAGTTCTGAAGAATTTCAGTAAACTGCAGGATGCCTATCGACCTATGTAGTTGACACAGAACAATAATGAGTTAAATACCCTTTAATGCTAAAGAAAAAGTATCATAGGTTGTTCTGTATTCCATGTGTTTCAAAGGGATAGAGCAGAATGTAGGTTAAAAATTAAAGTAAAAAACGTTAAAAAAAAGAGAGAATTGGCTATCAGATTAGTGGCAGTAGAGAGCACTGGTACATTAACATCACTGACAATGTCAATTCATTATCACTGATGGCTAAATAATCTTAGAAATGCTCAGTGGACCTATTAGTTCCTGAACATAAGCAGCTCATGCTGCATTTCTTCATTAGCTCTTAATTGCTATAAATTTTACCTTTTAAAAAATCATGCTTTAAAAGGTGAAGTGATCTTTCAGGAACATTAACTCTATAATTTTGTCACAAACAGAAGGTCTTGCACTATGTTTTCTTTTCTTCAGTAGTTAGTATCTTAGTGTCTGTTTTAGAATTTTACTAATAACCCCTTCACTGTTTGAGTTGTAAGAAATAAACAGTTTTTCAAATAGTTCTGTTAGAGTAATAATATATGAAAACAGTGGGGCAGGCACATTTTTGAAGTGAAATTATTACTCACAGTGTTGTACTATTTTTCCTTAGTAACCTCTTGAAAAAGTCTTATATTCTATGGTGAAATTGATGAAAACAACAAACAGTACATTTTGTTGAAAAGACCTTAGTATTAATGTTTCAGTTTATTTGTAATTGTATGACTTCTTTTTCATATCTTTAAGATTTTAGATGCTCATCGAATATGTATCATATATTATTTACTAAAGCTTAATTTAAGGGTTGTGCATTAGCTACTCCTTTAATAAAAACTGCCTTTTAAACTTTTATTTCAGTTGTTTGAACCTACACTGATCTTCTTTGAATTTTTAAGCTCAATTTTAAGAGCTCTCTGTCCCCCTCATCGGCAAATCTTAGCCACGGTATATCATGGATTTGAGTTATTTGACCAAAGAGGCTGAATGTATTGTATTCGATGTCTAATTCCTAATGCTAGCTGGGATTCAGAATTCAAGATTTAAGTTTTGTTTACCCATGGTTTACATGCTTATGTCAGGGTATAGGTTTCAAAAATGTATTGCTCTGCACTTCCTGTTTTAAGAACATGTTATAGATAACTTCATTTAAAAGCCTTTCATTTTACTTTCACTTTTAGGAGGAACACTTTTTGAATTACAGTTGCTTAATGTTTTTCTTACTTCTGAGCATGACCTCAAGAGGAATTTTATAGAATATAGGTGAATTTATATTTAGCACTGATGGATAGCTAACATGAAAATGTGCTATGGGTCGGACATAGGGCTTAGTGGGGGAGAAAATAAAAAATAATAGAAAGCACCTTATATAGAAGTTAATAATTTTGTTGGGAACATATGTTTAAAAATAGGTAAACACATTTTTACTAAGTCCATGATCTTTACCTTTGCTACTTTTCAGTAGTCAAGAACTTAAAAATCTCAGTGGCTTAAGAACATCACTGTGGAAACCATGTTTTGTTAAATTCATTTACATTTATTTTAATAATCTCTTCCTCCGTGTGCGTACACACATACACACACACATTAGTGTATATATGATACTCTCAGTAATAAATAGTATTTAAGTAGTGCTGTGTTTTAGTGTACAACTTAATTAGCAGCAGTCGTTTCATTTGTTGATCTCAGTTTCATGAGATTGTTTATCTCATGTTTATTACCCCATTGTACAGATAGTAAACATGAGAGTAAAAGTATTTTTAGTGATGGAGTTAAATTATGGGCCAGTAATGGTAGACCACTGTTTCCTTCCTTTTAACTGTACCTTTTCTTTATTTCTCTGCTTTTGTAATATCTGTTGTTTTAGTTACTGATTTTAATTTGTACTTATTTTTTTTCTGTCTAGGTTGTTTTCTCTAGCATGTGATAGCTGTAACTTCCAGCCCCCAGCCACTTTTGTTTTCTGCTTTTGCTCAGACTTACATTATTCTAAAAAATTGCTTGCACTGTATTTTATTTTAATATTCTGGTATTCAGTCTCTTTCTCTCTCTCTCTCTTTTTTTGGTCTCCCTCTGTTTCACTTTTCTCATATTAAAGTGTTGTTTTGAATAATTTTATTATTTTTCCTCATTGTTCCTTTATGTGTTGATAATTTATTGCACTTGAGTTGTTACAAATTGAACGTGTTAGTATCATAGAAATAAGTACCTAAAAAAGTGAAGATTTTATTGTCTTTCCATTAGGATGAGAGGGGGAAAATTGATCATCTTGGGTTATGGTTTTTGTTTTTCATTACTAGTTACTACAAAAAAAGACTAAGTAGAAAATTAGTAAGTAGTCTGTGATTTCAGTAAACCCGGGAAATGATACCTAACTTTTGTATGCCATTATTCACAAAAACCCCAGTATGCATGATTTAGGGGTTATGTTATTTTCTGACTGCTTTCCCTGTGTTTAGTCTTGAATCTTGTATATAAACAGTTGAGTAGTACTTACCTAATCAGGAGAGAATAGGGCATTTACTAAATCTGTCACCTCTGGGTTCATGAAAAGATTCTAGACAGTTTCTATTGTGTATTAATGTGCTTATGAACTGTGCATTCTTAGTTGGTTTAAGAAACCTTAAATAGAAAGTTACTAATGCAGCAAAACTCTTTTTTTGTGTGTGTGTGGCATTACCTAGTTTTTGTGCATTAGAAGGGATCTCTATGTAGATGATTATAATGTCACTTTCTGACCTTTGCAGCTTGAATAATTGTAAATCATTGCTTCATAACGTGTCAGAGAATGTCTGTACTAGGCAATTAAATGGCAGAATATAATAGACCAAATTATTGCCTGTCATGTTTTCAACAACACAGTTAGTATTTGAGTTACACTTAATCATTACGTGCATTAGCAACTTCATTGGAATCCAGCTTCAGGCTGAGCATGAAATACATTACATTATTTAAACCTCTAATGGTACAAGTCATTTATTTGTGTTGAAGTGTACAACATGCAGAGTTTCATAAAGCAAGGAACACTTGAGAGCTTAATTTATCCAAATCAAAGTCTAAATGCAGATAAACACAAGTGGCAAAAATTAGTAATTTTTATAGGCTGGAAATATTTAAAAATACATGGTTGTGTGTAATTTTAGGCAGCAGGAATAAATTAAAATCACTATTTTTAGTCTGCTCTGAGAACTAAAGCTGTGTATACCTAAATCATTAAGAGCACCCTGGGACTGCATTTTTAGCTGAACAATTAATTACAGCCATCATACCTACAGATGTATGCAAATAAAATAAGTTTTTGGTTCGGCTGGTTGTTTTGGTTAAAGAGACATAGAAAAAAAGGTATAGATAGAAAAAGTTTGTTTTATATCATGTCATAAATTATGCATGTGACAATATAAAGGGCAGCATCTCTCAATTTTATAAAAAACATCAAAACTAACATTAAAATACTCTTGTTATAAAGGATGTGTTACATATTTTATCTCTATAATATTTTAATGATTTTTGTTTAATGGTATATTTTTGTCTTTAGTTTGAAAATTTAAAAATCCCACATAATGCTGACTGTCTCTCTTCCTGTCAGTGAGGAATACCAAACGTACATTGTTCGTTTATTCCTCTGATGTTGAAGTCCTTGAAATACCATTTAAATACTGAATGGATGCTATTTTATATTTTTTATAAACAAATCACTTTTCATTTTGAAAATCTAGGAGATATCTTGGTTATTATATTAAAATAAAATACACTTTTTCTCAGATACGATTGCAGGATATTTTGTAGTGAACTGCTTTGTAAATGCAGGAGAGAGTCGGGGGTATGGTTAGGATAACGGGGAAGAAACAGAAGAAACGGTTTTCCGCCTCTCCTCACAGGGAGAGGAGGGCATCTTCGTCACCACCACATCCCGTGCTCCTTTTTTGTGATAGTGTTTTCTTGAACTTTTGCCTTGGAAGAGTAGGGTCATAGATTTATTCCCAGGCAGTAAGTGTGATCAGCTCATAAGAAAATAGAAATAAAATACACATTGTCATTTGTTGGTGTTGTAGTTGAAAACATTGGCCTCTGTCTCTAAGGTCTTTTCCAGTGAAAAGGTCTTATCTCAGTGACTTAAGTAATTTTTGCTTTATTTTTATTT
Organism: Hyperoodon ampullatus; assembly: GCF_949752795.1. Classification (NCBI taxonomy): domain Eukaryota; kingdom Metazoa; phylum Chordata; class Mammalia; order Artiodactyla; family Ziphiidae; genus Hyperoodon; species Hyperoodon ampullatus. The sequence goes on from NC_136926.1 coordinate 85,441,119, forward strand.
TAAAATGTTCCATGGTGACTTTAAAATTCTGTTGTGGAATCACAGGATTCTTTAGCCCTCCTGATCCCAGGAGTGAAATACAGACGGACAGCTACTCCTCTGGTTTCCTTTGTCTGTCCTGTGATTTTTTTTCTTTTTTTTTTTTTTTTATTGTTAACCTGTTTTCTCCCTCCCTCTTCCTGCTCATGTGTTTCTGAAAGTCCTTTACTTTCTACAGGGTTTTGCTCTTTGATATGTCTGAGACTGAATAAGAGGAGGTCTTGGAAATGTAGATAGGAGGGAAGTACAAACGTTGATTCAGGTATTCATTCATTTCCCACTGGGCAGATTCTTGACAGTTTCCTCTTCAAGTAGGCCCAGGTGGTGCAAGGGCCCTGCGGTCACGTGCTCCGAGTAGGAGAGACAGACTCAGAGGCAGACTACAGGGGAAAGCGCGGGGGATGGTGGTCCACAGAGGAGGGGTGCCCAGCTCTGCTTGGGAGCAGCAGGAAAGGCTTCATTCAGAGGATATGTTTGAGTTGGTTCTCGAAGGATGAGGAGGTATTTATACACAAGGCAAAAAAGGACACTTTTTTTTTTTTTTTTTTTTTTTTTTGTGGTACGCGGCCTCTCACTGTTGTGGCCTCTCCCGTTGCGGACCACAGGCTCCAGACGCGCAGCCTCAGTGGCCATGGCTCACGGGCCCAGCCGCTCCGTGGCATGTGGGATCTTCCTGGACCGGGGCACGAACCCGTGTCCCTTGCATCAGCAGGCGGACTCTCAACCACTGCGCCACCAGGGGAGCCCCACTTTTTTATTAGAGGGAACAAAAGAGCAAAAGTAGTGAAGTATGGAATAACATGGCATATTAAGAACACTGCGAGAAATTCCTGGAGGTTAAGTGCTTAGAAGGGGTGAAGCAGGGGATTTTTTTAATATTAAATATTTATGGAGCATCAGTATGTGCTGTTAGCCTTTAGGGTTAAAAGATCAAAACGATATCTGCTGCAAATGGATGGAGAAAGCTCAGGTAAAGAAATGCCCAAATCTTTTCTGAATCTTGTTGCCGATTCAAAAAATATTTCATCAGCTAGGTAGCGTGATGTGAAGGTGAGTGGGGGTTAGGCAGGCAGGGGTAGGTAGCCCATTCCAGGCAGGGCTTTGGGGAGGTTCAGCCAGGAGCATGGCGAGTTCAGGAGCCGCTGGGACTTCAGCTCTGCCTGAGGTGGGATTGTAAAGGAGGGGGCAGGTGGCAGGGCCAGATCACAAAACTGTGCCATGCTACGGTGAATGCTGGCCTTTTCCTCTGCTTTCCATCACTTTTTTTTTTTTTTACATCTTTATTGGAGTATAATTGCTTTACAATGGTGTGTTAGTTTCTGCTGTATCACAAAGTGAATCAGCCATATGCATACACATGTCCCCATATCCCCTCCCTCTTGAGCCTCCCTCCCACCCTCCCTATCCCACCCCTCTAGGTGGTCACAAAGCACCGAGCTGATCTCCCTGTGCTATGCGGCTGCTTCCCACTAACTATCTGTTTTACGTTTGGTAGTGTACATATGTCCATGCCACTCTCTCACTTTGTCCCAGCTTACCCTTCCCCTGACTTTCTTCCTAGTTTTCTAGACTGTGAATAAGCAGTGAAGGGAGGAAATAGAGAACCTGGC